>NC_051059.1:7133427-7439141 GCF_904848185.1 Acanthopagrus latus | reverse complement strand
TAGGAAGTCACTTTGCCTGGTTACCCATCCGGAATTTGTGCCTCGCAAAGGGATGGGTAGTCAGGATCAGCGTAATTACACTTTAAATGCATGTTAAGCCATACTTCAGATATCTAGTACGAGTTTTCTATGTAGTGTAGTGCTACCACATCAGTGTGTATTACTGGGAACAAAAATTCCAGTAGAAAGTCTTTTCTAAGATGACCCCTTAATACTGAGCTGAAGTCATGAGGAAAAAAGCACAAAAGCTTCAGGGGGAGATGTACACACACTTCAAACTTATCGCAGAAATGCATAAATTCAAGCAGCACAAAAAATATCAATGAAGTATGCATAATCTCTGAAAAAAAAGGAAAAAAATAAAAAGTATGAAAACATCCCTGCTTTCATGTTCCTAAATACAAAACTTCAGTGTAACAAGAGGTCCTTTTTCCGCTTTTTTTTTGTCTTTTGTTCTCCTTTAAAACAGGTAAAATTTTAGTCCTCTGGTGGTGTGAGTGGTATGGGATGACAGTCTTTTTGTCATTTAAAATCTTTTTTTTTCCCTCTGTTTTCTTATATACTTGAAGATGTGGTAAGCATGCAAGCCTCGTAGAGGAGGGGCCCGGAAGGGCTGATGGGTGGGCTGGTGGTGGAAAAGGAGCCTTTTAGGCCAGGGCTGGGAAGGCCTCAGGATCATCCACGTTGGGGACTGACACTCCACTCGCCTGGAGGAACAGAACACACGGACAGCAGGACAAGGTTAAGAGAGCTGACGGTAAAATCGCTGTAATCAGCATTTTCACTCTGTAAATGAAAAGTGTCACCCATAGCTTGATGGAGCATTTCAGCAACTTTCAGCACAATGTTTTGATTTTCAACCAGAAAAATGAATGTTGTGGTTCACTTTTGATGCTCTCTTAGCAGTTTCAGCAAAACAATTTCAAAAACTCCACTGTCTGTCAGAGAGACAAAGGTTAGTGACATTTTTATACTTGTTCTGATAAGGTATTATCTCAAAACATAAAGAGGAGCAGTATAACTTTGCATAATAAAACTTGAAAAAAAAAACAAAAAAAAAAAAACTTAACATTTTTTCAACCAGTAAATATCTAATTTATGTGGAGCTGAACGTTTAAGTTGATTATTTGATTAGTCTGCAGAAATTATGATTTTGAGAAGTCCTTTTTTGAGGCATAAATTCTCAAAATTCATTGGTTCAACCTTCACTAAGAGGACATTTTAGAAGTGTTTTGTTTTTTCAGTTTTCTATAATTGCAAACTGAACATTCTTGAATGTTGGGGCTGCAAGTCCAACAGAACAGCCTGAATACACCACCTTGGGTTTTAGATAATTCTAAGAGGGGGGATAATCATTACTTTGTCATTTTATTGGCCACACAAAACATACATGATAACAAAAAGTTAGTTGCAAACCTAAATAACAAAAAAACAAAAAAAGAGTAAGAATTTGATCCCAGCCTGCAATATCTGACGGTTAAATACTGTTAATAATAACTAATAACATAATGACAAACTCTCAATTGACAAAACTCAACATTTGCTGGTCAAATCCACCATATCACTGCCCTGAGTTTAGTGTGTGACTTTGGCATCATGGAGCGTGTGCTCACTGCTCTGTTATTTCAGGGCCTCAGTGTCCCACAGCAGGTTTTCCAAGTCAGTGGTTTCTATCGCCTGTTCAGAGTCACTGAGCTCAGTCTTTTGTGAGCGACACTAAACCTTTGTCATTGGCTGCGACAACAGCTTTTGTTGTTACCTTTTCGGACCGTCCTCCCCCGCGTGCCGTCCTGGTGCCTCCCCCGCCACCGCCGCGGCCTCCCCTGCCTCCGCGAGCTCCCCCACGCCCGCGGCCAGGGCGGCCCAGGTCTCCGAAGTTGATCTCAAGCTGGGATGTGATGTCGTTGGCTGGTTTGCGGAAGTGGTGGTCGGCGGACTCGTCAGGGTTAGCCTGCTGATAAGAACACAAGGTGGATACATGTTTAGACACTGACTGTTCTCTGTGCTGAGAGGTTTGTTTTTAGTTGGTGAACATGTGTGTTCTTTGGGTTTCTCAGTGTAGCACCAATGCTGTTTTTAGAGCCTTAGTATCGTTCTGGAGCCCCCCAAAATAAAATTAATAAAACATTTTCAGCATTTGAAGGTCTATCAAATCACTCACCATTTTTTGAAATAGGTGGGTTTCTACAGATTTTTAACACTGCATGTTTTCATGGACTGTGTGGGTGAACAGAAGTGTGAGAGCTGCAGGCACCTTGTGGAACAGAGTGGTTGTTTCTGCTTCTGTCTCTGGGGCGTCAATCAAAGCACCAACAGGCCTCTGAAATGTAAAGACAGCAGAAGTTTTTTTCATTAATACAAATCACCTGGTGACATGCACCACACAGAAGTCCCCATACTAGATTCAAAATCTTTTAAGTAAATCAATCATCAAAAAAAACAAAAAAAAACTCAGGCCGTTAGCTTCGGAAGTAAGTTTCAAAGCTTTCATAACAAATTGATCATTTCAGTCAAACCTACTCTGGCTCCGGCATTTTAAATAGATGTTTTGTCAGACAAACAAGACATTTCAACACATCACCATGAGCTGTGACAAAATGTTATGTACATCTTTCTCATTTTCCAGACAAATCAATAAGCAGAGATTAATCAGAGGACTAATCCTAATTAAAAACTATTGGCTATTGCAGCCTTCAAACTGTTTTTGATGCGAACATGTCATATACATATTTGCTTAGCATTCATTCTGGTATTAGTATTCTCCTTTTTTGGACTTTGATAAATAAAAGTATACTCAGTATTTACCAGTTAAATAATAATGCTTGACAGCAATGTTGCAGATTGCAATTCTGGACTACTGTAGACACATGGTTGGTTGACTCTGTGGAAGAGGACCCAGGACCTCTGTAGATGCAAGTGGCTCATTCTAAGGTAATGAAGGCAAGGAACCATAGTTTGTTGTGATTATACACCAATGACAGCATCTGAATTAATATCATGTTTTTGCTAATAGATCCTCCTGAATCCTACCAACTGCTCTTTTAAACATCCAAGTCACAGGATGCAGTTTATACAACCAAAAAACGACTTCAAGGCTAAAAGGATGTCTCAGGTCACAGTGATGTGTGATGGAGCTGAAGCATGAGCCTGCACAGAGCAGGTCGTGGACAGCTGCGGTTGGTGCAAGGAAAGAGTTTCCGTTCTTCATGATATCATCAATCACCAAACTCACATCTTCGCTCTTGGACTTGTGCAGCACGTATCCTTTCTTCCACTGGCTGTCGGCTCCTTCGTTGGGCTTGCGGATGTTGAACTCCACCTTGGTACGCTCCTTGTCCTGCATGGCCTTCCACTCGTCCAGGGTCATCTCTTTGGGGCCTTCATTTTTAACCTCTTCCACCTCGTTCTCCCTGGAAAGCCGGCACACAAACAATGTGGGACCTTAAACCGCAAAACAGCCAATCCTCTTAGCTCTATACATGTTCTCTAATCCCGAGGCCGAAAGGTTGCTGACAATGTTTATCCCATTTGCTCTGAAGCTTTGCGACCAAAACGCACATGCTCGGATACTATTTGCGACACGGAACAGTGTGATGATGTAGGACTGCACTGCTTCAAACTACTTTTTATGGAGCCGTTAGACAGATCTCTTTACCTGACGCTTGTAAATGCAAATGGATACTCACTTGTTCTCGGAGCCGGCCGGGGCATTCTCCTCTCCCTCTGGGGCCGTCTCAGGAGCAGCAGTCTGTTCAGCCTCACTGTGAACAAAGACACACAGTCACCGCTTCAACACTGATATACATCACCTCTTAGTGGTAGCTTTCAAAGCTAGCCCACAAATACAATCTGTACTGTGTGTCACATCCTTTTTTCTTATGTGATCATACTAATGAATAGACAGAACTAGCTTGAGTCTTTTTTTTCTTCTCTTAATGCCTGCACCGCAACACCACAATCACGGTATGTACCAGACGCTTCTCCATTAAAACTGTTGCAAAACAGAGCCACTCTATGTAGCCCACATTTCAGATGTGCATCAATATCCTGCGGACAGAAGTGCCGAGAGGAGCAGGCTGTGTGTCTGCTCTCCAGAACTCACCTCACTTCATCCTTCACACTGCCCCAGTTGTTTGAGCCACTGCCGGCGCGCTTTTCCTCAGTTTTCTGATTGCTGGACCGAACGGACAGGAAAACACACACACAGGCACACATTGATGTTTGTGATCTAAAAATACAGCACACAATGAACAGTGGGTCTAAAACCGAGAACAACCTTTGACCTCAAATGTGTTGTCAAAAGTAGCTTAACTTGGGGGGTGGGGTGCGTGCCACTGATATTCATCTGGGACGACAATAAGAACACTTTCTTAAAAAGGGGCACAATACAAAAAATTCTAACTCTGAATTTTTATATTTACAATAATAATGAGGTAATAATAACACAAAAAATATTTGTTTTCTTCTATACCTGAACAAACAAGCTGCTCTCAGTGGAAGATAATAAGGTCCCCGGAACAATGTTTGAAGCCAAAAAGGTGGCAGAGTCCGCCAAATATGAACAACTAAAAACAGTATGAAATTGTGTTGTCCTTCAAGGTCAGTTTGTTTATTCAGCCTTGAGGGTTTGTTTAGGCACAAGAGTTCTACAAGTTCTTTCTTCCTGATTTAAATTTCCTCCCAAAAACTACACAGTGCACCTTTACGACTGTTACGGAATGTAAAGTACCGTAATAGACATCTATATAGACAAAAAAAAAACTAAAATAGCCATTAACAGTGCCACCTGATCCTGGCAACCTTGGCCAGGGCTCAAGGAGTTATGATAACAAACAAAAATTAAAATAACAGGGTGCCTTTTGTATGTCGTCATTTCTATTTCTGTATTCGATGGTCTGCGAACGTCCGAGTCCAGGACTGACTCACGATTTGTCACTGCCGCTGTGTCTGTCAAAGTCTCGTTTCCCACGGGAGTCGAAGCCGTCTCCTCGGCCCATGCCCCGTCCTCTTCCACCACGTCCACCCCGGCCACCACCACGCCCTCTCGGGGGCCTGTCTCCAGAAGGCCTGATGGGACACAAGACAAGACAATTTCTGCATTAAAAAAAAACAAAACAAACAAAACTGTCTTTCCAAGCTCATGTGACACAGAATGACAGCCCAGCTTCCAAGAATGTATCAAACACTCGCTCCCTGCTTTCCCCCTCTGACAATGGTCCTGTGATCGCAGACAGACAGCCTTGAGCTAAACAGCATGATTAAATATGCTCCTCGTCCTTCATCACAGCTACTCACTTGTCTGTGGAGAACTCTCCACTTCCCTCCGGCTTGTCCTCAGCGGGCTTCTCGAAGCGGCGCTCGCGGGGAGGTCTCCGGTCCGGCCTCTTGTCTCCAGGTCGTCCTTCGCCCTGACCGCCAGGATGCTGGGAACCAGGCTGGCCCTGCTGGTCCGGTCTTCGGCCCACCCGCCTGATACCTGACAGTTACAGGAGCATAAACAAAGAGTGTCAAAACCTATAGAGGAGGGCTAATTTTCCATTAGAGCAATACACCTTGACGCAGTCCTCTGTCCTGGACTGTAAACGCTTCATGTTTTGAGCTTTCTGTGCAGGAGCATGCTTGAATGTCATGCAAACCATCTCTGCTGTCCCTGAAACTGTTATCACTGCTGGCTATCTGTGGGCCTCTCCTGCCTTCAACTCAATGCTCTTGTTTATTGACTCAATTTCAGTCGACTCATTTTTCAAACAACACATTTAAAATTCCCACTCGGGGCTGAAAACATCAATCCAAACAAAGGAGCCGTCGGCAGTTTCCGCGGCAGGCAGGTGAACATCCTGCGCATTCGCCCCGCAAAGCCTGCGGCTGCTAGCGGAGCTGCGTAGACGGCGCACGAAGCATCCTCCTCCAGACCGCGGGGCGAGCCGACGCTACACCTTCCTGTCGGAGGCAGGTGGAACCGTCGCCGCCTCGCACAGGACCCTGCAGGTGGATGCACCTGCGCTTCGCGGTGGCCCTGACCGGGCATCATTTGTTGTCTAGCCGAGCTCAGCGTTGACCTCACGCTGTGCTTCGCCGCGACCAGCAGCGGCTAAAACCGCTAACAGGAGCTGCACATGACAGTTGATGCGAAAACGACGAAAATAAACACAAAGTGCCCACGAGCGAGGGAGCGTGTGGGGGAGGACATGTTACCTTCTTTCTTCAGGGGCACTGGAGCCTGCGACTCCTCCTTCTTGTCCAGCAGCGGGTTCTTTCTGTCCTTCTGTGACTCCTTCTTCGGCTGCTTGGCGGCTTGAGCCGCGGTCTTGGTGGACCCAGCGGCGGCCCCCTCCTTCTTCTTGTTTTCAGCAGCTTTCAGGATCTCGAACGGGTCGGACTCGTCGTCCAATAACTGGTCGAACCGGTTGGTCACAACGCAGCCGAAGCCTTCTTGCAGGTGTCCGGGCATGATGGCGCCCCTTCAGCGGGATTCACCTCCGATTCTACGAGGCTTGATGCGAACAATTCGCTGGATGCTGCCACAAGATGGCTGGGAGAGCTGCCCCTTCTCTTCCGGTGCGAGCACCATCCGGGACACCGTGCCGCGCGCACCAATCTGAGCACACGGCAGGCTGCAATGTTTTTATTTACATTATGTAACGACGCGCTCTCATGTCCTCTAACTATAATCCGGGGTTTTAATGTCTGAGAGGATGCGAGGGGAGCTTTCAATAAGCTGGAGAGTTATGTTGCCGCTGAAAACTAGACTCTGCCATTTAAAAAAAAAAAAAAAAGAAAATTAAAGGAACAAGCGAGAACGGGCAGAATGTGCACGCGTGTTATTGAACACACCGCTCGCGTTCACACTGACACAAACTCCAGAATCTCACCCCATGTCTGCAGTTGTTGACACAGACACAGCTGGCTCCAGATACTGCTGTCACGAAACTCAGCAGCACCTTGTCGCGACCCTGTGCTGATGCTACAGACACGCGTATCACGAGATTAAGTTGGATTTGGGGGGGTTTATAAAAAGCAGCGCAAGTGTGTTGAGGGCCAGTAAGGGCACGCTGTGTAACAGCTGGTGGTAACATATCTGCCAGACCGCTCTCCAGCCCACACAGAGCTGTCACACAGCTGGAGGAGGCATCCGGGGGAGCTTCTTCATGTAACTTGAGACGTCATGGATGTCAGGAATGAAAGCCAAAAGTCACTTGATTGGATTCTCTTTTGTTTTCCCTTATAATGGCTTATAATGGCAATAAGGAGAAATGAGACATTATGCCAGTGTGCTAGCACCGTGAGAGCGAAAATTTGTTCCTCAAACCTAAAAGTGACATACATAGAGATGAACTACAGTTTTAGAATCAAAGTTGTATTTCTCTGTTTAAATAAATGAGCACAATCAGCAGGCCTGGCGCTGAGTGGAGGGACAGAAATCACCAAGGCACGCTGGCATTAATCAGAAAATGACCCCATAAAGACTTATTCTTCTGTTAACATTTGAATGGCTCTGGCATCGTGTTGAGTAGTGTGGATATACTCAGGACTGAGAGACAAACTGAAGCAGGTTGAGTTTAACCTGAATATTCTATTCTATACTATATTCTGAATGTGTTTTTAAAAGGTCTACACTGATTACTCAAAAAATAAATTAAAACCCTATCCTAATGAGCAGATTGATGGAGCTGTGAGAGAGGAGTGACAATTCACGCAGTCCTCAATGAAACGTGCACATACGCAAACCAAATAAATAGTGAAAGTAAAGAATAAGAATAAAATAATGGCTAAAAGGCTGCACATACTCACATACAACATATATAACACAATCATAACATTACTTAATATTACTGCACCTTGAGGGACAGCACATTTGAATCACAATAAATGACACCTCTAAAGTGCCTCCTGATTTCTACAAACAGTTGTAAAGGACATCAAATCCCTCAGCCTCAGTTGATTCCATGTAACGTTCAAAGTCCCCACACAAGGTCATCTTGTAGGATGATGCTTAAAATGCGGACAACAGTGCATCTGATATGAAATCAATGACCCGAATCCGTGAAAGAATTCCAAGAATTTTATTTTTTCAAGTTAAACTCATCCTGGAAATAATCTAGTGAGGAAGGTCTTTCAGATATGTTGTATCCATCATAAGCAACTTCCTCGCCAAACAAATGCGCAATATCAATACTTCCCTGTTGAGTGCTCCTGAAAATGATGGCCCACCTTGCTTTATATACGACAGAGATTTCCTAGAGGAAATCAAGACACGGTAATGAACACTGAAATATGAATAATCCTTCCCTCATTATGCTCCTTTGCTCCCTTCCGGTATCCCCGATGACTCCAGTCTGTGCATGATCATTCTGACACACTACAGGACCTGTCAGCTCCTTTTATGCAACTCAATGAATCAGACCAGTTGCCATGGTAAATGGTTAGCATGTCACAGGCATACATCCCAACTTGTCCATGTTACACATATCAAATCAACATTTATACTTTACATGATGTAAAACTTTTATTATAAACTTACATAGTGGAAGAAATATTTTGATAAATTGTATAATAACTGAATGTGGCTGCTGCGATATTATGACGAAACTTTAACCGAGGACCTAATCTGAACAGTGGCCTGCAACAAGGCTGAGAAACAGCCTTCGACCTGTGCAGGAAAGCAGTTATTGTTGATCGGATCACAGATGTGATCATCATACTATAACCACCACATACGTAACATTACATGTCCGTACTGTAATTATCCGCTCTGGCCACATACGACCTCCCCATCGTGTTGCCTCGAACGTCACATGTTGAAGAACGTTTTTTTTTTCCGTCTGACTTTTTTCAACGCAAAGCGACGCCCTCGGCTGTGGGCAGCTTCAAGGTGGGACGCTTCTCTGTCGCCTCGCATTCTCAGCTAATCCCGTCAATCTGCACTGCAAGCGAAAAGCACAAAGATCGAGGTTGGTGTCAGTGATTCATTGGGAAGTGAACAGATCTGCCTGCTGATATAGTCTGCAAACGCGTCCATTTCACTTTTTTGTATTTGACAACGGGAGCCACATTTGCTGCAGCCTCCTCTCTGGTTTATTATGAATGTGTTGTATGTCTTCATGACACTGACAGACTGAAAGACAGAAAAAAGTTTTTTTATGGGTAAGGCAAGTTTGTTTGTATAGCACAATTCACACGCATGGCATCAAGTAGGAGGACGTCAAGAGACAAAACATTAAAACAAGTTAAGAAATAGGAAAGTAGGCTAAAATCAAAAAGGTTTTAAAAAAAAAACAAGACTAGGAAATTAAAGTCACATTGCAGTTCAAAGCTTCAAAATTGCTTCAGTGAAAAGCAGTGGCAAACAGAAAAGTCTTCAGTCTTGATTTAAAAAGAGTTTGTTCCAGATATGTGATGCATAGTAACAGAACGCGGCTTCTCCCTGTTTAGTTCTGACTGTAGGGACCGGAAGCAGACCTGTACCCTGACGACCTCACAGGTCTGGATGGTTCACAGCGCAGCAACAGATCCGAAATGTATCTTGAAAACCATTCAGAGCTTTATAAACCAACAGGGTAGTTACTAAACTAACAAAGACACTTCTAACAAAACCTCATATCCTTCATATTTAGCTACAGAAGAGAGCGAACTGTTTCGAGTTTTGGAATCAGCTGCCACAAAACCTAGGTTTGATACATTCAGATGGCTGAGAGGACGGCTTTGTACTTTTGAGTGGCCTTTCATGCTTTCGGGCTGTCGAAAGTCCTCTTGACAAATGGATGTTATTTTGTGTGAAGGCTTTGGAGGAAAGTAATCTTATGTTCGACAAAAACCTGTGCAATGGTTCAACCAGAGTGATGACTGAAAGGGAACAAAGAGTGCTTCCTACAGCGGCTGTCCAGGCTGCATGGTGGGACATCTAGTTATAATAATGCATTTTACCAGCAGATCCCACCTGAGCTAGAGTCAGTCCATGACGTCAAAGCTCCTGAAGCTCAGCCTGCACCCATCAGTGTGTGTTATAATACATCATTGATTATTGATTTGAATAATACTGTGAAAATATTTTTCCTCCTCTAACATCAAGCGGAGGAGAGATCAGTGCGGCAGTACATGCTGATGTTGCCTTGAAAGGGTTCAAAATTTTAATTTCAGGAGGAGATCGCTAAAACAAAAGGCTGTGCAGAGGAGACTGTGAAAGGAGGAAGCTGTTCGACACAATGCTGTTTCTGCACTGATAGAAAGTCCTCTTAACAAATGGATATTTCTTTGTATGAAGGCTTTGGACATAAGTAATCTTATGTTCGACAAAAACCTGTGCAGTGGTTCAACCAGAGCGATGACTGAAAAGGAGCCAAGAGGACTTCCCTTTGCAGTAGTTCGGCCTATTGTGTTTTGGCAAGAGAGGCAACAGACAGTTGCTTGGTGGTTGGTCGATGGCCTCAGGAAAGTTTGTAAGGCAAGAAGCAACATGATACAGCGATCAGAGGACAACACACAGGCAGGCAGTGGTTTACATTACAACAAGAAGGCAGTGACACATGACACTCCTGCTGGTTATTGATCTCTCGTGACTTTGTGGACCCAGCATTATGGTTTCAAAAAGGATTTGAACAAATAACAGGTGGTTATTCAATACTGAAATGTGAAAAAGACACCAAGTCATGAAGGTCTAAACTGATGGTGAAACAGTCTCAATTTAATACTGACGTCTCTACATGACCTACATCAGCAAGAAGCTGGATCATCGGATTGGATTACGACTTGTCAGGATGTAGATGGTCACAGAATTAAAACTATGGTGGAGTGCTGACTTTCACAGCCCGAGGAAAGAAGCTGCTCTGTGGGATGGTGGTGTGTCACTAAAAACAAGGTTTACTTTGATTCACCATCGTCATGTTACAGATCAGATACTAAAAATGTATTGTATCTCTGTATCAATTACTTTAAAAACAAAGTTAAGTTCCTTGTAGTTGCTTTAAATAGAAAAGACAGCAGACAGAAAAGGCACATAACTCACTGATGCAACTTGCAGGAAAGAAAATAATAGCAACACGGTTATTGCGTTTGTTACAAATTGCACATGATTTATTTAAAAAGGAATTCTATTCTATCTCACTCTCCATTATCTTCCTTGTCAGCAGTTCTCTCACTCAGTTTCCTTCTGACTTCTTTCTCAAGTTCTACGAGTTTTGTGTAGAGGACTTCAGACATTTCTTCATCGATGTCCATCTGAAATGTAAACAACAAACAGACAATCTGAATTAATTTTAGTATAAATCATCTTCAGAAGCCGAAGGATGATCCCAGTCTATCTGATCATTATTTTAATCTCTGATATTTAGAAACAGTGGTCTGGTTGCTCACCTGTTGAGGCTGAGTGTAGTTTCTTCCAAGTCCTGACGTTAAACTGTGATACTTTGCTCTCGGATCCAGCGACTCTGGGTCTTGAAGAAACAGCCAGTGCTGTGAAAAGCCAGAGCAGGACTTCATGATCAGACCGCATTCAATGTAGAGACACTAATCCTTGAGATATTTTCATAAGGACTCGAAAACATACCAGTGCCTCTGCTCCGTTGTACGGTGTAAGTGTGAACGTGTTGGTGAAGATCCTGATCTGGAAATATATCACAATAATATGATAACAGTTCTTACAACAACTCCAGTAATATTTAATACAGAGGCGTAAAAACAATGTTTACTCACCAGCCACATGAACGGCATGATGAGAGTCCAGAAGAAGGAGGGGAGGATACCGTAGGTCAGATTAGTCATCACCAGTCCCGGACATATAACAGAAGAGAACAGCCCCTGTCCCAAAGAGAGGAAAACACTTGTTAAACACAACAGATGATTGTCTTCTTAAAGGATGTGTGTGGTGTTTTTAAGCCCGCCTTCATAAAATGTGATATTCTATCAATCAAGCTTATGAGCAAGATTATGCTTTTTTTGTTTTCCAACATTTTTACTGACAAATTCCATGTTGAACAAAATTCCACACCTTTCAAATTCATAAACAGGTTATTGTTTGATTTATTTACAAAAGAAATCGTCCCCATCTACTTCAGTTGCTTAGGAGAATGCTGCATCACTATTTTGCAGCAGAAATGTTTTGGGGACCATCAAACTTCACCTGACTCTCCGTCTGCATGCGTGTGAGTAATAATCACAGTGCTGTCCTTGCGATCTGCAGACTGTGTGATGGACAAACCTGGCTGTTCTTGTGTCTGTTGAGAGCCAGGCTGAGCATGTCTGAAGCGTACTTGGAGGAACTGTAGGGCTCCGTCCCATTTTTGTGCTGCATGTCTTCCATGCTGAACGCAGAGCGGCTGGCGTTACTGGAGGAGGTCCACACTACCCGGGATGTGCTACCCGCCTCACACAGCAGAGGCTCCAGCTCCCTGATCTGGACCGCAGAGATAAAGAGACGACTGTTTCAGTGACAACGCGTACGACAAACGGAGATGACATTTTAGATTTCCTGTATGTGTGTTGTACCAGGAGAAAATGGCCGAAGAGGTTGGTTGCAAAAACTTCCTGCAGACCGTCTGAGTTGACGAGGTCCTGCTGAGTTAAGAGGCCCTCTGCTGTCGCAAACATGTTGATGACATTGCTGCAGTGAGAGGGTAAGCTATTACACAACAGCATGGACAACAGACACACTGCTCTTGCATGTGAAAATGCAAATCAAATAACACAAAGAATAAAAAGTCAACAGGGTGAAGTTGGATAGTTACCTGGAGAACAGACCCTTAAAAAAGGCTTTGACATTTACTTGTGGATTTGGCATAATTCCTGCATTGAGATACAGAAAGTCAATTCTGTTGTACCTGTGGCAAAATGAACATGCATATAAGATTCAATCTCCAGTCCATATCTTCAGTTAATATTCAACTGCTGTAAAGCAGTGTGTCCACAGTGTCAGGACATCACTGTATGGCAGTATCAGTACCTGGCCTTGACCTCCTGCGCAGCAGTGAGCACCGACTCCACAGAGCCTACATCCAGGTGCAGCAAGTCGACACGGGCGTCGGTGCGAGAGGCCAGGAGTGCGGAACGGGCGGCCTCGGCCCGCTGCATGTTTCTGCAGGCCAGACACAGCCGGAGCTGGCCGTCCTCCGCCAGCAGTCTTTCACACAGGGCCAGGCCAATGCCGCTGTATGAAGTGACAGATGGCAGAGAAACACAAGCGTGTAGTTAAACTTCCCTCAGGAACTGTGCGTTGATCTCACAGAGTAAATGAGGCATCAGTAAACACAGAGAAGAAATGATGACGGTAGATTGGTAACATAATACCTATACTACCATACTATTTAGTGTGCCAGAAAAATGTGTCTCCCTCTTGGCGAAGTTGCAGTTTGGTATTAATCAAAATAAATCCTGCAGGAGTTTGGCAAGCAAAAGACACGTTTGTGACTTAACATATACCTACAAAAGCGAGGCCCTGTAGAAAAGGTTTGGAAACAACTGGCATAAAGAATAGAAGCACGGAGAAACAGTGAGCCCTGCTATCTCAAACCTATGACAAACCAATTTACATGTTTTTTTTAAAGCAACATTATGTAGAAATTGGCATTTTGTGTAATCTGGCACCCCCCACAGTTTCTCAGTGCAACACCACTATGTAGATACAAATCGCAGGACTGTTACAGGTGCTAACTACGGACAAAAGTCATTACGTCTTCTATGTATGTAACCCTGTGATCCTGCCCTCTCACTGAAGTTACATAGTGCAGGAACAAATGACAGACAGCGCTCACACTGTCGCAAGATACTTTACCATCACAATGATTCTGAAGCGGTTATTTCAAGCTGAAAAAGTTCATCATGTGACTTTAATCTGCACACAAACTGAAACAATTGGTAGTTTTGGAAAGAATTCTGTGCTATTGCTAGATCTTCCAGTCTGTCTGGTGGACAAACATGTAATGACATCCACATGACACTAAACAAAGTAATTAAAATATTACCCACACATATTTCTGTAATTTCTGTTCTTTTACTTAGGCTATAAAGCTAAACCTTGAAACACACTGTTGTCTTAGCCAGAAGCTAATATCACTCGACTTTACCATTCAAATGTTGTTATTTTCTGATTGTGATGTGTCTGACACACACAAGGACATACTGTATGTTAAGTAAAGTAGGTTAACATTATTACAGCTCGGAGACATTACAGTCAGTTTATGACAGAAACAGTTCATCTCTCGACCTCACAGCACAGAGCAGCTACAGGAGTTAACACAGCCTCACACGCATGTTTATAGAGTTTTAGCAGCTAAAGTTAGCAAGAAGTGTCGCTTTGTAACACCGTGACAAACAGAGCGTTCAGGGGTTTTTTTTCTTTACAGTTTGAACTGACCTGTTAGCGCCGGTTACTATCACAACTCTGTCCATGTCTGAGCGGAGTTGGCAGCGGCCGTGTGTCAAAACAGAGCCGGGAGAAAAGTTTCACTCCAGCGGTGGGTTTATATTGACCGGGGATGTTCATCCCATCGTCCGATTCAGGTTGGAAGGCAGCAGCCTATATGCAAGAGCGGAGACGTGGTGTGATTGGATGTCAACAAACAACGGGCCAATCAGCTCAGCCCACTACGGGGAGCGAAGAGGGACTAAATGGTAGAAGAGCGCAACGAAGGAACCTGCGCGTGTGCAAGACTGCAGTGCTTATCCTGAAAAATATAAAATAAATAGTCTATCTCAAGTTATTTTTGTACCCATTGGTATACATACACTATTTCAAAGCAAAAACCCACTCTTTCTTTTTTTGAGCATTGCATTGTGGTTTTTTTAAATTCACAATTAATTCATTTTCTTTTTTATTTGTTTCGGAAATGTCATTTTTTAAAATTTGTATTTGATTTTGTTGTTGCTTCTCAATGCTTTTGGCGATGTAAACATCGCAACATGAAAACGTTGCTGATGAAATTTTGACTTTGCATGTATGTGTTTTGCTTGCGATGAAAACGACAAGGAAAGTATGACAAGTAGGGAATATCAACCTTTCTTTATTTACAGGGGTCTTTGGTTTGACAGCTATTGAAAAGGCAACTATTCAATAATATACAGTTAATTTATTTCTGCAAAGGGACATTAACATGATTGTAAAACATGTCAGTGAACTGCTGCAGGGTCATGAAAACAATCTAATCCAACCAACGATCATCACAATGTTGGCAAGCAAACATATAAACATTCATAAAACACAGCTGTGTTGACATTCTCTCATTAATGTGCACTATAATTCAATGTTTGCATAGAAAAAGCAATGACAGAAATATTCACAATTGTGTTTCAAAAGCTGGGATAACCATGGAGCACTCTATAAATAAACATAGGGTAGTATATTAAAAGACATTAATAAATACACAGAGGTGTCAATAGTGCTAATTTGCATAATATCTACAATTTAAGGCTCTGTTCAAGTGTATACCTTCTCTTCATCTCTTTGTATTTACAGCATCATTGCATGCAAGCAAAAAAAAACAAAAAAAAACAAAAACAAAACAAAACAAAACAAAAGAAGATGAAAAAAAAAAAATCAAGATGGAAGGGAGCAACTGTGACAGTGCATGGCAGAGGGAAACGATTGGTTCCAACTGCTACGCCAGGCTCTCCATCAGCTGGGTGTGTATGTCATGAAAGCTCGGTCTCTGCTTGGCGTTCCTCCTCCAGCAGCTCAGCATGAGATCGCTGTAGACTCGATCGGGACAACAGGGAGGCTTCGGCAGATACACCTGGGAGTGTGAGAGTGTCAGATTTTCAGAGGAAAACGGGAAAGGCACCGTGTGATGAAGATGCAGAGGTAAGCCCAAACCTGTGCGACGCCTACCTGCTTGCCCTGGTCCCTGAAGAACTCGCCTGTGTTTTCGATGACCTGCTCGTCGGAGAGCTGAGAGTAGGGCTGCTCCTTGCACAGAGTCAGAATCTCCCACAGAGTCACGCCAAAGGCCCACACATCACTGGCCATGGTGAACTTCCCCTGAGAGAGCAGACGACTTGAATCAAAATGCAATCTAGTGTGGACTTAATATGGACGATGACTCATAATGCTTGTGTTTAAATCATAGCTGCAATGTTATGAGCAATAGCATCACATGGACTAACACACAGCCTTATGGACCTCTCGTTCTTTTCATGTTTCTGAATCCCTCGAGTGAAATGTGATGAAGGAAACTGAGATCCACTTTCATTTCTCCCTCAGTAGGATTGCACTGTAAGGACATTTTTTCAGCCGATACCCACAACTGGTAATTCACAGCCTCTCCCGGCATTATTTGTGTTTAAACTCTCAGAACTCATGAAGAACATGTATTGCAGATTAAAATCGTGTTGCCTGAAACTGTTAAAATGTCCACAACAGCACTGACGCGTTTGGCTCTCTAGTTCCCACCCTTTACATCCACCCAGGTACAGCAGTTTGACGTCATTGCGCAAGAAAAATGCAACGCACTCTTCTCTTCTGTCTTTTTTCTTCCTTTTGAAATATAGCTCTAAATTGTGTGTGTGTGTCTCCTCATGCAATAAAAGAGAAAAAAAAAGATATTCTGGTATCCCTGCTCTCTTCATCCAATCAGCACTGAGAACGCCATAAAGACGGAGTACTGTCTGTTCGGCTGTTCTGGCACCAACACTGGCAATTGTGGAACAGGGAAAGTGTCAACTGTTGACGACTTGTACTAACAAGTGATTAAACATGCTTGAAGAAAAGAAGGAGGGAAAAAAGAGCTGCCATAAAAAAAAAATAAAGGAGGGAGGAGATTGATAAGTCAGCTAAAACAACAACAGTGCTTACAGCAGCTTCAGGTCAATGAAGGGAATTGAGCCTCGTACTCTCGACTCCTTTTATGAGCTTTAATTCCATTAATGGCCAATAATCTATATTATACGTTTTTACATTATTGGCAACTCAATCATTGAACTTTTAAATTTACATGGGCCCTGTATTATAAACGAAAATCCAGCAGAAAAGTCTGATATACGTGCCCTGTGATTAACTGAAATATAAGTAATTAAGTAAGTTGAGTTTATTAATTAAAGCACCTTTCACATAGCCATGTCAGAGAGAGCCTCAGGAGAGTAAAGCTGAAAATAAGAACATAAAAACAGCAAAAAAATCAACCCCCAAAAACAAAAAACAGACTTAAAAAAAACAATTTAATTACAAAAACTAGACAGCATAAGGCCAATGTGAATAAATCTGTAGATTAATTGCAGCTCCTTCAAGCCATTATTTAAGCTGTAAAACCACAGCTGGGCTGACAGGGTGAATTCCATATGTCCGCAGCTCTGCACAGCACTCACCAGCAGGATGCTCTCCCAGGACATCCAGCGGATGGGCAGGACGGCCCGGCCCTGGATCCTGTAGTAGTCTCCTCTGTACAGGTTCCGACTCATGCCGAAATCAGCGATCTTTATGGTGTGGTTCTTACCCACCAGGCAGTTGCGGGTCGCCAGATCCCGATGGACGAAATTGAGAGAGGACAGGTACTTCATGCCAGATGCAATCTGCACTGCCATGCCAATGAGTTTAGTGTAGCTGCAGAGCAGAGAAGACCACGAAGACAGAGAGTACCTTCATTAAAGGGCACTAGACAAACAACAATCGTTATTGCTTAGGTGAAGGTATGAGCCTACCTGACCACACTGTTCCCCTCTTTTTCCTCCTCTTCTGCCTTGTCTTCATCGGCAGCCTCCTTCAGTCTGAGATTGCAGAGGAACTGGTTCAGGTCTCCATTTTCCATGTACTCGGTGATCATGCACAGCGGGTCTGTGTCCACACACACCGCCAGCAGGCGAACGATGTTGGGGTCCCTCAGACGAGACATGATCCGGATCTCCTTCAGGAAGTCGTTCCTGCAGCACAGCGGGGGGGAAAGCGGTTTGCAATCCACCACCTGACTGAGGACTGAGTGAGTAACAACAGGCAGCTGGAGGAAGATGTACCGACTGCTTTTACCTTGCATTCTTGTTGGCATCTTCCCGCAGTGTTTTCACAGCCACGAGCAGAGGCGACTCGTTGTTTCCCTCTATGGACTCATCCAAAAAGTCCTGCATGCCCTCGGCCTCACACAAGTGCACCTGGTTGCAACGGAAAAAGTAATTTTTTCAGTCCACCTGGCGACATCTATCGTACAATTTTCAAAATGGGAGCTATAAAGATGCATCGACATCGCTCGGCGAGAAAGGGAGCCGCCCAATCAGTCTAATATGTTTTCAGTAGGGAATGCCAAAACACATACCTCTCCAAACTGGCCCTCTCCCAGTTTCTCCTTGAAGGTGAGCTTGTTTCTCGGGAACTCTCTCATGGAGGAGTCGGTGCCAGCGAACAGATTCATGCTGACAGCAGTGATGGAGTAGGTGCTGCTGTCCATGGACTCCTGGAGGCTGATGATGTCTGCCTCCGCGTAGTGCGGGGCCCCGTCTGAACTGCTGGTCGCAAGGGCTCGACAGGAGGTGCTGGGCCCTGATGCGGAAACACACACACACACACACACACATTTACAGCAGCTGCCTCTGTCTCAAGCCTCCACAGCATCCACGACATCGTGGTTTGTCTTACCAAGGTGCTCGGTGGACTGAGCAAACTCGGGCAGTTTCCTGATAAGGCGTGAAGGCTCCTGGTAGTCGGCACAGAGGGGGAAGATTCTCTCATAGGTGGAGTTGGAGGTGGAGCCGCCCTCCTCGCTGGACAGAGAGGAGTGGTGGGAGGAGAAAGCCCGCGTCTGGACCGCGAGGCGGGCGGTGAGCTCATCGTCCAGGATCCGACGGGACGCCTAAGAGAGTGAGCATGTGAGTTGAGTCTGTTACTGTGTTTGTCGTCAAATAATCAGATTTGTCGACAAAGATGAAGATAGCATTCTTAGCAACTATGGAAAAGGTTTAGGGCCACTGACATTTTTTTTTTTGGGGGGGGGGGGTGACTTGTTTCTTTAACTTCTCAGAGAAAAAAAAAAATCTGAATTTTGAGAATAAAAGCAGTTTTTCTCTACAGCCGCTCTAATCCTCCACTGTGGACGCTTGCAGGGATTGTGACTGAGGGAAAGGAGACGTCCTCGCTTTGAAATTTGCAAAAAAAATGTTTCATTCACGCAGCTTTTCATTTCAAGGCAACTCCCTGTAGTGAGCGGAGAGAAGGCCACAAATAGGCTACAGATGAGACAATGAAAGCTGCGCCTACAATTAAGGAAATCGCGAGATGATGCCCAGCAGGGGTTCATGACAAATGTGTGATTCACAAATCAGTAATAAATGTTCCATGTTTGTCATTCCAGATCACCACCGCCACCCAAGAGACATTTTAATTTTTCAGCTGTGCTTCCTTTATGCTTCACACTTCAAATCCAAATGGCGGTGGTGTGTGAATTGAAGGATGAATGTCTCACAGCCTGAGACAAAAAGCTGCTTCACAGTCCGATGGTCCGGCAGCGGATACTTCTGTATCGTTTGTCAGACGGCAGCAGGGTGAACGGACTGTGGCAGTTGCTGGGTGTCATCTTGTAGTATCCTTCGAGCTCCGTGGAGACATCTCACTTCGCCGATGTCACCGATGCTCTGTTAGGTGGGGACTTCCTGTCTTGGGCCGTGCCGGTTTGGAATGTTAAAATATTTCAGCGCATGAAGCCCATCTTTTCAACAAACCCATAGTCTTTTCCTTTGAAGATGTGTCTCCCCCTGGTGCCATAACACCACGCCGACCACTCTTTGATTTGTCTCATCTCGTGGACAGTCTCCGCACTACAAAGCGCGTTGCCAAATAATAACTAAAGCTTGCATCACATGTGACTTGTACGGGCTGCAGTCCTTTCTTTAGTTACTTCTGCAAAAGTAGATCATGTTTTTTTTTTTTTTTTTTATCCCTGTGTGTTTGTTGGTTGGTTTATCAGCAGGATTGCACAAAAAATACTAATCGGATTTCCACAGATGGAGGATGAGTCTCAGCCCAGAATAGACCTCATTTCGTGCGCTGATAAAGGGATTCGGAATGTTTCTCTCACTTTCTTTAGCTGCAAGAAACAGGACACTTTTCAACATTTTTGTGAATTTCTCAGGGAATTATGCATGGATCTTGACGGAAAAAAAAGAGAGGTGTATTTAGTTGGCTGGTATCTATGAGTGACTACAATTTGATGCAGATTCCAGATCTGGTGAGCTTAAAATAAAGTTAGAGGTCAAATTTAGAGGGCTACAGTGCGAGATGTAAGGCTTGATTGAATTAACAGGACTGTAGGGCTGTAGTGCCTTGTGTATTTCTTCATTTTCATTTTATTTATTTTTTGTGGTTCTTGTAAAAATCAGTATGCACACAACCTCTACTCCTCCTCTGTGTGCAGTGTTTTCTCGTACTGGATTTGCACACCGTCCACCTTCTATGAGAGTAACTGAGACTGAACCACTGATGCCAAGAATAGCAAGAATGTTTTTTTTTAAATGATTATCAACAGTTATTAACAAAAAGTTCAGGAGATCAATGCAGGCAAATTGCAGAGAGCGCTCCTCTCACCTTCTCCAGCATCTTCTGCCAGACCTGCCTCCACAGGATGATCACTATGATCGCCAGCAGGATGGCGATGATAGCCACCAAGCAGCCAATCAGGATCCTGGTGTTGCTGTCGTCCACTTTGTGAGTGGGATCGTCCCCTGCCCGACCAGATGAGAGGTGTGAGTCGAGGAGGGGTTCGTTTTGACCCATCACAGCTCAGTTTCTTAACACAGTAATGCCTTAATAACAACCCCCTCTGTGATGTGTTAACACATTTATTTTTAATGGTCAGTCGTTTCTGCTGCTGTCAGCAGGGGGCACTGTTGAACCAGAAAACATTTCAGTTAAACCGCCTCTTAAACAAGCCACTACCTTTAGTTTTAGAGTGAGATAAATCTTCATACATTACGGAACGTTGCACGACAACAATTAAAGCAGGAAAACTATAATAAATGAAAGAACCTCTTAATATATGATGATGATATATGATATATGGTTTCTGATTGGTTGACTGAGGATTATACTAAGCCTGTGTTTTTTTTTTTCTATCACCACAACACTTCCCAGCAGCCATATATCAAACCAGCCTCCACTCCCCCCTGCCAGCATGTTTCTCCTCTGCCAGGATGTTTTACTAAAATTACATACCCTGCTAAAAAGACAAAATTCATAAATAAGAGGTTTAACTGCTGACCTGGCAGTGCGTTTGAGGGGTGTCCATGTTTGCGAGGAGTCAGAGACGTATTGTACACCGCTGAGCCTGCGAGGGACAGACAAGGAAAGACAAAGCTGAAGGAAATCAGACACTGTTTATACTGCGTGGGGAGACAAAGGATCAACTTTAAGTCTCCATTCTGATCCCATCTCTACCTGACTGGAAGGCCACCTCACTGAACAGCATCCAAAGGTCGCTGAAGTGGAAGCGGCATTTGATGGCGCTGGCTGTGCGGTCCCCCAGGGGCACGGTGACGAAGCGGGCACCTTGGTTCTGGCGGTCGACGGCGGGCCTGAAGATCACAGGGTCGGCCTCCCAGTCTGATCCTGACCGGAAGTAACAGCTGGCCTGTCTGAACATCCTCGCCCCTCGGCTGAACATGTTGTTGCAGTGAACCTGTGGAGGTGGATGCGGCGGACGCGTGAGTCACGGTCGGTCGGAAACATTTTATCACGAATCGAGTCTTTAGTTGAAGGATGAGTTGCAAAAAAAATGAAAATTCAGTCATAGTCGTCTCAACCCCAGGTCATTGGAAAGTCAGATGAGGTTTCGTGATCCATAAAACATTCCTGGAGCTTCGCAACGAGACAGCGTTGCAGCATTCTCCTGGAGTAGATGCGGACTGGAAAACAGCTGAAAAGAAAACATAAAATGGCTCCACAGAACTTGCCTTGCACGATCCAAATCTCCACAAGGCCCTGACAGCCTACATCGATTTGAAAAGATGTTATGTACACAGTTTTGAAGCTGAAATCTTCGCTGTCGCTGCAAAGCTAAAAGCGTTAGCGTATGCGCCCTGTCTGAAGTGGCCGCACAAGCTCAACCATAAACTGAGGGTGTAAATAACGTCTTTTCAAATCCGTAGACTTGGATTGCACTAGATGAGCTGTAAGGAGCCACTTGATGTTTTGTTCGGTGCTTCTTTTGTCGTGAACTTGATAATGAATTTCATTTTTGGGTGAACTTGACCTTTAAGGCAAGTCAAGCCCTCAAGTCCAGGATACTGCAATCTTACCTGCAGGGTCTGAATCAGTACCTGAGTAGTGAATCGATTTTGTATTATAGTTACTGATAATCAGTGAAATGAATGTAATCAAACATAAGATAAACACATTTATAGATCCTTGTTTATTTCTTTTTTTGGTCTCCATCACTTTAAACTGTCAAATACACCTCTGAGAGGTGGGATGTGTAACTAAAGGCTAGTAACATCTTAAGAATAGTCAATCATCCTGCTAATGTCCACATGGACTGTGCATTACTGTGACCAAAGTGCTCCAATCAGTCAGAATCAAAGGGGCAGGTGAGGCGGTTGTAGTTAAGACTAATATGTGCTGCTATGTTGTGGCTGAAAAACATCCCCTTCCTATCTCTGATCCCTGGCCACAGCACTTACCCATGACAAATCGGCTAATTATACAGGAGATATCATTTTCACACTGTAGGGCAATTTTGCATCATTACATAAAATTTATGTCCCAATAAAATTTGCAGCAGCTATTGAAAGTGGGAGCCTGCCCGGCATGGGCGCAGCACGGCTCCCTTACACAACACAGAGTAAGTGTTGGCTCAGCACTTCTTTAAATATTCCACTTTTTCATTATTAAGCTGTTCGGCGAACTCCCCCCCCTCCAAGACTGCTCACCTTCATGGAGGTGAAGTTTCGAACGTGGTCAAACTCAAAGATCGTCTCCACGTAACCTTTGGGGAAGCTCTTGTTGCTCCAGCCCACGTAGTCGTAGCCCGGCCACATGCCGTATATGTGGCTGTGGAGGAAATCGTCCAGACCCCAGGTGCCGTCCGTCAGCTGGCCGAGGCCCTTTGTCAGTCTGGCGGAGGGATGAATGATGACAGGGAGCACAAACTTTTGATTCATTGAGGAGTGGAGAGAAAATGACTGCCCTCGTGGGAGGCAAAAAAATAAAAAAATAAAATAACTATGATTAACATAAGCCTTAATTGTGGCCTCCGTCTTTCTGTTCTAGAAGTAGCAGTAAAATTCAGACCTTTCAGCTGACGCTCCATCGTACACAGAGTCATTAAAGTAGACATCCAGGCCTCTGTAGATCATTTGGTGCCCATCTGGAATGCTGTAAGACACCAGGCCATCTGCAGGGGGGCAGGTCAAAGGTCAAAATATAGGACTGATTTGCTCACTGCATGCTTACAAGATATTAAAACCTTTTTCAGCATGCCAGAAAAAAAATGTCATAATGAAAGTGAACCCAGAAAGAAACAAATCCAGGAAAAAGAAACCCAAATAAATAAATAAATAAAGTAGATGACGACAGTGCAGCTACATAATCACACCACACTGTGTCTACTGGAAAGTAATGACTAACCCAGCCATTCACAGCCGTAGAGCTCCACTCTCATACACACGATCATTGAGTGGTCCGTCACCGGCATGAAGCGGACAAAGCGAGCGATGATGGGAGGCTCCAGATCCTTCAGCACCACATCATACGCATTCCTGTTCCCCTCGATGACCTGGAGGAGGACGCCCAGATGACATGAACGAGAGGGAGTGTAGTGAAACGCGTCAGGAAAACTCACACAATGTAAACACACTGCAGTGGGTAAACTGCTGCAAGCTCTTATGTTTCTTATTTGACCACATTGCTAATGAGGTCTGCCGCCAACTGCAACATAAAGATGTTACCTTTTGGTAAAAGTGTTTGAATCAGATCCATTTTTATTTTTTAGGGGGGTAAAAGTAGCAATACTGTAATCTAAAAATATTCTTCCAAGAAAAGCTGCTGCATTTAAAAGGTTACTCGTGTAAAAGAGCATAAGTCGCCTATTAATAGCAAAATAAACTTAAAGTCTTACAAGTGAAAGTACTCATATGTCAGAACATCACGCTGTGAGCTGGGGCTAGTTAGAACCATTTCATGTCCTATTGGGTAGTTTAATCCACAACTCTGCATCAAATTTCATGAGCACATCATATTTCTTATATACAATTTTGAATTTGTAGTAAATGTGGTTGAGTAGTCACAAACGTAGTGGCGTAGAAGAATAAAGCCGGAGATGAACAGAATAAACGTACTATGTTACATTGGACCACTGCTCTTCACTTAGAGTTACAAGTATTGTGACACACTCTATGAATGAATGTCACAATGATGAACGTCATGTATGCATATATACTTTTGTCAGGGTTTTGTTGAGACTATAAAGTAGATTAATAGTGGCGCTACCATCACCATTGGCTCATGGACTACCTTTTGAGGCCTCGAATTTGGCGTTAATTGCTGTCACCATCTTGATTTTTACTGCAGCTAGAAGTGACCACAGGGTGGGTAGGGTAAAGCTGGGGAGAGTATCCTGATTGGATCTGGCTGAGAACCTGCGGACACTCGTTGGTATTGACTTGTCTATCATAAAGTAGCCGCGCCCTTAAGCATACCCTGCTTTATCTATTTTACTTACTACTTTAAATACTCATTACTTACTCATTACATACACATTAGGAAACTGTTTTTTGAAGTGATGAATGAAGTGAGAATTAGAAGCATTTTTTCACAAGCTTACATGCAATGTGACTTCTTTTTGAAACCAGTGGAAAGAATGCAGGTTTAAGGTGCTTCTGCAGTGGCTTCAATTTTCAAACTTGGAGGCTTCGTCCATGTTTTAGCAGTTGTCCTGACAGTAGTGAACATTTATGCTCCCGGTCCAATTAAGATGCATGATAATGTGAATTCATACATGCCAGTGTCTGGAATGCGACGCAGTGACATACAGGCATTATCGCCACATGCTCACCTGCCTTCCCTTCCTATCGTGCCAGCCCACCCAGTTGCTGCCATCTCGGCTGTACTTGATCCTGTATCGCTGGGCGAACTCATTACCCATGCCGTCTGCGTGGCGACCTTGGGTGCCCACCAGTGTGATGAAGTGCAGCGAGCGCAGGTCCACCTGGAGGTACTCTTTGAGGCCGTCCGGCTCTGACATGATGTCAGGACACCAGGCCCCGTCACCGTCTCCGTTGTCTAAGTCAAGTCTGAATTGGAGGGTGAAATAAGAGAGGAGACAGGAGGAGAAGAAGAGTACAGAGGAGGCGAGGGGCATGAAAATGAAGAGGAAAAAGGGAAAGAAATATGAGATATGAATAAAGAAAACTGAAAGGTGGTTAATGTATCTACAATGGGGTATCTTTTCTGTGCTATTTAATTCCTTTGTGCCAGAGAATGTCTTTGACTTCTCTATATTAATGTTGGACATGATGTAAAATAGCACCGTGATCATTTATGCAACCAGTTCATGAAACTTTCATATAGGCTGAGCTTCAGAACTCTTCAGCAGAGGGAGCTGGCTCAGTTATCATGAAACCTGAACAGCTACAGTTTCATGATAACTAAGCAAACTGATAAAAATAAAATCAAGAACAGCTACTAAATGATAGAATTAAAACACTTTCAAATATTCAGAAGTGATATGTACTGACAGCATTAAAGCAGTGGTTAGTTTGGAATATAAAGAAGAATTTGGCATGGATAGGAACTGGGACATGCTGATGTAAATTAGCCTAATTAGGATAACTCTGGATAAATCGGATAAAAAGAGAAGCACTTCACATAAACACAGAACTTTACAGGTTATCAATAAAGGAGCTAACTAGAGCTGGGCAATATACAATACACAAAATATCATTATTGTGACAAGAGACTCTACATTTCAGATATAGTTGCATCATGGCATGAGTGTTTATTTTTCCCTTTCAAGGTTTTGAAAGGTCGCATTACAGTTAAAGGTGCAACATGTCAGGGCCATATTGGTCAACTGTTGAAGTCATACTCAAAACAAATAGGGGTTAGCGTATCACCGTAGTAACAGCTAACTGCTGCTAACTGTCAATGCGGTTAGCGAGCTAGCGATATTAGCGGTACAGCTAGTGGTCTGCATGGTTAGCTGGTGTAATTTTATATTAAAGACCTAATGTACCAAAAGTCATCCCTACAATACAGTCACAATATCGATATTGAGGTATTTGGTAAAAAAATTGACATATCTGATTTTGTCACTTAGTCCTTTTATTTATGAAGTGCTTTTAAGGAGATTTCAAATATCTATCTATCTATCTATCTATCTATCTATCTATCTATCTATCTATCTATCTATCTATATATATATATATATATATATATATATATATATATAAACATAAGGCCATATTGCCCAGAGACAGTAACCTATTGGAACTTCAGTTTAGTATACACTGTACTTGCTGTCTAATAATTTACTGCACTGACGACATGTTTTAAGTGAAGAAAGCAAGAGAAATGAAGCTGACATATAAGAAAAGAATCCGACGTGCCTGCCAAATCTTGCAGCAGTTGACTCAGACCACTGACTGGAGGCAGAGATGTCCTCGTCCTCAATCTGCCCGCCGGTCATACCGAGAGGATATCGACACATTTCTACAAACACATGAAGCATCAGTGACACACATGCCGTCCTCAAGATGAATATGTTTTCATGTGTGTGGATATGAGTGCCAGACCCTCACGCCTACACGTGCCATGTGAGATTTTGTCCTTTCTGTGTATTTGCAGGACTGCGAGGAGAAGTGGAGTATGAAGTGGTCAACCTCCCCCCTTCCCCCAGTTCCTTTCCTGCAGCCCTGCAAGGCCTCTAAAGCCAAACAGAGGCATCACTGTGTAGGTGCCAGTCTAAGCAAAATGAGACAGGAGGGGCCCCGGAGGTGCCTGCTCCTCATTTTTTTTCATCCTTTTTTTTTTAATAAGTTGCACACGTGAGAGACATTTTCTGAGCTTTAAAACATCTGCTGGGGATTAAATGTTATGTTGCGCGGCCAAAGATGTAAGTGAGACAACAGCAGATGCTACATCATAGTGTTAAAGTGATTCACTGGCCGTACTGTACATCTGTTCACAGCGTCTAGCAAGAGCGCCATTGTTTATTCTGAGGACCTCTACCTGGCAATTAAGAGACATCATTGTTTTATTCACCGTCCCACACCGAGCGCGGCGACAGTTGCTTTCAGGGAGCAGCAGAACAAATAAGCCTTTTACTGTGAAAATATTCAAAGTGGGAAAAGTCAAACGGGTGCATGTGTGTGTGTGTGTGTGACAGAGAAAGTGTGTGTTACCTACAACTGCGCCTAAAAATTTTCTTTTTCTTTTTTTTTTTTTCCACGAATGCCCCCTGCTTGTGAAAGGTCTACCTGTTCTGAGGATATTTGCTGTCTGACCATCGGGTAAACCACATACACGCACTGACACACACACACACACACACACACGCCCGCTCACACACATTACATTCTTGCATTTGTAAGCCCACCCACCTAAAACTGCTTTCCTTCTCCATCTTGTCACCATGCCTGTCCCTCATGAGCATGAAGGACGTTATTTTAAGTGTACGTACAATGTATGTACATTTACTGGCTCACGCTTCACACACCATAAACTAACATACATACAGTTCAGCTCATTCTATCACTGATTCTCTGACCGGCACGTGCATTGAGCCAAGGAGGTATTCAACCCCCGCCTGCTCAGGGAATGAAGGACGTGGATGCGAAGGATAAATATCTGCGGTATTATACCTGGGTTGACTTGAGATCTCACAGCGGCAGCGAGCAGGATAAAGACGACATGGTGTGAGATGTGTCGAGCCTCCATCCCTTCTTTGCACACCTAAAAGTTCAGGAAGGTTGGTAGATCAGCGGATGAGATCGGTAGCACAATCATGTAAGGCGTCGAAACATTTTTGATGATCAGAAGGTTTTGAAAGTCTGTTAGCTGAAAAGTAGGCTGAATGAGAAGAAAAATAATACAAATTAAGAGTAAAATGGATTTAGGAAAACTGAATATAAGAATAGTAAAGAAAAATCAAAGATGACTATGTTATATATGTTATTAGCAAGCAAACAAACAAACAGACAAACTGATCTTAAAGGACAACACAGTTTGAAACTGTTTTTGTTTATATGTGGCGGACCCCGCCACCTTTCTAGCTTCAAACAGTGTTCTGGGGACCTTATTTTCCTCTGAAAACAGCTTGTTTGTTCAGTTATGGAAAAAAACAGATATTAATGTGTTTGTATTATTACCTCATTATATATTTGAAATATTAAAAGTCTTGAGTTGAACTACTCCAAAACCACACAGTGCCCATTAAATCGATGTTAAATGCAACACAAAGGTTTCTAAACATCAAACCACACAGTCTCTATTCATCATTTACAAATAATCATAAACATCAGTTGCAACTTTACAATAAAAACTTTCGACTAAACTTCAACCAAGTGTGCATTTATGTATTGTTGATGGTTACTGTTCACTGCAGCTACATTTCAAGATGTTGGTCAAACGGCTCTATAGAGCTGAGCGTCCATTAGGCCCTGGTGAGATCCACTGTGGCACACGCACACACAGTCCTCCTTGTAAGCCCTCACAGTCCCTTGCATTTTATCCGCCTCGTAAAAAGCCCTGTGAAGCTCTCAGTGACTTACAGCTCCGGCACACTCTGGCACCCAAGGACTCAGACCACTGCTCAGAAACTTCACGTGGTGGGCTCACCGGAGATGTGAGGGGACAATGTTGTCCTGTGTCAGTGCAACGTGCACGAAGCGCAGTCCTACAGCAAGCACGGTGCGTTTCAGGGTTTTACGCTTTTCATATGTCAACTAAAATGAGAGAAAATCAACACCACACACTGAATTTATAGGACTTCTCTTAGTATCTCTGGAGACCTGACCTGATGATCAGTGACTACCTTTGAAGTGGAACAACTTTTGGATTTTTTCATATATGAGTTACTGATTAAAATGATGCAAATCATATACAAATAAAGCTTTAATCCCTCATCGTTCTTCACCTCAATAAAAAAAACAAAAAACAGATTGATCTAAGATTATTTCCCGTCTGAGGTCAAACAGAGCCAACACACACTCCCTTCAAGTCAACGTGGACACCGGGGTTAACAGCCACATGTAAGAAGAACATGGATTTGACTTACTTTTACAAGTTCCTCTCTCCTTATTATGAACCCATCTGTTTCAGGGAATATTCCACATCTACTGTGAGTGGATGCATTCAGCGCTGTGAGTCGCTGACCTCCTCCTTGCAAGGACTTTTTGGGAATGGAAAAGAGAGAGAGAGAGAGAGAGAGAGAGAGAGAGAGAGAGAGAGAGAAAGAGAGAAAGTGAGTGAGTGAGAGAGAGAGAGGGGAAACGAAGGCTGATGTAACAGTCTCTCCGGCTGGAGGAAAGAAACAGAGAAAATAACACGCTTTGGGATTTTTTCTGAGGGGAGGCCAAAATCCCAGAATTCCACCTGATCCACAAATGGTTTCAATTATGGCCCACAGAGGCAGCTGTGAGCAGCAGTAGCTGGCAGCTTCCGCCGAGCGAGAGCTACTGACAAAAACAGACGGGAGAACCTGCTAATTACTGAGGGAGGACGCAAAGTTTCAGAAAGAACTATGGCCGCATACAAACAAGATGAGTCACAGCTGGGATTAAAAGTAAAACGGACGCAGCAGCCACTGCAGAAGAGAGGCTGAAGATTGTTTCGATTATCATAAATGAATATGTTATTCACAGTGGTTTGGTAGCTTGGAAAAGAGCTAGATTTACAACTCTTCTCTATACAGTGCTTTACAGACACTTAGAGATCATGTTAATGTTGTAAATACCATGCCTTTACACTGTCAGACTCAGACAGGACGCCCCCCTGGTGCCTCCATGTTCAAGTAAGTGCTGCAGAAGTGCCACCTTGGATGACCCCTATGGTATATAAAACATAAAAACCTGCTCTCTAAGGAGCCTTTCAAGCGTGTTTGTTGCCCACCGCTTACAGCGGGTGCCCTTGTTATTCTTTCGGTCCCCTGGCCCTCAATTATCCTGAGTCTGGCACCGTGCCTTGTTTTACTTTTATGTACCCACCCAAAACTGTCTGAACAAGTGACAAAACACTGAAAAAAGTTTTATTTTCTTCCCACAGTCATTTAAAAGTGCTGCTGCAGCAACAAGATTGGCCACGAGAGGCTTCCTCCAGGATGTTATGTGTGAAAACAAAGCCTGATGTAAATGTAACGGCAAGGGGAAAGAAACAGGCAGAGAGATATGAAGATTGTTTGATATCTGATATATGTGCTTAAGTGGTTCTTTTTTGGAAGAGTTAGAAGAGTTAGAGAATTAGAAGAGAATGTCAGTGTCTTGTCTGTACGCAGGAGATGGAGCTGGCGTTAGTTAGTTAGCTAGCGGCAAGCTAAGTGAAGCGCAAAGACTGAAAACAGCCAGGCGAGTTGTTAACTCACCTAGCTAACCTTTTGCTGTATGTAGCTTCATATTTGGCGTACATAAATGCCATCAAGCTAAGCTAACTAATTGCGTTCTACAACTAAACTGTGTATATACTCTGAAAAAAAGGGTGATATCGATCTTCCAATCAAACTCCCTGCCATCATGACATAAACAACAGCCACTGTTGAAGTCGGCCATGATGGAGCATCAGAGTTATTCAGGAAATGAGTGAGAGAGTGACTAAAATATTCACAAGGTCTCATTAATACTGCTGTCTGCCTCGGACATACAAGAACACATAGGGACAGAAACTGGTGGTTTCCAGACTTATTCACTTACTTACTTGAAGGAGAGCATGAATGAAGACCATCCACATGGCCTGTATGATTAAATTTGATGACTACCATACAGTATATTGATGCACTGAGACAGGAAGTGGATAGTGGTATATTTTATTACAGTTATAACTCACTAATAGCTCTGTGGAGCTGGAGCCTAGCTACTAAGGCCTTGAGCTAAATGTTAGCTGATGTTCAGCGGGCATTGTGTTAACTCTGGTCCATCGCTTTTGCAGGTATTTGAGTGGTCTACCTGATCTGCTCTAGTAGAAAAGTGTCATGAGATCATTTTTTGTTGTGAATTGACGTTATATAAATTAAATTGAGAGGTCATTGTGGCTCATCTGGGAACCATGAATACCTTCACAAGAACTTGTACCATTTAATTCCTTAATTTTTGATATTTCACTAAATAAATGAAAATACCGACCAGCTGGTGATGGTGCGAGACAGGCTGGGGGATTACCAAAGTCATTAGGATTTATCTCTGTGATATTTCATTCCTCATTCCAATAATTGTTGAGATATTTCAGTTTGGGCTGAGGAGGCGGGCCGACTGACACTGCCGTCCCCAGAGCCACGGTGCTGGTCTGGCTAAAAAGACCAAACCAAGAGATAAACTTTGCACTGAATGTGCAGCAAAACGCAAGCATTTGAATTTTACCCACAGAATACAAGGGGGGGAGTGAGAAGTGTGACGCATCTTTCGTTATGATAAAACAAATAAAAGCAGAGGCCACGTCCTGGAGGCCACCCACTATCTGTGTCAGCAGCAGCTGCACCGGCAGAGCTGCAGGGTGTCGTGGCTGGATGTGGGTGGGTAATGGCTGAGATTCTTTATATTCTCCAGCTTATCCTGCAGTGTTACATCAAGCCGCCGCTGTCTGCGCACACAGCCAGCTTAATGGGAGATGACCCTGTTTAATGACCACAGCTGGTGTCTCTCCGACAAAAAGAGAGAGCCATCACCATCACAAAAGATCTTCTGCATGCCCACATCCCATTTTCTCGACCAATTATTAATTACTAACGAGGAAAACATTTTGAAAAGGTCAGCCCAGGAGCTGGTGCTGCTTATCATTATGTCGGAGACATATTTCGGTTTTAATCACCCATGGATTCAATGAGGCAATTAGTAACTCACACTGAACATATCATGATGTCAGGCGGCATTTGAGAAAGGGTATGTCATCCCACAAGGAGTAAAACTGGTTTAAGTGCACTTTAATTTTTAGTACACTTCATGTGAACAGACGTCACCTTGGGGAGGAATGGCCGAGAACGACAGAGAAATATGGCTACATGTGCACAGCAGACGGATTATGAGTGCGAGAGAGTGGGGAGGCTGAGCTTCGGAGGAAAAGAGGGGAGGAAGGTGAGCGAGGAAGAGGAAGGATGAGAAAGGAAAGCCAGGAAGAGAGATTCATTGATTTTGGAAAGAGCTCAAAGACATATCCCCCAATTCAGTGATTCAAAGAGCTGGCTCACAGTCAGCGAGGTGGAGCCGGTGCGACAGCTGGCCACAAGAATATGAAGTGAGTCCAGGAGTCCCCTCCATCTTTCTCTGGATTGGTACTTCGGGACCTTCCAAGCAATTCATCGGAAGGCTGGAGCAACAGTGATGCAGCAGTTTGCGGCTGCCGCAGTACGGCACGAACAAATAATACATGGTGGCGGCTACGTTTCTTTTTTTTAAAACATGTGCGATTGCAGCAGCACCTGCACACGGTGAGATGTTTCCCCACAAAACACATCATCCACCACCTTATCAGAAAAGTGCTGACAGGATGATTGAAACCATGCTTTGTATTTTAAGCAACGCATATCAGTGAATTAAACCATACACAATGTATTGAAAAGAGAAAATGACTGCTGGACACACATCCTCATTTTCATGTGTAATTACAGATGAAGTGTCATAACAAGCACAGTAAGGGGTTCAATTTTCACACTCCCACAAAATGTGTTAGCATATCCAGACAGGGGTCTTTTGTTCACAGATCTACATTAGAAAAAAAAAAAGAAAAAAAAAAAAAAGAAAAAAAGCAAAGAATGACCACCACCATGCCGGATGTGTCACAAATCCATAAACGCAGACACAGCCACAGTGTAACAAGCCCAGCGAGTGACGATGGCACCAAAGTCAGGGAAACAAACGCGTGTAAGGTGTAACAATCATCAAAGTGACACGCACACAGCATGTAACACACAGACAGAGCCTGGAACACCACAGTGTTGATGCTATCTGACAGTGTTTGAACAGAGCTGCCATGTCCCCACTTCAGATTTAGAGGAAGCAGTAGTTGTAGAAAGTGTTTTTTTCTTTTTTTTTCCTTTTTGGCTTTGGAGCTGAGAAACGAAGAAATACCAAAGGTTTACTTTCGTTTTCTGAACGGCAGTAAATAATATGGAGTGTAGGTCTATCAAGGTGTCATGATTATGTTAATTTTGTCTGATGCTGAATTTTACGACCAAAAACCTGCAAAACTGACAACATTCGCCTCAGCCTCTGTAGAACTGTACGTGTTTGGTGCTAACTGGCAAATATTAGCACATTAACACACTACAATACGATAACATGGTGATCATGGTAAACTTCATGGTCATGTTAGCATGCTGATATTAGCTTTGAGCGCAGTCTCACAGAGCCGCTAGCATGGCTGATTTAGTAAAAACACATCAAAAGTTATTTTTTATCATTGAACATTCATACAATCATAGGCATGTGATGAATGACACTGATTGATTGACTGTTTATCCAGTCGAGTTTGTTTCAGTGAAATCAGTCTCTATTACCACACGCATGAATGCAAAAACTGTATGCAAGGGATGGGATTTTGGTAAAGTGGGTGGTCTGGTTTCTGTTACGTAGTCCGAGGAGTATCGATCAGTCATGTCTGAGCAAGCTTTGGCTGCATGCAGGTAAACAGTCTGTGTGTAAAGCAAAAGAGGTGGAACACAATGGCCGAAGCGCTAACTGGGAACCCACAGGCTATCGTTTGTTTATGATATCTGTCAGATATCTTTTTAAAGAGATTATGCAAAATGTCATCTGGCGTCCATTCTTGCGTTTAAAGCTGGTGGTTGGACCGTAAGCAATGACCGGCGCATGGCAGAGCAAGTCCTGGCATCTCGGATGGTAGCTAAAGACTGTGAAATTATTAATGTCATAAGAAAGTTAACCTAAACATGAGGACAACCTATTAATTCAGTGATGCCCTCTGCACGTCTGTTACATACAATACAAGTGGGACAGTGATTCCGTGTACAGCAGGGTTATTCCCCATGAGTTTGAACATATATTTTGCTTTTTCATTTTTGTTTCCAATTTTTTTTGTTTAGATTCTGTAACTTTCCAGAGTGGGTGTGTGTTTGTTTCGGTTTGTATTTGTTTAAAACCGTTTAGTATCAGTTCAGATCCTGCTGCTAACTGTAGCCGCCGTGAGCAAGTTAGCTCAGTTAGCTGTTACTATGCTAAAACGCTGTCCCATATTTGTTTGGCGTGTGATTCTAAAGGCGGTCAATTCTTACATATAACACCTTTAACTATAATAACTTTAGTACACATGAAGTAGCAAATCAAAACTTAAAGGGAACTTTTGAAACTGTTCTCAGAACTGTGGTGAATGAGCACTCTGTCCAGTACCAGGACACATACAATTACTTTACTGATGCCACAATACAGGATTTCTGTGTAATAAAGTCCTTCAGATTCTAAACTTTATTCATAAGTGCAATGTTGCCTTGTACAGCTTTAGGAGCCCCACTACACGGCCATCTCGTCCCCCAAGCAGTCCGGCAGATTCTCCGCATTCAGCACGTTGAAGAGCCGAGCGGCACTGTCGGCGCCAGCTCCCTCCCCCTGACCCCAGCTGTCCCGGTCATCGCTCTCATCTGTGTTTGATTCATACTCCGATCCTATCCCCGACTCCCTAAACCGGAGCAGCTCCAGGGCTCCCAGGACCGAGCTCTCATCCGGGGCTCCGTCGCTGGGAATCTCCCCTGCGTCCAGGCTGTCTGGCCCCCGGGAGGAGAAGCGGAAGCACTCGAGACGGACTCCGCTGCCGCCGATCCCCTGAGCGCCGGCGTCGGTGCCCACGGTGCCTGGAGAGCAGGGCGAGGGCAGTGTGGAGACCCAGGCGCCGTCACTGATCTGCTGCAGGGACTGAGCTGCCAACGTGCCCGTGGATGAGGAGGAGGTGAGGGTGTCGCCGGGCGTGCTGGGGGGCTTGGCCCGGAAAGTGATCTCCAGAAGGCTGTCCTGGGAGCCCACTGGGAACACACAGAATATCAAGAGTTGGCGTGACACAAAACAAATGTGTAACTATCGCATGTAAACAGAGACACAGGACATGAAAAGAGAGGTTTGAGCAGAGCAGATGAGATTATACGGAGTCGGGTGATGTGTGCGCTGACAGGATTTGATAATTCATGACTGTAAGGCAGCATAATGCCACGGGCTAAAAGCAGGGAGGGGAGAGCAAAGAGCAGAGCTGAATCCTCAGAGAGGGCTGCCACGGGATAATTAATTGAGCTCCAGAATTGGATGAGAAAAGAAGGCATCACGACAGGAAGGAGGCAGGGGGGAAGAAAGAGATGAAAGGGGAAAGAGATGAGAGAGAAAAGGGTCTTGTGACAGAAATTAGCCGAGGAGAAAACACGGAAACAGAGGAAGATTCGAGGCAGCCAGGCTAAAAAAAAAACCACATACTGTAAATTATGAAGATAGAAAGACAGTCACTCACTAGATGTTAACTGGCCAGCAGCTTTGAGCTCGAGCTCCTGGATCTGTTTGACCAGCAGAGAAATGTGTTGCAGCAGGTCGGTGTTCTGCTGCAGCAGCCTCTGCACTCTGGCCTGGGCATCGGCCCGCGCACACACCTCCACCGACAGCTGCTCCTGGAGCACGTGGACCTGAACACACACACATCATGAAGAACACACAGACCAGTTTCATACATGAGACAAAATCTGAGAAGAAAAAGAAAAAAAAAAACCAGCTTCCCTTGGGAGGGAATCCTTTTTAAAATGCTCCTTTTATTCATTCTCATTAGACAGTCATTTACTAAAACCTGCTTCGCCATCAAGAGGAAATCTGTTAATTAAATTCAGCATGACTCTTAGGGTTGGAGTTGGTTCTTATTCTGAATTTTCAGTCTTTAGCCAGAAATGACACATCATTATGAATCAACGTCTGTCAACGAGATCGGCCAAAATAAACTCGAAGCGCTCAAACTCAAAGAAGGTTCGCTTCAGATCTTCAAAGGCCTTGAAATCACGGCCCAGGCATATTTAATTTAATGTGAAACTTTTCAAAAGAAATTCTATGGAAGTTGAGAGGAATGAAAGAGGTGGAAATCTAATAACCTCACACTTCTCACCACATCCTATTTTACACACCACTGGCTGAAAATGGAAACAGAGCATCATTCTCCAGGAAAAAAAAACCAAACTGTGATTCATGGAGCTTCGACCCATTCGCCTGATTTCTGTTTCATTATGTGTTTTGTGCCAAACTACATTAACTTTTCCAATAACGTTATCGGGCAAATACCTCAGCGACTAAAGGATGGATTACTATGAAATTTGAGATTCATTGTTCCCAGATAAATCGCATTACTATGGTCTTACCTGAGTGGGTCTCTTGCCCAGCAGGTTAACATTTGTGGTATTTAGTGTGTCAACAACTACATTATTAGTTGGACTGCTATCCAATTTGGTACAAAACCATGTCAGAACTAAAGACAGCTCATCTTTGTAGTCCGTGCTAATAAGCAATTTTTAGCACACTTGCATGGAAAATTATAGGTGCAATTGATGCAAATTGGCATCCTGTCCTGAATTCACACTCTAATGGTCTTGGTCTGTGGCAATATGCTGCCTTTTTCCAACCGCTCAAAGCACTTTACAATACTTGCCACATTCACACACACACACATTCATACACTGATGACGGAGGCTGCCATGCAAGGCACCATCTGCTCATCAGGGGTTCAGTGTCTTGCTCAAGGACACTTCAACACGCAGCTGAAGGGAGCTGGGATTCGAACCAGTGACTTGATTACCAGACGACCCGCTCTGCCTACTGAGCTACAAACTGTGGGCAGCGTGTAACCAGAATAACCACTAATTGTAGCCACCATTAGCTAGTTAGCTTGACTAGCAGTGCATGTGGCAGTCCAGTCTGGGAGGTTGGATTTCCAGGGATGTGTTGGTGTTTTCACCACTAGCACAGGATGCTTTGACCATTGTGGGCTGTGGCTAGGTCGTTAGCATACTAACAGTAGATATCTCTGCAACACAATACACAGGCATCACAATGTCAACATTATTGATTTAAAAAAATCATTTCAGTTCATTTTGTATGTTTTTCATTAGATTTCTTACATATTGCACCTGTAAGATGGTTAACCATTATACCTGCTTGACATACACTTGTTAAAGTTGTCACTGTGCGCATTTTGGCATGCTGAGGTTGGCATTTAGATCACAGCACCACCGTCTAAATACCGTGGGTGTCTCAAACACAGCTGCACAGAGCCACCAACAAGCCCTCGGGTGCTTTCAGACAGCCCCCATTGTTTTCAAGATTAATGCAGTGACAGCTCTCGTGAATGCGCATGACTTTGCCGCTGCTGTCAGAGTTTATGATGGTTAAACTTTTTTGCAACTTGCCACGGCGGCTCGCTGTGTGACTATGGCAACCGCAAAAACTAGAGCGAGGGGAAACAATAGGAGCTGATTTTACTGGAATCTGAGTACATCTTCTCGCCATCAGCAGAGGGACGGACAGATCAATAACGAGAGACGGTCTACGAGCTTCAAAGACGAATTATCTGGTCTGGGACGATAAAGTTGTCATGTTAATTGTGTCATACTGTTCAGCATTTTGTCTATTTTAAGCCGCGATGAGACCATGCTAGATGGACAGCATCGGCCTGTGACATACATATAGGAAGCACCTTTAGTGATGGTGGTATATATATATATATATGTTCTATATTTGTGGTCTATTTAGGATGTGTTTTTATTGCTATAGTCTATCATCAAAGACATCACACTTGAATTCAGCAGACTGAGTAGACCAATGCTGCGATTAGATCTTACACCAGAAAGGCAGGGAGGAAGGAAGGAACGGAGGAACAAAGAAAGAAAGAAAGGAAGAAAGAAAGTAAGAAAGAAGTCATAGAATTGGTTCCAAATGGGAAGCAGTTGCCAGCAGTACCTGTGCTGAAGCTGCGAGGGCCTGTTGCTCCTGCTGCTGCAGTTGTTTCTGGAGGAGCTGGACCTGGTGCTCCTCAGAGCAAGGGGCCTCTGCTGCCGACCCGTCCGACACCGAAGCTCCAGGGACAGGGGAGCTCAGCAGGAGAGACGGGTCATCGGACACCTACGGCAGAGATGACAGTAAACCGGGCTCCACTTGCGTTTGGAATAGGTACTGATCGTAGCCACCATGAACACATAGAAAACATAAGCATCACCCACAGAAACTCAAGTACAATTACTAAAAACAGTCCCTTACTTGATTTCTACGTGAATGGTGCACTGGAAGAGCACCTCGACAGCCAAGATATGGTTTTGGATGGACAGTGCTAGATTTAAAGTACGAGGGTAAGACAACAAACAATTCTACGTTATCACAGGTCTCTACCAGTACTGAGCTTCAATGCTACTTTAGTTTGATTCCCTACATTCTCCATAAATAACTTTCAACATCACAAAAACGGGGGTTCTTTGAGCTGCATGTAGTGCAGGTGGACAGTGTGAGCTGTAGTAAGCGTTAGGTAGAGAGACGGGGGGGTGGATCAAGGCCACAACGTCCATGTCAAGCTGTATAAAAAAAAAGAGGGTGAAAGACTGAGTTGTATTTCCCACCAAAGGAAGATCAATAAAAAAGCTGTGGGTGATCTACTGAGGCTGAGGTTGACGTGTTGCTTCCTGCCTCCGTGATAGATTTCTACTTGAATCACAGGTGAGCGGTGAGATGACTGTAGAAAGAAGAGCTTGGTCTTTGATTTTCAGCTGCTGACACCAAAGCACGACATTTTACTGGCGGAGACCATTAAATCACTTACACACTGCGGCTTTGTGGGCAGTGGCACAATTAAAGTTGATACGACTAAAGTGTTTGCAAAGCGTTTTTATGTAGCAACACTAGCGTTTATTTAGAGGCGTGATTCACATGGTCTGGTACTCGTAAGTCCAATATTAACTTTCTGTTTTAGCTTGTGTTTGTCTCTCTCTGGCCCTGATAAAAATTATCTCTTGAGGTGACCTTAACCTCCTCCTATCTGATGTTTGGAGCTAGGCAGGCAGCTGCCATGGCAACAGGGAGAGAACCATAAAAGTAAAAGCATGGGCTGCAAAACCAAAACGACGAGCTGAACGTTGCTAAAATGCTAACAGGAACGGCAAAGCACCTGTCATTATGACAGGTCGAAGGTGTTGGATTTAGTGAGGCTGCAGATTAACCAACTAAACACACCTCGTCTCAACCCTTACCGATGGTTGCAATGAACGCTAGTCCCTCTAGTGTTTGGTCTGTCAGTTCTGAGCTACTGTAGAAACATGATGGTGTAACATGACATTAAATAGATTTACTAATTAATTCATTAATTAAATCGAAGGTGGACACTTGTAATCAGGATCCACTGTACAAGCAAGATAAGTAAATCTAGTCCAATATGATTTACATTTAATCTAACTGTGTAGATGGTGCTTTAATGGGAATGCAGTCAGTGGAATCTGCACTGAGATCTACAGATTGACTGGTCGGGCTGCCGTTAGATGGTCCAACCATACTGGAATTATGACTCACACAATTATGTTAGAGTGCTGCTGAGGGACGAGCAGCCATGAAGGACACGACTTATCTGTCATATCTGAGATGGCGGATCAATATGGTGGACTCTCTCGACATTAATACTGTGAAGGACAGTTGACCTTCAAATTACACACAGAGGAGGGAGGAACTGCAGATGTGATCTGGACATAATACAGCTGTTCTATTACATTAAATGTAGTTTTGTAGTAGAAATTCAAACTCAGAGTGATTCAAATGTCTTCCCCAGAACTGCGTAACGCACCTTTAAATATTCATCAGTGTCACAAACATTCTATTCAAATTAATTAGCTGCTCACTAGTACAACACCCTCTTGGGTCTTACAGTCGACATCTCTGCAGAGGCTCGGCTGGAAGATGACAAATATCAGAGAGCAAATAGCTGCTCGTTCGACATCTCAAGATAAACAGAGCGGCGCTAGGAATCCTCGCTACGTTTTTAATAATAAACCACACGACCACATCAATATTGAAGAGCTTCATGGAGCATGTCTTCACAAACCAGCCTTGAAGATGTGCCTGCTCGCCGTAGAACCCTCAGTGGCATTTTCTGATTTTTCACGCGGCCTCGCATGAGCCAAAACTTTCATCACGACTCTAAGAGCCTCTCCGAATTATTTATCAAGCGGGGATTTGTGACTTCTCAGATCAGTTTTCTCTAACATATCGGAAAATAAACATGCGCTACCAAAATACTTCGTGTTTTGTTTTTTTTTTCTTGTTTTATCATTGATCTAGTAACCACTAAGTTTGGGGGCAGAAGAGTGAACTTAAATCAGGCAGTTCAGTGGCAGGACTCGTGGGTGTTAAAAGTTTTTTTTTTGAGATGCTGAATTTAGTAGAGCTGAACTATTATATAGCATAAATATATATAGTGAACTTTTAATAACCAAACTGCATCTATGTAAAATAGGTGTAGTGTCTCTTTATTTTTTGTTCCTGCTTGGATTTGATTGTTTCCCTTTATTTTAGTCTTCCAAGGACGAACCCAGACTAGGCAATCCGTACCGTGCCCAAAAACGTCTGACTCCACCAAAGTCCATTTAGTTTGACTCGTGACTTGAGAAAATAAATGGCAGATTGATGATGATAACTCATACTGAAATGTGTTCGCTGCAGTTCTATATTTTAGTTGTTTTTTTTCATAAAGAGCAATGCCGTATACCTCCATAAATGACTCTTTACAGACTTGGCTTTCTCCCTGCAGCGTTTACAAACCCCCCCCTGTGTTTCTAATGGAGTTTGGCTTTGCATGGGCAGTGGTTATATGTCCATGGATGACTTCTTTACTCTACCTTTCCATTGTTACTGTGACCCTCTTCCTTCTTGCTCTTCTCGGGGTCTGATGAGGAGACGCACTCAATGCTCTCCTCTGTCGTGGCTTCAAGGTCGGTCTCCTCTGACAGTGCGAACCTCTTCTTTGCTGCAGAAAGACCGGGCAAATGGTGAGAGGGAATTTTCAGAGCATTTTCACTTTTCACTTTGGAGTTTGAAGTGTACAATGATAGAGGCAGTGACAGCGACAGCAGCAGCGGCAGTAGCCGGCAAAGAGCTGGCAGAAGTCCTCGCAAGGTCTTTTGATCAATGGCTTGCACGACTCGCCAAAACATGTCTGCAGCTTCAGCACGGGAAGCTGCTGAAAAACCATCCGCGGCGGATAATAACATCTTTTACTCAGGGAGGTGTGCTCAGTTGCCTCTCTTTTGTTTCTGCAGGAGCTCGTTTTTTTGTTTGTGTGATAGAGAACGCAAGGGAGGGAGAGAGAGGAAGAGAAGGCCTAGGGTGAGGAGAAGAAAGGAGATTGAGTTGTGTGTGTGCGTGTGTGTGTGTGTGTGTGTGTGGCAGAAGGAGAAAGGAAAGGAGAGAGACAGACAGGGAGAGAGAGAGAGAGAGAGAGAGAGAGAGAGAGAGAGAGAGAGAGAGAGAGAGAGAGAGAGAGAGGGGACTGGATTTGTGGATGTAATTTTGTGTGTGTGTGTGTATGTGCGTGTGTGTAGTAGATTCACCTGGCACTGCCTCCGACTCCTCCGCCTTCCCCTCCTCATCCTCCTGGTCGTCGCTTTTCTGCTGCAGGGTCAGCTGGTGACAAACATCGAACGCCTGACCCACCGTCCGCACGATCCTCATGGCCTGAGACTGTGACGGAGGACACAGAGGGAGGGTGTGTGTGTGTGTGTGTGTGTGTCGGGGGGTTATGAGAGCAGGGGCGGTGGGAGGCAGCAGCAGGAGCACAGTAAGGGAGGATGCAAAAATGAAGAGACACAGCAGGGGAGAGAATGAGGTGCCGAAAGGAAGTGCGCAGGAAGAAAAGTGGAAATAGATAAATGAGTGCGTGTACAGGTGAAGGAGAAGAAGATGAAAAACAGACAAAATAGTTGCGGGGAGAAAATGGTGAATGTTCAGGCAAAGCGGGAGGTGAGAAATGAAAACGGAGGGGAAACAGGAGAGGACCAAATTAAAGTCAGAAGACATCACGAGCGTAGAGCTCCAGCTGCTCGCTCTTGTCTGTCTCCTCTGCATGCACGCTGCTGTCACAGTGATGGATGGGTCTATTTCAGAGGCAAGTAAACTCTGATGGCCGAGGGAGTGGAGATAAAGGTTGTTTGTTATTGCAGGAGGCTCAGTAGGTCTGTCAGCACCATCAGGTCATCAATCAGCAGCAGTTTGATATGCAATGACTCAAAAATATGTAAAATCGGGATGTTATTTCAGGATATCTGCGAGGTGAGATTTTAATTTCATCTTCTTTGGACACAAAGATTTCAGGTACAACATCTACTATGACAACATGCAGATGCAGCAGCCTGCAGCTCCTTCAAACATTTTTTTTTTTTACACGTAACACGTAAAGTGCAGGTTTTGGATTAGAAGCAGTGGACTTTGAGGCTTTGAGGCATCTTTCCATCATCCATCATGACCAGCCAGACCGCCCTGGGAGGAAGAGTCAGGAAAAAAGCCACACCTTCTGAGATACCTGTCTCCAGCACAGCACCCCAGACCACGAGTGCTGACTGAGTGCTGTCTACCGGAGCTAGGAGAGATGGACTCCATGTTTACATCAATGATGCTCAACTGTTTAAATTATTTTTCTTTTTTTGGCTTTATGGCCTAATTGACTTCTCAGCGATCACTGCCCACAACATCTTCCAACCATCCAACATGACCAGGCAGACTGCCAAGAGAGGAATAGTCGGCAAGAGAGAGCAAAAGTGCTCGTCCAGCTTGGATCTAAGGCTGCTCCTGGCTAACGCTGGATTGGGAAATTAAGAGACTGTTGTGCTCAAATCCTTACAGGGACATATCCCCACCACAGCACCCCAAAACAAGCTGTCGCACTCGACGTGTGGCCGTGTTCTGAGTCGACAGAGGGCAAGACTACAGCGGAAAGAGGAGCGGTGGACTCTACGTTTATAGCATTGATGCTTAAAATGCAGTGAGAGCTGATGGACACGGTTTACCTGATGCTGAACTTGTGATGTGACCACATTACCATCGCCATCTTGTCACTGCTGGTGACGTTCACCCCGACGCAAATAAAAAAAAAAAAGCTGTGATGTGCGTAGGTCGTCTTCTTCTTATTTTTTTTATTTCAAACTTCGATCTGTTATGCACCCGATCTTTAAGCCAAATTTATGCTAAACTGAGCTGATAAAAACTTGCTGTAGCTTCATATTAAATGCCAAGATATTAGAGTGGTATTGATTTTCTCCTCTACGTCTCCACAAGAAATGGGAACACTTGTCTAAGTTAAAGTGTTCCTTTAAATTACTTAAAAGCAAAAAAAAAAAAAAGAAAAGGAAAAAGCTAAAGCTTAAATACCAAGCATTAACTAATTATTCTCAATTATGAGTATCTGCAGCAGATTCACCCGTGATAAAAGGAACTGGAGCAGGTCTGATGTGTTTCAACCTTTCAGCCGTCTGGAGACTTTTCAGCGTGCAGCAGGTTAAATACTCCTCTCTGTTCTGGCTCAAATGTGGTCTCAGTATTTCTGAGGCTGAACAGGCCGACATGAAAATTCAGTGTGGCCTTTGAGACAGCAGCACGTCTCTGATCGATTTCAGGGCTGCTTTTCTTCATGAAGCCCTAATGCGCAGTCCTTTGGCAGCATCTTAAATCCAGCGGAATTAAACTTTATCCACCACGTCCTTCCTAAATCTCACCAAAGGGTTTTTTTTTTTCCTTTTTGTGTTCTCCATATTGAATAGTGGCAGAGGCATCTGACTCTGGAGGATCACTCTGCCTCAAGGCATTCAGTCAGAAATGTCAAGGTGTAACTTGGGCTCGAAAGTAGCTCAGTCAAGTGAAACAGCGAAAGGAAATAATGTTGGGATGAAGTCATGACATTCATTATTTTTTCTCCATCAACAAAAAACCCCCAAAAATCTTAATTCTGCTTTGGAAATTAAACCAGCCATCCCAAGGCCAAACACAAAAGGGCTCTGCTGATGTACCGTGCTGACATCTAAGCTCTGCTGGGGCGCAACATGCCGTGATGAAAGGAAATCAAATCTCCTCATATCAGCTGGTGCATCTCCTCCTACTCGGCACACATGCTTGGTCTGCGGCGCTCCGATAAGGCTCGGCAGCCCCAGGGAGGTGAGCGAGGCACCGCTGGCCCCGGCCCTGACGGTGTGTGGTGGGTGTTCGTTCGGCAGTGGCTAAAATGTCTTCAGGTGCTGAGTGAAAAAAAAAGCCCCTTTTCTTTTCTCTACCCACCAGGATGATTAGTATTCAGCTTCACTAAGTCACTGCTCTGTCTGGTATCCATGGTGAAGGGACGGGAGTCAACCGCACTGATGCTCTGTCTTTGTCACGGAGGGAAAAAGAAATGTCCCTGTTTGATTTGCAGATATGTGACGACTGGAGAAGATGCCCTTAATTTTCATAGGCAGATTGCCTCAACACACACACACAAGGCGGCGGAGTCTCAGATTAATTGGCCGTGTGTGAGGTCCAACAGGAGTGTGCAACACCGAGGCTGTAGGCAAGACACCATCAGGAGAAGCTTGGACAAGAAGAATTGCTTGGCTTTGGGAGTTGTTTGCAGTCCACTCAAAAGGATTAAGCAGAAAATATTCTGTACTTTTGTTAACGTCAACAAAATCCAAGATAATACCAAAACCAACAATGTGTTTGCCTCATAATACTCTTCCCCAGTCTGCCCTGCTGTCACCCACAAGCACCTTCATACATTATTTTTGAAAGAATGGTTCAACATTTTGGGAAACATGGTCATGATTTCTCACCAGGGGAAAATGTTAATATAAAAATGAAAAGCTTCCTCCAGTGTATGGTTAGCCTCCCTTAGCACCGAGACTGGAAACAGGGCAAAGCAGCTAGCCTGTCTGAGAGGTGACAAAATGCTCCTATGAGAACATGTTAAGCTCGCTAACGAATGCGTCATATGATTGTTTCTTTTTATATCTTGTTTAATCCATAGAGAAGTGTCACCTAACAGTGATGACAAGACTCCAAGAAGTTCTATGAAACATGATGCGACGCTGCTGTGTTGCAGATTGCAGGTTGCAGGTCGTGTAAACGTAGAGAATCTTAGTAATCGTAATCATTTCACTGCTTACCAGCAGATTAGAGACTGAGAGGACAATGAAAATCTGGATGGTAGTCAAGCCATATTTCAAGGTAAAACAATATTTTGATAAGCTGTTAGCTAACATTAGCATTCAACCACTTCCAAGCTATCGTTAACTTTTGATTACATCCAGTGTGTTTCACCTCTAGACTCAAATTAAATGTTCCAATAAGTGTGTTGATATTATAGAACTAATCTATGCCTTTTTTATTGTACAGTATAACAAAGTAATGTTAGCTAGGAGGTGACGGGCTGCTAACATTAGCTGACGTCTAGCAGAGGCTAACGGGTCATTAAATGTGCCGTTTTACCTTGAAAAATCTCCTTCCAGATTTTCACAAGTCGTTATCTTTATGTTTTTATTCTTGTCAATTGGGAAGCAGTGAAAAGAGAGTGTTATGATGATCAGCTTGCTTAAGGTTGCTGGGAGGCAGATTTAGCTGTCTACAGATGCAGTCAGGCTAGCTGTTTCCCCCTTGCTTCCCGTGTTAATTTCATTCAATAATCCAGAATGTGAAATTTAAAAATCGTATAAGCTTTTTGTTGAGGGAACTAGCCCAATGCTAACCTCCGGATTAGCCCAAAAAAACACATTATCCCTGCAGCACTCAATGGTGTCCTAATTACCTACTCAAACTCAAGGTTGTTTTGGGCCTTTTTTAATTGAATTTGTTATCAGTAACGAATACATAATACCACCGGGCTAATCTTTTTAAGCCGTCTCAGTTTATCAGGAATCAAACCTACTTTCCTCTTTGACTTGAACACGTTGCAGCGGAAAATGTTGCTCTGTCCGTCGCGCGCTATGTAGCTGAAGATCTTCAAGTCTTGGGCATCATGTGAGACGTAGAAGATCCTGTGAAAAGGAAGACGATACACTGCATGTTGGTTAGAAGCTCTCTATTCACTGGGCTTGTTAATAGACCATCATGAGGGCCTACCTGTAGATGGGATCCTGCGTCACCATGATGGTGTTCTCGTCCCATGACCACCCTTTTCTCTGCAAGAACACACAACAAACGGCGGGTCGTGACACAGGCGTTCTCGGAGGGGGAAATGATTCAAATGAAGTCACAAGTTACAGGACTGACCTTCCTCTTCTTGCGCAAAATCACTTTGATGGCATCGGTGGACACGACGATGTTGACCTTCTTTTTCTTGATATTCTTCAGCTTGAATTCGTACTGCAAAGAAGTGAGAGGCGATGTTGAGATTCCCGTTCACGGCTGGCCAGAAAAGTTAATTCAAACCAAACAGATTATTATGTTACTCTGGGCGGCCATCACTGAAAATCACACAGCCCCTGCTGAGCCGGAGCTCTTTACACAGGATAAATGATAAATATGAAGAAGAGAGGAGGGATCACGCTTTGCAGGAAGATATTTTTGTCTACCTTCTTAGGGGGAATAGTCAAGTAAACATCGAGAAACTGTCAGTTTCTGTTCCCGGGAGCTGTTTAAGCTTTCAAAGGCCGACTTCCCAGAGGGAGGCAGACTTGTGTGGGACACTTTCATCCCTCTCCATGATTAATGCCGGAGCCTGTAGCCTCTGCTCTCCACTGCAGGCTCACCCTCCAAATATCAGGCATCTAAGAACAACCAGGATTCGTGTGAAGTAACAGGCCCCCGGCTCTGACAACACCCGGTCCGACATCTGATGATTAATTGATCAGACGAACTTCTGTGAAATCGCCAGTTTTTCTTCAGCGAGTGAAGCGTTGCTTGCTTTTTTTGCGTGACAGACTTGTATATTCTCTGTCATCTTTTCTTCCCGGTGTAAAAATAACAACCGTGCCCTGTCTTTTATTTGCAGCGGAGCTGGAGCTGTCGTCTCAATCTAACATTGACTTTTCTGAACAAAGGAAAATCTCGCTGGAGAGGGGGAAATGGGATAATTGCTCCCAGCATGTCATTTCTGCTGGTTTTGGGCCCCGTAATGAATCTGCAGCAGTCTCTCTATGAGCCTCACTGGAAGGCTCGCTGGATTCTCACTCCTTGTCATTCGCTCTCATCTCTTTCATCCCTCTTAATGTTGTGTGGGAGTTCTCCTCCGCAGGCAGTACAAGCTTGGGTGAAGGACACAACTCCCATAATGCAGCCCCCCCCCCCACGTGAACCGAGACAAGAGGCCCATCCATCTCCGCACGCGCCGCTGTCACAGGGCGACGGAGCGCGGCGCAGGAAGGCGCTCGGGCCACATCATTTTCATGCACATCGGCGTGCGACCGACGCCGGCCCCAAGCACCGGTAGAGCTCTACAGGTTGGGTCAACTCACCTCCTGTCTTATCTCTAAGCCACTCTGAGTGCTCGGAGGACGAGCCGGCTCCTGAATATTCATCCCCAGACGAAATTCTCATCACTGTGCACAAAGCCCCGCTTTTATGCCATCACTCGTAATCTCGCCCACGTTCAGCATCATGTTTACTGTATTCTTCTTCTTTTTTTTTTTTTTTTAAATGCTGCGCCGTCTCTTAATGCGCCTTCTCCTCCTGCATTTTTATCGTCGCCTTCACTTTATTGGTTTTGCTTTGAAGCCTCGCAAGAGGAAAGACTTTGCTCTCAGATAAGAGCCCCACGACGGGAGGAATATAATTAAAATGCGTTTGTTTTAGCACAAATCAAAAACACTTGGCTGGCAAGGTTTTCCAGCACCCTCTGGATTACACTGTGCGTGAGTGTGGGCATATTACCTCCATTCTCAACCTGCGGGCAAGCCCTTTAATAATGCATTGTCGGAAAAAAAAAGTGGACGAAAATATGAAAGAGATCACTGAGAGCCACTAAATCTTTACAGGCACAATCAAAAGACCATTACACTCCACTGTGCTCGAGGGATCAGGATTAAGCCCTTTCCTGGGTGTCACTGGGGATGTGTCTGACCTCCGGGTGACACAATAACTTGGTTGTTAGATTAGATCAAACAGCTGACAAGCAGCTAAATCCTCTCCTCCCCGTGCCTCTCTGGCACACTGCGGTGATGTGTAACGACAGGGCGTCGCAGTGTTTTCCAGTCGCCTCGTCTGGTCTGAGGGGAAGGCTGGTGGAGCTTGTTAGTTCTCCTAATGGTATCGCATATAAACCTGCATGTTGTGTCTCTCCTCAGCCATAAAAATCCACCGCCCCGAATCCCTCCGTGATTTAAACCCCTCCTGACAGCCCACTGAATCTGCCTGGGTGTGTAGTTTTACGCAGACTGGTGATGAAGAGGATGTCGAGAGGGGGGAGGTAGGGATCCGGCAAGCACAAGGTGAGACATAAAACACCCGGAGAGGGCGGGAGGATTAATGTGCGCGCGCCACCATCAGCCGCCGGGTCGCTGTTAATGTGTTTGGACTGCCTTGCCTCGAGGGTCAAGTTCAGTGGTCTGGGTGCGGGCTCATGGAAGTCGCATATCTGAGTGTCTTACTCTGATTCTCCTCATTGCGGCGACGATCTCCATTCGGCTGCCGGGGCGACCCACCTCCAGACTGCCGATGTACTGCAGAATGACAAGGAAAGGTTTAAAGGTGCGCTGCGTGCACAGTTTCATCAGGAGAGAAATGTCTTCACGGACAGATTTTAAAAAGGCCTAAACAAACTAAAAACAGAAACTCTTTGTTTGCATGAATGAATAAACTGCATAAACAAACTGACGTTAAAGGACAACACAATTCCATTCTGTTTAGATGTGGCGGACCCTGCCACCCTTCAGTGTTCAGTAGTCTGGACAGCTTGTTTATTGTTGCAAGTTACACTTCTGAGTTTGTACTATTACCTCATTAATATTGCACATGTTCAAATTCTGAGTTTGAACTTCTTGTCCAAAAACTACATAGTGCCCCTTTAATGATCGGCAGTTTAAGGCGATGAATTCCTCCGATTTCCACTGTAGTTTTCACATCTGTATCCACAGAAATATTTGTCTCTATGAGGGAATAATCACATTCTAGAGCTGCAGCTAATAGTCGATTAACTCATTTGGTCTATCTTCAAAAACAGCAACTGTTTGATGCCTCTAGATTCTAACATTTGATGCTTTTCTTGTCTTTCATCACAGTTCATCCAGTATCTTGGGATTTTTGACAGTTGATCAGGAAACGCATCAATTGTGATGGGGATTTTTTTCTTTCTTTTACAGTTATCTAATGTTTTAGACACCAAACAAATGTTCAGGCAGAGGCATCAAGGAGGACAGTAATCGCAGTCTGCAGTCCTGTTAGTCTGATTTTACTGGCAGCCAGATAGAAAAGACACAAATATAAGAAAAAAAAAAGAAAGACAAATAAAAAACGGTCACAGGATCGCTGTGTGCACTTATCACAGATGTATCAAGACACACATTATATAACGGGAAACAAATGATGTCAGCATTCATCAAGTTATCAGCTAAAGCGACACTTTTCTCCGTGCAAGGTTAAATCACAAAAGCTGTCAAAGTCACGCAAAGTGAAGTAAGACGGGAGCTGTCCTCCGTCACATGAGGGTGGGCACACGGAGCGGCTGCTGTGACACATAATGTCCCGCATGCTCCCCGAGCCTCTACACTGTTCCTGCCCTGCCCAGAAAAGTATCTGTTGCGGAGGCTCCTTACCTTTGCCTCGAAGCAGACCCCATGTTTGAACACCTCGTCGTTGTGCATGGGGATCCTCAGATCGTGCGCGTCATCTACTAAATTGTACTTGGTTACCCCTGGCATCGCTCTAATGATCGCCCGCTCCGCTCTCTCGTTTTTTCTTTTCTTTTCTTTTTTTTTTCTTTCTTCTTCTTCTTTCTTTACGACAGCGCTAGAGGAGGCTACCTGCAGATATGCGCATCTCCTCCGGCGCTGCTCCCCTCCGCTGGTGCACTCTCACCGGAGAGACGCGTCACTCCGGAGGTCATCCGGGTTGAGGCGCTCCGGTCTGGTAGGTGGATTCAATTAGCGCGCTGATCGGTGATCGGTGTGTGCACTCGCTGACCCCCTCATCCGGTCTGAGGAACGACGGAGGAGCAGTGCGCACCGCCGCCAACACCAACACCACCACCGCCGCCGCCGCCGGGGTCCCGATGACGCACGGACCTCAGCGCATGATTGTCTTTTCCTCGAAGCCCCGCGGCACCAGCGTGGGCGCTAAGTGATCAGAGCGAGCGATCGATATTCAGGAGGCGGTGGGCGCTTACTGTCCATCCAGCTGGGTGTTAAATCAAACAGACGAACACGGGCTGTGCTTGAATAGGCTGTCAGCAGCTACAGCTGGTGTTTGCTTGTGTGACATCTAGTGGCTTCGCAGGGGATAAACAAATCCCCAAGTCACTGCCTCCCAGGGGTGGGTTCCAGGAGACCCCCCCCCCCCCCCCGGGGGTCCTTCAGGGGCCCAGGGTTCCCTCCTGCACCATGAGTATTAATATAAATGTTTATTTTCCAGAGAGGCTGACACATATGCAGAAGAGGCATCAAAATGAATGTTTCACTGACAAACAGTGACTGTGAGAGCCCCCCCGGTGGACCTACACCTAGCTGTATCCCTCGCTTCAGGCCAGCTTAAAAGGTACAGTCTGGGGGTGTCAGTGTATTCCTGGGCAAGTGCCGACAAACTGACGGGTTTGACCTTTATTCTCCTGGTCGCCCCTGTGTGCCCCTGTAGACTCATTATAAAGGTTGTCGGAACAATATAGCAAGTTCTCTCAGGTCAAATGACAGGCGTGTTTTTTTTTTTTTTTTTTTTTTGGACAGATGCTTGCGCTGCAGATTTAGCAGAAGATACAGGCTTTAGCGAAGCATAATGTGACCGCATGATAAGGAGGCACTTTCTCCTCCGCATCTCTTTGTCTCTGCATGTCTTTGAACACATTTTGGTTGCAAATTGGACCGACATCAGATCAGATTAACGTCTGCCCTCCAGGATTTCATTTTCAACTTTTTTGGTTCACGGGGCAGAGGAAACAAGCTCTGAACGCAACACTGCTGTAAAGTCACATTAAAGGTGCAGTGTGTTGTTCTGGGGGAGACATTTGAATCAGAAGAGAAAGATCTTCATCGACTGATTTTATAAAGGTCTGAATAAATTAAATAAACAAACTGTCTTTGTCTCTGTCCTTAGAGGACAGCTCAGTTTCATACTGTGTTACTTTGTTTATGTGTGGCGGACCCTGCCACCTTTCTAGCATCAAACAGTATTCCGTGGAGCTTATCTTCCTCTAAGATCAGCTTGTTTATTCAGTTACAGAAAAACATCTATATTTCTGAGTTTGAATTTCTTCTCCAAAAGTATGTATATTGCACCTTTAAAGTGGCTATAATGTACATTTTAAAACAACACAATACAACTTGTATACTTAAAACAACCTCTTCCAAATGATTGTGATGGTTTTCAACACACAGCATTGTTATGATGGTCATGATGAGACACCTGGGACTTGTGATGACAGCTGTGTTGCTCGCTGGCCAAATCGCACAAAATGCCAACTCCTCTACGTAATGTTCATTTCATAAAAAAGCACATCGACGTCTATTCACAGTGTGACAGAGGTCGCTCAGAGTTAAAATCACATTGAAGTATCCCCTGAATCTGCAGCGCCCATCGGCGTCAAAGAGCCTTTTTGCAAGTGGCTATTTTCAGAGAATAAAGCTCTGACGGATCTGCTGTATAATACCTGCTCGACACCAAACAGCAGACAGACGCAGTTGGTGAGGTGAATATTTCCCTCAAGAGTCGGTAGAGACCAAAAATGGAGCTAAAAGACATTGACTGCTGTAATTCAACAGGTGAGGGGAAGCAGATTTCTAACTTATCAATTTAAGAGGTGATTACATGTAAGTGTTTTGATGTTTCTGCTGCCCCCAAGAGGCCAAAACACAGTCAGGCACCATTTTTCAGTCTGAACCCGATCGAGTTCTGAAGAGGACTAACCAAGTCCGACCTCAGATGACCGAGCCCCTGAGTCTGTGCTACCCCTGTTCTCACCGGGGTTACAGCTTTCTTATTGACACTTAACACAGACATGCACAGTGTAGATTGCTATGAAAAGGCACTGTTTTATGCACATATTAAAATCGAAATCAGTAATACACATATTTTATATCTGCGGTGCGACAGAACCCGACCTGAACCTGGACATCATTTATAATGTTTTTGATCCTGAAAGGTTCTAATAGGGTGTCCAGGCACTAATTGACACATTCAGCAATAACTGGGAAACATTGGCATTCATTTGAAATCTTATTTGTTTCCACATGATCGATATTTACTATCCTTTAAGCTCTGTTTGTCTCTCTGCTGACCAGCAACTTCTTGATGCCTTGCTGTTCATTTTCTTATCAAACAAGCTCAGCTAACGTTAGGTTAGGTTTCGTGCCTGCGGGCCGCTTTTGTTTCAACTTTGCTGGCGAATTTTCTCAGTTAAGTTTGTTTCAAGCCCCCGAGGCCGGACGCCTGTTATGTGAGGAACGTGCGGTGCAGAGACAAAGGCTCTTTTAAAACCTGTAACGAGGATGGCAGTGATGAGACAGTTGCTCCCTTCACCGGTGACGGGAGCCAGAGTGTTCTCAGTCGGCTGGGACATTTCAGGCTTTCCATGGACGGAAGCTTTGGAGAGTTCACGTGTGAGCGCCTACGCAACTGCAACCTTACAACAACCCTGAGGTGACACGCTACCTCATACAGCCCTCAGAATCATATAGTATACCCAGCCCCCATCCAACGATATGTTCTGTTCCGTGGACATTGTCTTTGGGTTTGCAGCCATAAGCAACACCTTTCATATTACACACATTACCTTCATCCATTTTTACTATATGGCAACTTTGGCACACAGGATCTCATCCATGCAACATGAACAATGTTTTGTTTTCCCCAAATCTGGAGTCTCAGAACTCTCACGGCCAGAACAACACAGTCGATCCATATGCGCATAAGACTTCAGTCGTGCTGTCTCCCCAGCAGGTGGCAACAGAGCTCTTTGCATTTCACAGACAAGGAGAAGAGACAACTTTATATATTCACTGCACTGTTTTTTTTAAATTCCCCATGTACGCCTTCATCTTTGTGCAAAGCTTGTCTTTTGTCAACGTGTGTGAAGAACCACTCAGCATGAATGCTGTCCTCTCTGCCTCACTGAAAAGTATAGAGAGACTTTGTCAAGGTCCATAGGAACAGAGTGTCCTGTCAATTTATAAAATCACCACCCACTTTAATTTTTTGGGATACGAGTATCCAGACACTGTTACCCGGGGACAAAGTGTACTCCGAAATCCCATTTGAACGGAACAGAAATACTGTACCAAGATGTCTCCTTCCGTAAATCATCTCCTCTCAAGTAGTTGACATCTTACTCAGGGCATCCAGTTCCAGCAGCATGAATTACTGCCTTTCACACGTGCCATCTTCTCAGAGTTGCCACCACAGCTGGTGACTCGGCCGTCACGTGTTGACACTTTCATGGGTTCAGCTGTGACGCTGCTGTTCTACCGACAAGACTCTTGCCCAGGATTATTTTCTTAGATGAGTAGGAAGGGATGCATGCGCGTCAGATGCTGCGCTTATTTTAACACTTAGCATCAGGTAAATCTTTCTTCTGCTTTTTACCCGGCTGTGAGGGCGCAACAAGGGTCGAGTGCATCCTCAACGGGTCGAGCTTCCTTGAGGAGAAGAGCTGCGTGGAACTTCGATGCTATATTTTTGTAGTTACACTAGATGCACACAGTGGGTTGGCACTTGATCTGTCACACAACATTTTTCTTTCATTTACTCCATCTTTTCAACTCTCAATCTTGGCCAGCAGAGGAGTTTATTTGCAAAATGAATACACACAATTCTTAAAATGAATAAAACAGCATCGGTTTGATTGATATTCCCTTGAGAATCGAAATAAAAAAGCATGACTCCAGAAAACTGTAATGATAACAAAAGATATAGTTCATCATAACAATGCAATACCAGTTGACTGATATACGCTGGAGTGCAAAAAAGACAACAAGATTCAGGATTTAACTAATCTACAGAGGTATTTGCCCTTCAGAATCAGCTCAGGTTAAATGATTGATTTTTAATTTTTATTTCAGAAAGACTCCGGTAGGTCTGGAAGTTTAAAGACTTCAGGTGACAAAACACCACAACGCCATTTATGATATTTCTTCAACTCTGGAGTAATTATGGCAGTGGATAATTTGTATCACACTGAATTCCACAATCAAGATTCTGTGCTTGCCAGTATATGTGATTTGGCACCACAGCCACGGCCGTAGCATAAAAATCCTGCACCCTGCCCCTTCTCCCAGGGGCCTCTGTGACTTCATGGGCCCTCTCACATTAGGGCATTGTATACTTCCCATTGTCCTGTGATTTGGTCTGTGTTGACCTGAACACGTCTTTGGCACGGCGGAGCTTTGAGTGAAATGCTACCATCAGAGTGCTAACAAGCAGAAAAAGACAATGCTAACATGCATAACCTGTTCAGTTTTTTTTTTTTTTTTTTATGTTAGCATGCTAACACTTCCTAATTATCATTACACAAAGAACAGCTGAGGCTTAAAGCTGCAGTCTGGAGTTTTTCTCCCCACAGAGAAGCCTGTCATGCACAAGCAGGCTTGTAACCATGGTAACAGAGGACGCCACATAACCGAGATGTCACGTTCTAAATAACAACAAGACCATAAGCCCTGATTGATCTATTTCTGGTCAAAAGAACTAAATTACAATGACAAGTGTCTCATGTAGATATCTCGAGTAACAAACATTATACCTCACATCCCGGTAGACAGAGTTACCAGCTAATCATTACCCGGCACAACATTTTATTTTTCTCGGAAGCATGGGTGATGTTATTTCTCTGAACCAATTCAACCACTTCAGAGTGTACTGAGCACAAGCTAATGTTGTAACTGCCCGGTCACTTGAAAAACACTTTTGCTAACCATTAGCTATAAAGGCAAAGATAAACACTGGAATTAGCATACGAGCTAACAAGCTAGATCTACCAACAAGCTACATGGCTCGACTGCAGCATCGGCGATATGAAACGTATATCAAGCAGGGGTCCTTACTTGTCCAGTAGAAAAGCAGCAAATTCTGCGCTACACTTGAGTCCTTAAAAATCCTGCAGCTCTCTCCACCTCTGAAATGATGCGCCGATATTTATCCTTCTCTCTCTGGCTCGGCTCAATTCTTTTAACGCTGCTTTTCTTCGTCAGTCTTCCTATTTCTTCTGTTTGATGTAGGCAATGGTGGGGCATTTTTCATCTTTGTTGTTGTTGTCTGTTCTCAACCACTGTTTACAGTTTGAGCTTGAACAAATCTGACTAGGTAAGAGCAGGCACTGCGCCTGCACGAGGGAAAGGCATGATTTTATTCTACTGTCAGATCATAATGAAATTTTAGCAGAAAAAAAAGTCACAGACTACAGCTTTGAAGGTCACACTGATAACACTGAAATATTTCTGTCTTGACCGAGGACAAAAGACCAACCAAGCAACATTGCCCGTCATGGAAGCGAACATGTGCAGTTAAAATAAACAACAGAGTGAAAAGAATGAAAGAATGAATGGGAGGCAATGCTTTAGACTGGCTGAATCAGTGTCACTTTGAGGATTGTTATTGCGGTGCTTTTCCCCCTATACACTCTATCATAATACCAAGCATGAGCACTGTTTGCACAATCTGTCCGATTAGCAAATAGGAATCTGGTGTTGTGTTTATGTCCACACACTGGCACGTGACTGACATGAGATCAGCTGCTTTTAGACATTCATTGCTCTTCATAGGTCAATAAACACACAGCCCGTGGTGTTTGTTGGAGTGGCTGAGTACAAAGCTGACCTTCCTACAAATCCAATTACCTTGTCACTATGGAAGCCACCCCGTTATTGCCACACACTTTCTCACTTCTAATCGTGTGGCGTTGGCAGAGCAGCGTACGTCACTATTTCCTGTGGCTTTTTTGAGCTCCACAGTGGAAAAAACGGACTTGAAGGATTGTTAATGTGCGTCACTTAATCTCATAGCTGCCAGCAGAGTTTATGGAGATAATGTGTTATGGGAATAAACACACTGCTGGTGGCGGCAGGGTTCACACAAAGTGCCTATTCAACTTAACAAATGTCTTCTTTGGCTCATTGCTGCTCTTCCCAGAATACCTCATGGTGAACTGTGACCTCCAGAACTCCCTGAATATTATGACATTACAGCCGGACTCCAACTGCATTGAGTCACACGCTTGGTTGCGCAGGGTCTTTAAATTATGGCGGACGCTGCAAATACGAATGCAAGTTTTGGGAAGGCATTTATACCATGATGCTCTTTTTATTCCTATTCTCTATTCTTCATGCGTCTTCATATTTTTTTTTATCACAGTCATCCTTTGCTGTTGAATTTCTATTCTTGGACAAAGCAACCACAGCGTGACTCTATGTCCCCTCAGAGATCAATAAAGTGGCCTTTCATGAGAGCAGACTTGTATTTGTCTGATTCTGGTGACATAGTGAGCTTGTGAAAGGAAAAAAAAAAAATCGAATAAATAAAAACCGTCTTCCACTCTTCTTCGTCCCTTTTTGTTTATGTTTTTTTTTCACAGCCGCTGAAATTGCACAACACAGGCAACCGATGCAAGTCAAAATTATGCCTTTACAGTTATCTTAATGGCACGTTATTGTGTGAAATTTCTCTATACACATGTACTTTATATGACCCCACTTCAAAAAACACGAACTATCCCTTTAACCTCTGTCTGCTGGTCATGACATTTCTAAGACCTGCTGAACAGGGACAGTATTGGAAATGTGCAAAGACTGTGACACAGGAAAACACTTTACACTGCAGACGTGTAATAGAGAGGTGAGTTTTTAGAGCCATGTTGGAGGTAGATTAAGTACGCTTATGCTTAATATGAAGCTACAGGTTACAGTTAGCTTCGCTGAGCACAAATAATAGGCTACTGAAACTTGAGGGAACAGCTAGCTGAGACTGCATCTGCATTGCTGCAGATTGTTGGTGTTGACACTCTTAACAGAAGAACTTTGCACAGACGGCAAGAGGAGGTTTATTTTTGCTCAGGCAGTAGGGGACCCCAGCGAAGATTGCTGGCAAGGAGCAACACTGGAGTGGGCACCAGAAATGGAACTGGACTCTGCAGCCTTTACGGAGTTCATGACAGAGGCAAAGAGACCAAATGACAAAACTAGAGCAGGTTTTAGTTGTTGGAAAGTGTTGCAAAATAGAAGGCGAACTGGCCTTCTTCCTGTTGCACTGGTATTTAATATAAGCTGGCTTGCTATGACTTCTCTGCTGGAAAAAAAACAGCATCGACCAGCATGATTTCCATGCTGGTCCATGCTGGTGAAGTTGCTGTTGAAGCTGGTCACCAGCATCCCATGCACCAGCATGCTGGGCAGGAAACACCTGTGCCTGAATCCTGTTCAATCGGCATCTTGATTTGCCACACCTGCCAGGTGGATGGCTTATCTTATTGGATTTTTGACAAATGTGTGTTCAAAATCTGAAAGAAGTAATTATTTTGTGTTCATAAAAAAGAAAACCATTATAAAATTGTTCACTTCAACTTGTGTTGCATTCATATTCTTGTATATTTAGGTTCAATGCGACCCCAAAATCTTGAAGGTTTGAAGCTTGTGTTCAATAAACTTGGTGTACTGTGACAACCTCACTGACTCTGTGTCCTGTGCTGGGCTTCCACAGCCAACTTCACTCCTCTGCAATATGAAATAAATTGTAGACACATCGCATGCTGGTCACCAGCATACCAGCACAAAACACAACATATGCTGGTGTATGCTGGGTTTTCCAGCAGGGTTGGTAACAAGGCTGTCAAGGCCTTAGTTTCTGATCAGAAGTAAGTGAATTACAGTTATTCTTGCATTATGTTACATTTGCTGCCTAGTGAGCCTTGGATATGCTGAGAAGTGGATTGTGTTACCATTTAAAAGAACCTGGCTGGCTATTTCCCTTTGTTTATTGTCTTTATGCTAAGCTAAGCTAACTGTCCCCTGGCTGTAGCATCAGAACAACTGCATAAACCCTCGCTAACCCTCAGCAACAAAGCAAGACAGATTTCCAAAATTGTCTATGTTCCCTTCAGTGAGCACGCTGGCCTCAGTTTGACTGTTTGTACACACTGGCTTTGTGGATGTCCTCAACTCATCAGAACATGAAGATCCCACCTAAATTATCTGCTGAGGAGGTGAACTTGGTGAACCTTGGACCTTACTGCTCAGTTAGCGTTTGATGTCTGGACTTGAACTGAAGCTTTTAAGAGGTTCATAGTTTTCACTATATTGTCTCAAGTCAAATCCCAACTGATGGACGCTTCCTTCTAATGCAGAATAAATAAAGATGTAGTCAACAAAACATACAAACACTGTCAACAGCTTACTCATCCTACTTATTGTGTGTCAGAGTAATGTGGGAAAGGGTCTGGTGTTTTGAAATTTAGTTTTAGTACAGAGGCAGATAATTGGCTCATTTGTCAAGAAAGAGTTTCCTCAAATCTCAAGAATAGGAATATTCTCAAATAACTCAGAGTGAGTGGACATGTGACAAACAACACAGAGGGTCTCTTATGGGGCACATTCTCAGAAAGAGTTACTCAATCCCACACTTTGTACACTTTTGATGCGTTTCTTCTGCTTCTTCTTCTTGATAATAATAACATTATTCTTATTAATTATTCTTATTAATTCTTCTTCTTCTTCTTCTTCTTCTTCTTCTTCTTCTTTTTAACAATAATAATAATAATAATAATAATAATAATAATAATAATAATAATAATAACTCTGGGCTATATAGGAATTTTAGTTGAAAACATTCAAAAAATGACTGAAAGTGTCAACAGAATATGAATCACAGTTTTGATGTTATGATGTCTTTGGTCTTGCAGATATATGTACAGAAGTTAGCATGCTAACCAGCTGACCTGAACTGTCCAGGTCCAAAAGCTCCAAAGCGGTGTATAAAAAAAACAACATTCCCCAGTTCCCTGAAGTCACAGTCTGGGCTCCTAGCTGCATGGCTAACAGAGCTACCTAGCTAACAGCAGCTACAGTTAGCGGTTACTCTGGTGATATGCTGCCCCCTGTTCATTTTAAGTAAGTAAATGAAACTTGCTTTATATAGCACTTTTCTAAACACAAGTTACAAAGTGCTTTACATCAACATTAATATGCGTAGATTAAAAACGCATTACAAAGGAAAGTACTAAAGGTGGCCACTTCATCCGTACTTCACATTTAAACTGCTTCTTCTTAGCGGCCTTTCTGTCTAATTATTCAAGCCTTGAGTAGGCGGATGAGAAGGAAACACCCTGGAAGAATACAGCCGCATCACACAGTACCTCCTACGTTCATACCTTTGGGCAATTCAGAGTTTCCAGCCCGTCTGATTAGCATGTCTTTAAAGTGCAGGAGGAGAGCAGGAGGCCCAGGGGAGAAAACACAAACTTCGTCTCCTCAGGCCTCACGTCACTCCTGCTGGAAAAGCAAACTAATGGCAAGCATATGCGGCTTTACCTCGCTGAGGTGAGTCATCGTTATTTGCCAGGCCATACGGCTCGACTCCCGTTTGTCTTTATACGCCATCGTATAGTGAAATAATGCAGACCACATGTTGACATTAGAGGACCAGTTCCCGCATCTCCCACCGGCACGTTGATATCACTTATTATCAGACCGTTAAGTGTTTACAATGCCTGACCAGAGGCTATTTTGAACAAGTGGACACGTTGGGAGTTTATTTGTGGCAGCGGAAAATGTTTTATTGTGTTTATCTCGGAGGCCAAATGAAACGCAGATCGGTTTAAGCTCGTGCAGAATAACCCGAGTGCTTTTCGAGTGGACGTTGGGATGGGACCACTGAGCCGTGCAGGGTTTGTTCCCTCGGCAACCGCGGCTGCAGCTCTTTGTCTTTGCACCCCTCTCCCAAGTTGAAGCCCTTATTAATCACCACTAGTACAGCAAATATGTTTTTTAAATGAGCGAGCTGACTCATTTCTGCCGGCGGAGTGGGTGCCCAGATGAGCCTGATCCACCTCTGTTGCGCCCCATTGTGTCTCCACCTCCCTGACATTTGAGGCAGCCTGCATTAAAGTGATCCGAGCTTTACAAAACACTCCGGGCCGGGCCGAGCCTCTCCCATGTCGACTAATCCAGGTGTGGGACGCCCGTCTGTGTTTACAACGCCGATTGTAAAACTTTATGATCCCGAAGTGAGATAAACCTTAATCTTCTTGTTTTTCCTTTTTGTGTAAACACATTATGGTTTTTCCAAGCTATTTAGCAGAGAGTAGCCATTATAAAACTGCCTTCAAACAAGTAGAAAAACACAGTAAATAAACAATCAGTCTGCCGGAGAAAGTGTTTGGGCATCGGCTGCAGCAATTACTATTCATTCAGATATGTATTTTGCACAATGTGTTGGATGGAGGCTTTATATGTAGTCAGAATCCACACGACAGCATCTTATCTCTTTGTATTTTTAACAAGGCACTTTGATTGTGGTTCTGACAGTGGACAGTGAAAAGATCACAGAACACGCAAGGAGGGAGAAGAGAAGAGAAATAATATAAAGGCAATGAAAGGCCCCTTGTGAGACTCGATTTCAGGGATTCGTGATTTTAAGAGAGGAAGGGAAGATACACGCTTTCCCTTTTGAAAAATGGAGCGGTAACGCAGCATCGTGGAGTTTACAAAACAACATTGACAAAAACGCGTGTTTCTTAATGCCACTGATAAATTTGAATCATTACCAGTTATCATCACATCACTAGGTTTCTGTACGGAGGCTGTGTCCTTGAGGAATTTCTCTGTGTTACTTTAAGGGCTTGTCAAAAGCCTTTGGCAGCTTATCGGCCTAATAGTTTTCCTTGGCAGCTGCTTTCTTCTTCTTCTGGCCAGAGGAAAATCCCGCACTTAAAAATAGGCTCATAAAGTTGAGCTCCAATCACATAAATTTCCAGGATGTTCATTTTCCTTAAAATGATATTATTCTTTACTGTAAGTTGAAAGTGGAAAACACTGGCGACAGCAAGAGTCATCCAAGTCTGTTTGAGAACAGATGTGGGCACGTTCAGGTATACAACACACTACCTGAAATTGGTTTACATTCATGTTATCAGTGGTGCATGACACATATCGTACACAGTTTTGCCCCCAATTTTTTTTTTTTGATTCTGTTTGTGTCTTGATTATGTCTTGGGCAGCAGATTCTACATCCAGTATATGTTTCCCTCATGTCTGTAAGTGTTCAGCCTCATTCAAAGCCATTAAGATAATATCATCTGAACTGCATGATATTAAATGTCAAGTTATTTGCCACTGTAAAAGCATAAAGCCACCCCCAAAACGTCATAATCTCTGTTTATTCTTCACTTGATGCCCTGAAATAAAGACAATAACAACTTTATCAGTCATTCTTCACATACGGACATCAAGTATGTAAAGAGGAATCTTTCAGTTACAGCAGTTACACTGAACTGTGTGCAGTGGTGGATTGTAACGGACTTCAGAAAGGTGTTGCATGATCATTTTTATCAATCATAAAAAACATTTTTATGATTGATAAAAATGACTGAATGATGATAATTAATAATTTAATAATCTTAGTTTGTTGGGTCCAAAACAATTGTTTTGTTTGTGTCTGTGTAAGAACTCTGACGGTTGGTTGGCCAGCACTGACATCACTAATGATGTTAGTGTTAGCAACATAAGCACAAGCAAAGTCTGCTACAACAACTATGGTAATAATAATAATAATAATAACTTGTAGAATGATAACACCTTTAAATACAATTTTTAGGTACTAGTATTTCCATTTTGAGGGCAAATATCTATGTATGATTCTTACCCGTTAATGCATCACTACTTATAATCCAGTAATACAATGCATACTACAGGCCATTCAGCATAAGCATAATTTCATGGCAACAATTTTGCTTAAACTAGCAACAGACAAGTGTTCTGCCTCTGTGAATCATTATGAAGTAATGCTAATTGCACAATGTAATGGCTATAGGATAGTAGAATCATCAGTGTTTACATTGTTTCCCTATAAACCTGACTATCACTGTACAATGTTGTCTATTTTTGCTTTATGTTGTTCCTAACTGGCGATCCATTTCTATTATAGACTAAATGATGAAAGATACTCACGTTTTGTCCTGTGTTGTTCTCATTTGTAACTCATGTTGTCATTTGTGGAGAAGTCGTCCGTTTCCTTTTTTATTAAAGGTGCACTACGCAGTTCTAGGGATGACATTTTAATCAGAAGAGAAAGATCTTCAATCTTCAGTCTTTATGATTAAACAAACAAAATAAAAATAACTCTGAATAAACAAAGTGACCATGAAGGACAACACAATATCATACAGTTTTAGGTTGTTTAAATTTGGCGGACCCTGCCAGATTTCTAGATTAAAACAGTGTCCTGGGACCTTTACCTCCGAGAACAGGTTGTTTACTCAGTTTTGTTTGTATTATTACCTCATTAATATTTCAAATAAATATTTTGAGAGTTTGAATTTCCTCTCCAATACTACGTAGTGCCCTTTTAAGACTGTGAATGCAGGACTATCACTCATAACGAAGTGTTTCTACACTGTTGCATTGCTACTGTTACTGAGGTTAAAGATCAGAGTACTTCTGCTGCCACTGACTGTGTATGTTGGGGAAATTTCTTCAAGTCTAAAAATGTGTAATTTTTTTAAGGCATGAAGATGTTGGATATCAAATATTTACATAGTGCCTGTTTTAAATTTTAATAAGCAGCTAAAAAAAAGGAGGCGATATCTTGTAGTGTGTGATTATTGCTCAGATCAGATGGAAACAGGGCAGGAAATGAGCTCAACGTCCAGGTAGTCACACGCTCTGGCTGGCATTAAAATTCAGTATGATTCAGTTGCAATTTAGTTATTTCAAAAATCTCTCGTCGGCTCCAGCTGTGTACACACATCACGCAAAAATGCACTGCTGGGAATCACAATAGACTCATTCTTCGCTCTGTGTTTGATTAGAGCCGGATCGACTTTGATCCAGGTTGTTGTTACCGCAAAATACCTTTTGTCTTCCAGGCGTCAAGATAAGACAGTTATCACGATCCCGGTAGCTTATCTCTCTCTTTGTTTCTCTTGTGTATTCATCCATCCGAAAAGTTCAAAATTTCCAGACTGCTCACACCCTCCCGATAACACAATCATCATAACTTACATCGAGGCAAAAAAGGTGCGACAAGTTCTGTCCACCCACACGCTGCCGCGCCTGATCAGGTCTCTACATGCTTCTGTCTTTTTTCCCCCGACATCTGATGGCTTGAATTAGATGTGAATCATGAACGTCTGCCCGAACAGAAAACTGTAGGTGGGCAAAGTGAAAATAATAACTGTATAAAGTTGTGTAACATCAGCTGCTACAGCAAAGGGTGAGTGTCAATTAAAAGTCGAGTCCGTCTGTTAGAGTTTCAGTTTGCTGAGCCGACAAACAAACCATTCATCATCTCAATGACTGCGTCCGCATTCAGAGGAGGCCTCATTACCCATCACTTCTAGGAGGAGCTGAGATATAGCCCCTGTCATTTTCCATGAGTGTGTGAGAGCGCTGTTAATGACTCGGCCCTCGCCTCTTTAGCTGCCGAGTGTTTGAACAGGAGTAGGCCGTTGCTGCAGGAGGGTGTGGGAGGGGTAGGGCGGCGAGGAGGCGGCGAGGAGGTGGCGGTGATGGACGGCGGGAGAATGGAGGAAAGGAGTTGACTTACAAGGAGGAGGAGAGGCTGCTGTGACTCACAGGCTGTGAGTGGCTGCTGTCCGCTAACAAACAAACCTGCCTATGGAGATTTCTGAGTAGGCGGCTGCTGTTGCCGTGGCGACCGCCCATCACGCTCGGATGCTTCCCGGCAAAATGGTCTTGTTTTTTTGACACACGCACAGGCGCGCGCACACACTCAATCTTATTGACCTCCTTACTTTGAGTTATGTTAGAAGATCAGTATCTCATGTCTGTATGCTAAATGTAGCTTCAATCATAATGTGTTTTGGTTAGCTTGGCTGGAAAGACTGGAAACAGGGTGACAGTCTGGCTCTGTCCAAACATTAAAAAAGTCCTGCACCTCCAAATTGAATTACTGCTGGTCAGAGCTAGGCCAGCTGCTTTCCCTATTACAGACTTTGTGCTAAAATAATCCAGGTTTAACTAAGATAAACTAAGCTAAAATGAGCTAAGCTGTAGATTTGTTTTTTAACGCATACATGTGAGGTATCATTCTTCACGTCTAACCCTTGGCATACTGAAGTATTTCTTAAGGTGCTCAGTAGGCTGCCTGGCAAAAATGATGTTGTTCTTTAACACACACAATCTTACTCACTTCCTTACTGTGAGTTATGTTCAGTTCCACTTAAATGTCTGTGTGCTAAACTTTTAAAATGCCACCGTATTTCTTGAGGTTGTGAAATGCTGTGTGTGTGCCAAAATGTTTTTTTTTTTATTTTTTTTTTAAACATGTATGTTATTTAATTAATATCATTTAATCAATTCAGTTGCTAGGCAGGTTGCTGTGCTATGCCTAGTTTGTGCAATACTTATGTAGCGATGCACATCTTTTATATTTCCTGACCCTGCTGACCTGTCCCCCGTTTGTCTCTGGTTACGGGCAGCCAAGGTAGTCCACCCTCTGGTGAGTATTAAAAAGTCTGAATCTAAATTGGTGGCCTTCTCTAATCCTGTAAAAATGATCACCGGTGAGAATGACCTCACCGTGTATTCTCTCTCCGTGGCTCAAAGGCAGATTCTTGTGTTAAAAAAAGCACAAGAACTGAGACACAGTCACGTTCCCCGTAACGCCAGAGAAAAAGGAGTCATCCAATCACCTACTTGTGAAGTGGAACCACCGAGGCTGTCGGGTTGTTAGCAACTACAGTGTAAACAGCGCACATGAGCAAGCCTTCCTCCTTCCTCCTTCTACATTTTCCCTCACCGCAAGACCACATCCACATTCTCAAAGTGTGAGGTTTCCATGGAACAAAACAGTAACCGTTTCTCTCTGGCAATTGGTGATGTTTCATTTATTATTATGATTTTTTTTTTTTTTTACATACAGTACTTCAGATTAAAAAGAAACATTAGGTACACATCAGGTTCACCAACCGGTTGCACAGCATAATAAACACATACGAAAAGATCCAAATAAAATAACTTTAAATAAATAATGAATAAATAAACACGAGTGCTACAGAGGCTCTCCCAGTGGTAGTTTTGTTGTGTGAAAGCAACTCATTCATATCTCTGTTTTATAATTGATGCCACTATGGCTGCTGTTGGTGCAGCCCTGTATGTACAGTACAGGTGTCTCTTCAGGGACAGACATCGCCGGCAGCTCCGTCTGTCTCAGTCACAGCTTCACGTGTCCTTCAGGATCCATCCGGGACCCCAAAGCTGTCCGCAACCTCCGGTCTCCAGAATAACCCCGCAGCCTGACACCAAAACTTCTTGGTCTGAGGTATTTGTTCCGTGCGAACCTTTCCAATGTCAGTCTGTGCGTCAGTAAAGCTTATGTCTCTTTTTTTAGGAGCGATCACACCGTCTCTGCTGCTGGCAGGACAGTTGTCGGTGAAGCTTTTTAGCTGGTCTTGGCCTTCCTGCTGGCCTCCAGGTATATGGAGGACTTGAGGAAGCGAGGGTAGCAGTCTTTCTCCATCAGGGTGTAGATTTTCTCTTGGGCCAGCTCAAAACAGGACTGCCTTGGATGATCCATGTTCTCCTTGGTGATGGCTTTGGTCAGGTGGTCAAGATTCACCTTTGGGTGGACAGGAGAGGTGATTATTAACACATCACAGGTACAGCAGGTAGTAGAAGCCAGCAGGGTATCGTGACTTGTCTATGTGGGTTTTAAAAAAACAAAAAAAACAAAACTATTTACCTCTCGTGGTGCATCACAGCCGATGAACTCGTCGTAAATTTTCTTGGCTTTGGTGGCCAGTTTTGAAGGTTTCGTTGTCTTGTAGTCGTCGCAAGCCAAGTAGAAAGCGATGTTCTCCTCGCTGAACTCTGAGACCAGGAAAGCTCTGAACAGGCACAGTCCATCTGGAGAAAAGAAAGGAGAGTCAGGAGAGAGTTAACATCTGGCAGTCATCTCAAACCCGTGGAACGATCAGAACATTTGCACCAGGTGTGATCTGGAACACTCACTTTGACTGCACAACAGCTTCTCAAAGGACTCCCTCCATTTCGAAGGCTCGTCTTCATTTAACCTGCTGAGGGACAGAGAAGGCAACATGAAGAAAAGTTCTAAAAATCCCCGTAGTCCACTTTAATTTTACGGATCTGCTTTAATAGAGAATTCCGAACACGTGTCTTACCTCTGTTTCTCATTTTTCTTCGACTGGCTGGTGATGCTGTGATCCGACTTTTGTAATAAGCTTCCAAACAAAGCTTTCAGCTCCTTTGCCCTGCGAAGATGGAAGAGAAAGACAACATGTTACAACTTAGAATTTAAAGTCCAGCTGTCTTCTAGAAATACAAGGACATTGACTGTTATTTGTCAAAAAAACCCAAAAACCTCTCATGGATCTCACCTCTCCAAGCAGGTGATAGGCAGTGAGTCGAGTGCTCTGCACATGATGAGATGTTTTCCCCGCTCGCTGGTGGATAGTTCCAAAGGTTTTGACAGTTGCTCGTAAAGTCTGTCGCGTCTCAGAGCTGTCTTCCTCTCTGTGAGTGAGTCTTGGCTTGTCTGCTCGTCTGTGTGGGAGAGTGGCTTTTTATAGGGTAGCCCGCTCTGTGACGTCACACCTCTCAGCCAATGAAACAAGACATGTGCGTGGATGAGGAGACTCCTCGGCACTAATTTTCCTCCTGGCAACTTCCTCCCCGCTGAACAACGTGTGTGTTGGTTGCATTGACTGAATTACTTCACAACTCTTTGTGCTCAGCCAGGGTGTGTGAATATTTGTGTGTGTGTGTGTGTGTGTGTGTGTGTGTGTGTGTGTGTGTGTGTGTGTGTGTGTGTGGTCTTGAGGAGTGTTTGTGTGTGTTTGTCAGTACTTGTGAAGAGAACCAGACGTTTTCACAGGGACAGAAAATCCCCTGAAGCGAGGACTTTTCGGCAGTGCTTTCCTTTAATAGAAGCTAAGTTTGGTCTCAGGACTCGTATCTCAATGACTGAACAGGTTGTTTGGTAAATTCCAAAATGAGCCAGTGGCTGCTTCACATGAGTCAAAAACAACAGTAACACAACGTAGACATACTCTGTTGCACTGTCAGATACTATTCTCACTGCTCAGTGAAAACCAATTTTCTCAACACGTAACGTTGAAGAAAAAGTTTTTTTTCTGAAAATGCAAACGCATTGCTCATAAAGTGCTCATAAAGTTGTTTTTGTTTTAAATTTGATAAGTAGAGAAATATTAAAAGTAAAATATTCTTACAGTATAGATATACAGAGTCTTATATGGATGTATTATTGAATATGTATTTATGAGTTTTAATGTTGTAAATGATACAGTGGAGCTGTTTTCGGTTGTTTTCTATTCCTCTGGTACGTTGTTTATTTCATATCATTACATCAAGGTTTTACATCAACAGTGTTCTAGAAAGTACCCAACAAGTCATATTTGAGTAAAAGTAAAGATATTGTTTAACCACATCACTTTGTTAAGAATGAAAGTCACCCTAATAAAAATAAGAAGTAAGGTCTTGAAATAACTGCCATTAAATGTACTTGAGTATCAGAAGTAGGCCTACAAGTTACATGAATGTGTATCCTGTATACTGTGGGTCACCAATTATTGGATCTGACATTCAGCATCCAATCCAAATCCAACTGCAGGTATTATAAGTTAATTTAAATGGTAACTTCCCCAATTGTTTTATAGCTCTTGGGGAGCACTACAACCTATGTGAAAAAGGAATATAAAGCCTTTTGTGGCTCCAGAGGAAGCTGCATATAATCTGATAAATTGCCACCAGTGATGTCACTTGGCCCACATGGCATTGTGGGTAATGTAGCCACCAGGTTTTGAAAAGGAGGAACAATGCACTGAATAAAAAAAGGGGCTATCTCTGGTTCTGCTGTATCAATCTTAATCAATTGTTTTTTAAACTGCCAATAGTGAGACAGTGTAACGGGACTGTAATGCCTGACCAGTGGACTGTGGACTAGAATGGCGTACCCCGCCACTCGCCCGATGTGAGGTTGGATGTGCGCTACCCGCAGCCCTGCAATGGATTTGTGGTTTCAGATGGAAAGAGACTCAACAATCACCTAGCTCTCTGTGGAAAGTTACATAGTGTTGCTTTAACTAACCCGTAGGAATGCTGTAAAGCAGGTGGGACGGGAAAAATAACAGGTCAGACGGATATTAATCAAGCTCAGCCTGTTCAGGAGAAAGTTTAATTCAGGCAAGTTTAGAGAAGATGTGTGCGGGTGTGTCATGAGAGAGACTAGTCACCAAGCTGCTGAGTAAACCTTCCAGCACTGCACCCAGTCGGCATAAGGTTGTAAACAGAGACAGAGAGAAAGCAAACTCACATCAGAGACAGAAACAGGCTTATTGTCAGTACTGTAAGTTTTCACATACGAAGACTTTGCCTCTGTGTTGTGATGTAAAATGGTATAAGTATAAAAGTATAAAAAAATATATATATAAAATTGTGACAATTCATAATAAGTGAAACGAGATTCACAACTTATAATAAAAACTTAGAATAATGTTCAAAACTTCCGTGTATAAAGCAATTTGCAACGTCCAAATAATAATAATAATAATGCAACACAACAAGCTAAATTTGGAATTTGTATAGTTTATAAAACAACAAGCTACAATAAAAACTTCATGTGAATGTAAGTTGTGCTGTCCCTACGGAGGGATGAGAGCCAGCATGAGAGAGCGTCCGGGGCCTTATCGATGAGGCCAGCTTGCAGTCAGGCAAAACCTGTTTTATGCGGCGTGATGAGGCTTCGGTGTGGACGGGCCTCAGCCTCTTTGCTGGGGGGCAGTGTTTGTGTCCCGGGTGGAAGGGGCTGACCGTAATCTTTCCAGCTATAGCCTCAGGAGCCCGGAGGCTGCGAAGGGGTCACCTATAATCTTTCCCGCTCGCTGCAGGATCCTGGAGGCATCCTGGAAGGACGGCAGATTGCAGAGCGGACGATAAGCTTCGGCCTGCCCTTGTCCTTGGCCGAGGCAGGAGCGAACCGCTTGACTTTTAGTTGGCAAATTGTCTCACTTTGTTTTATTTACAGCTTTGAGCGATAAAATCTTAATGAATAACAGGGTGTTTTTTTTCCCCTGAACTTTAACTTACTTAACTTTAATTGTTGGCATTTGTTGGCAAAAAATGAAGATAAAGCATAACAGGAAACGATTATAGTACTACAAAATACAAAAAAACACATTAACTTTTCATTAGATTAATGTTTAACACAATACAATTATACATTCATTCATTCTGTGTCCTAGAGGGCCTTTATTTACTTCTCTGTTGATCTTATTATCTTTGTCTTCCTCAGCGGGGAGAATGGAGGAAATCCTTTATGGTCAATTTAATGAAGGTCCACACAGGTACAGTAACAGAAAAAAAAGAAAAGTTTGTATTGAATGTGTCATGAGAGAAGAGTTTGGCACTATCCCCGTCTGGACATTCCTTCCTGTCTGTCTTTTTTCTGTCCAGGCATGACCGAGCAAAGATCATTTTGCAGCCTATATATAGCCCTGGGCTCGGGAAAACCATTGTTCGTTAAAATAAAAAGATCTATATTTAGAACCGGACGGTTCTAAATATACTGCCCTAACAGTAAACGCTGATGCCGATGGGTTAATTCTCTCTGAGTCTGCAGGAAAACGTTCAGGAAAGGGAAAATTAGGCAGCCGGATGAAAATGCAGAGGGCTCATTGAAAGTGTCTGAGTTAGCTTCCTCTGCCAGCAGCCCTGAACAATACTTTCCCTCTAACTGGCTTCGTCCGACACGCAGCTCTGAGTGTCAACGCCAGGTCACCTCAGCCTGAAATAATGAGCCGCTCCCCTGCTTCTTCTATTGAAACAGTCTTAAAGGCCTTTTAGGGAGACACAAACTTCCCACGAGCAAATTGCCTGGAAATGGGGCATGCAGCAGTGTAGTCTAAGCAGATTCTGCGAGGAAAAGGAGCCAGTTATCCATCGTTTCTGGTATTGTAGGCATTGAATTGGCCTCAAGTGTTGAGCTGAAAAGGGGTTCAAAATTTCAGACTTCTCCTTACATTACAGAGTGTGTTGATTCAAGACAATAATAGGGAGATACTACAAAGGAACTACATTTACGCTACCATATAAGAACACGATAAAGTAATGTACGCTTCTGTCAAATGATGCGCTGCAACACATTATACAGTCGGATTAAAGGAGCTCTGTGCAACAATTTGTTGCCATTTACCTGTTTTAATCACTTATTATGGATGTTCGCAGTGCTTCTCTCCGCTCTGCTAACAACGGTCGTAGTTTCCCACATCTAAGGTCTCAGACCTGTGTGAGCTAACCAATGAGAGCAGACTGGCCTTTTTGGGAGGGGGACTTAAAAAGAACTGGGCTAAATCGGAGCATTCAGGGTAAATTCGTCTTCTTCTTCTTCTTCTTCTTCTTCTTCTTCTTGGTTCAAAGCCTCTTGACGTTGCATTGTATTTGGAGTAAAAATGTATTTTATGTAAGATATAAAGACAAAAAAAAAGAAGGGAACCAACAAAGCATGTAACTCAACTGTTTTCCACAAGCACAAATGAAAGCTGAAGATCCGACCTTGAGCTGCAGCGAAAAGCAGCAGACTCGAAGTGAAAGACAACCAACAGCCACTTTGCTTTGTCAGACGCACAGTATCATTCAGAGCCATGAGTAGGGTGAAGTTCAGAGCCTGAAGAGCCGACGGTCTATTTTCTCTCCTGGGTCAGTGTTTTTCAGAACACTGTGGCCCACATTTGTTCGAGTCCTGATCCCAGCGCTCCTTCTTGAAGGTCCTTGATACGATGTAAACATGTTTTCATTAGCGGACGCTCGTCACTTGTTTTACACAGGACAAAAAACATGTTATTCTCATTCACATCGCTGTCGTGCTTTTTTTTTTCTTTTTTTTTTTTTCCCCATTTCCAGTGTATTGGATCATTGCACACATTCCTCCTTATTAATGCACATCTGCATTTCATGATGCAATATAAAGAGATTTGCTTTCAAATTACAGTTCATAATTGCTGCTTGTGTGTTCACATCTCACTCAGCTATGCAAATGTTTGCTGCTGACACACTTTCCCTTAAAAGCTTACCTACTAACCCCAAAGACGACACTATTAGCAAATGAATACCCGTCATTTTTCTGTCTCTGTATTTGATTCACGCTCGCTGACACAAATAAAGACATAACTGATGTTCTGTTACCCAGCAACAGAATAAGTAATAATTATCTTTATTATTTCCTGTATGATTCTCGCCCAGTGACTCAAGTAACGGTGTGAGGATGTTATATCACCAGAACTTCTGTATTATCTAACAACACTATTGTGTCACTTATTGTGTCCATTGACACACCCACAGCCTCATTAACAGCTGCTCATTGTGTGGGTTTCATATGTGTCATTATAGTCAGTGCTATGACAGTTTCAATCTAGGTTAGTCAACACAGTCACACACACATACACACACACGCACATTACAATGAAAAGTTTCTTTTGCTTATAGAAGATCATCAGCCACAATATTCATTTAGTTCGTACACTGTTGTCCATAAACTGAGTCAGTGGAACAACATGAAGCTGACTTTTCATTTTCTGCCTCCATTTATCTCTTACAGTCAGCAGAACTGGCCCAGAAATGCAGCGCCTCAAATTAGTGTCTCTGTTCAGCAGCAGACTAAAATAGCAGGCCATGCTGGGGTGTTCGATGTTTCCAAATTGTTTTCAAAATTGTCACCGGAATCCTTTTTTTTTTTTTTTTATTTTTTTATTTTTACGAGGCTAAGTAGACTGTAACTCTGGAGCCCTTGGATGTGGTGGCAGAGAAGATGCTACATGAACCGTTGCAGCAGCTGAAATCATTATTATTGTATTCAAACTCGAAAATACAAGGTGCAGAGTTCTTTTTTTTTTTTTTTTAAATTAAAAAGGTTTAAGAACAATTACTGTTCTTATCAGTGATTAGGGATACAAGGGGACTTCCGATAGCTTTATGATATGGTATGCTATACTATCAGATTATGGCTTCTTGTGATATTATATGACAGGACGGACTGGGGCTTTACGTTAGCATGCTTACTGCTTCGACAAAACATCAAAAAGGGCATGTCATCAAATTCTATTTAGAATTCCAGGTTTAGATTAAATTCTAAGGTACATATTGCATCACTTACAGTAGATTACATTAACGCTATTTTTAGAGAAAACAATCTTAAAAGACATCCTTTTGCAACTGGCCCAGCAACAAACTGCACAGAGTCAAAGTAAGCAGGTAGCTAGTGGACACGGAGGAACACTGAGCAGCTAAAGAGACAGATTGTCACTGTGTTGGTTGAAAACTGTAAGCGGAAACATACTGGACATACATTCTTAGGTGGACTCTAAATCAGCGCTAATGTTGCTCCCAGTACATTTGATCTGTAAATAAGCAAGTGTTGCTATCCATATCAACATTACGAGGTGATGGGCTAATGAGTTAGCATTGCATTTACCATTATTACATCTGCCAAGGAGGTTATGTTTTCCCCTGTGTCCACATGGTTGATCGGTTGCTTTGTCAGCAGGATTACACAAAAACTATGGAACAGATTTGAGCAGAACTTGAACGGCTGATGGGTCTCAGCCCGGAACAGATCCTGTTCAGTTTTGGCGTGGATCTAGGAAAAAATCTAAGAATTTGTTCTCACTTTCTTTTTTTTTTTTTTTTTGACATTTCTGGTAATTTCTCTGGGGAATAATGAATGGATCTTGAAGGGGGAAAAAAACAAGTGTATTTAGTTGGCTGGTATGTATGAGTGAGTACAATGTGATGCAAATCCAAATATAAATACCAGATCTAGTGATATAAATATGTTGGGCTTCACTGAATCAAGGATTATTATTAGCGCAGGGCACAAAGAAGAAAGATCTACACGCCGTTGGGCTCCAAATAATTAGTGTTATTCTTGTAAAAGTGCTCACGCAGTCTGTTGATACAAACTAATCCTAAAAACCAAAAGGTACAATCCGTATATGCATATCAAAAGGACGCCCATCATTAAAAGTGAAAACACAAGATTTAGAGCCTGCTTTCACTCCGCGAGCCTTGTGCTGTTGCTAATACAGCAGAAAATCAGGTCAACGATATTGTAAACTGGCCTTAGATTTAGAAGTTATAACTGCAGAAACATTGCACATTATATCATCTCAAAATGTGGACTACTGAACAACACTTATATGGGATGATTATTCAGTTTTTGTTCATAATCAAAAAATAAAAACAAAAAAAAACAAAACAAGTATTTTTGTCTTGACACACTTTCAGCCCTGCACACTTACAGGCTGCCCAGAAACAGAATGAAAGCAGGCTGTTTGTGCAGTCTGAGGCTTCAGCACAGCGAGCTCTCTGTTTACTGAACCTTCGTGGAAAAACCATGAGCCGAGGGCTTTCAGAGGGGGCAAATTAATAAGTCTCCTATTCGCATCTCCTTGCTCTTATGTCCGTTAAAGAATTCAAAATCCTTACATGAAGGCTGTGTTGATTATCCGACTGTAAACTCTTATCACTGGAAGTGGATGAATGCCCCATGATTCTTGTTGTGTGTTAATAATTGGGATATTTACGCACTGGGGTCTGACACTGCTTCCTGCCCCGCTCTGCCTGTGATGATTTCCATCCGGTCAGAGTCTGGTTTCTGGAAGGGTCTTCCGTATGCGGGAAGTACACAGCTGCGTGGAATTCCCAGATAGCCTCTCTGTTTCCCAGCCACAGTGACCCCAGCCTTTATCTGGAAGTCTGCCTAAAACAACAGTTCCCTCCTTCTTCCCCACTTGTCGTTCTCCAGCTAAAGCACACATGGGTATTTGAATATTTGAACCTGTGAGCCAGCAGAATTTCAAGTCATAATGGAGAACAGCATAAACATAGGACATTTGCTGGATCACCTCCAGTGTCTTTTTAGCAGTGTACTGTGTTGCGGTTCGAGTGGCACCATCTGGCAGTGTACAGAGAAGCCGCGATCTGCATATTCACCCAGCGAGCTATCTGACGGTGCAGGTGGAGGCTTATCTAATGCCTCCCGACTAAGAAGCCCCTGCCAGTGACCAACAGCGGCGCGCACGATCCTATCTGTGCATTATCAAATGTCAGCTGGCCGTCAAACATCTGGAGATGTGGCAACAGGGATGGTAAATCGACGTTAACAAGCCCTCCGCTTCGGCGGAATATCAATGACTCCAGCGCATCCAGAGCTGCTGGATACACCCATCTGTCTCAGAAGCTCTCTGTACCTGTCAGCCACTAAAACTGAATGTATTTTTAATTCTGACACACAGGCTTTTATAAATACATGCATGAGTTGTTTTTTTTTCACCCATCTGGTATCAAGCCCAGTTTGCTCTTGTTGCATGAAGACAAAAATCACGTGGACTGATCCAAACTTCATGGACTCCCGCGGCTTAGCTTAAATTACGAACGCATCTTCCTTCAGGAGTACACAGTTTTTTTTCTTTCTTTCTTTTTTTTCTTATCACACTGTGACGCGTTTGGTAAGACATTTAGAGCTTCTTAGAATGATTACAGAGGGCAGTCAGGAAAAGTGGTTTCATTTTTCCAAAGAAAACCCCGCAGGAGGCTAATAAGTTTGCCCTCGCTAGCACCGAAACAAACACGCCCGCAGCAAGCCGAGCGATGCGCCAGCAGGACGCTGGGCGGCACACGGCTAATTGGGTACATTGCCAGAAATTCAGCAGCAGGCAAGGGAGAGTCTGTTGTACGGGAAACAATCGGGGGCAATGTGCTCCACTAACGCACCTTCTCTTATTCTGTAATATGGCTGCCTTGTGAGACAATAGGCTGTGTGGGAACAGAAGGTTAATGAGGTGCCAGTACACAAGAGAGAAATGTTACATCAATGTGATGAGGGCGCCGGTGTCTCCTCCACATGTCATTTATTGTCACATCATGTCACCAAGTTCGTTTCAAAGCGATAAAGAAAAGTGACAAATAAGACAAAAGGTCAAACCTGAAAAAAATAAAACTGAATATTAATGTTAATAATTAAGTAGTTACTCACAGGGAACGCAATTGGGAAAAACACAAACAAGTTTAAGTTTGTTGCTAAGCAACGATTCCTTAATAATGCAGCAAGACGCCTCGCTTCAAAAGGAAGCGAGCACGCACGGCTGTGATTGAAGTAGATGGCGGCAGTAACACACATCACTAACGTCATTATGTCAGCTTCAGCCCGCAACAAGTGCCTTCTTCTTTCTCTCTTTTTCCATTACAACAGTCTAAGTAAATGTTTGTCTGCTTTTAAGCGCCGAGGCCTTACAGAGGACGCGTGAAGAATATTCTGGGACGCGCCTGTTGGAAGTAACCGTGCAAACACACCTGTTGAGGGGCCTGACTGCTGGGCAACACTTGAGGGGGGCCAAACTCTTCTCAGAAACAAACCCGTGAATGTGGATCATTGGAATGAGACTCTGCAATCATCTATTCATGATTAACGATATTGATGTTTTTTTTTTTTTTTTAACCTTTTCATTTAAATGACATGCAGATTCAACCGTGTTATTTAAAGTCACTGAATTTATGATTCATTTATCATGAATCAGCATCACGCTAACACGCTCAAAATTACAAAGCTAATAGCCAATTTTCATAATGTATAATGATTTAAAGAAAAGTCATGGGATTAGCAAAATTCCTGCTGGGGACATACACGTCAGTACCAAGTTTCATGGTCAACTTAATGCTTTTGAGAAATTTCACGGAAATCTCACAACAAAACATATAACCTCACGGTGGTGCAGGTTAAAAAATCAGGGGGTCGTCGAGTGGTAAGGATTCATCACGTGGGGAACGCTGACCATACTCACACAGCGGTCGCCTCCCTCTGAAATCACACAAGTATTGGAAAACTGTACTGCTGTGTTCCAGATTGTAAGTGACATAAACCAAGTTTGCATTCAGCCACTTCCTTACTGACATCACTGTTTCATAGCGTTACACGATAAAATATGTATAAAATATGTCCCATAACTTGGGACACATTTCTTTAAGCCTGCAAGTAAAACACACTGGATGTAATCAAATGGTAACGTTAGCTGAGAACTGACTGAAACCCAAAGTTAACTGTCGGGCTGTCAAATGTATAGATTTACCCCAAAACGTGACCCAATTTCCCTCCAGATTTTCATTGTCCAATCCATTTTCAGCTGCAACTCAACTTTCATCCTTCTTTTGTCCGTAACTGTGGCTGAACATCACATTTTCTGGTAAATCTGAATTCATAGTCTCTTTAGACTGAAAGTAACACTATGTAGAGAGGGATGTTTAACTGACTGAAGGTTTCAATGTTGAAAAATAATGAATAATAAACGTCATGTTTGTGGTAGGCATTGATTTATTTTTAATTCTGTGTGATGCCTACCCATAATCCTGGTGGGATCCATAATTTTGATGGACTGTTTCCCCCCCACAAGTGAGCCCTGTATGCATCGCACAGGGAATCACTCACCTCTCATGGAAAATGAACACACGTGGGACTGGCCATTCGGCATGCTTGTCCCTGTCTGAGCTTCTCAGTCAGACTGCATCCACAACAGCTTCCCTCAGGCCTGCTGGGAGTCCAGGAGAAGTTCAGAGAGAATTAATGTGCAGTATGATTGTTTCTTCAGCCCCTTCACAGAACTGAGCTGTGAGCGCTGCTGATAGCTGAGACAGGAGCTCAAAGAGTGTGCTGGATCCTTTTCATTGCTATGCAGCACAGAGTTGGACAACAGCAAGATGGTATCAGATTAGCATTAGAGCTAACGTGAAGTAACAACAGGGACTGAAATGTTGTGAAATATGTAAATAGACTAAGGGAACATAGGGAGGGTGGCTTCCAGGTCTTCTTCCACATAGGTAGCATGAATTTTAAATTCTTTTGGCAATGATAAAGCTTATGTTGCGTTATACGTGACTGCCTCCATATGGTGCTTTGTCAAAAACAAGGAAAGTAAATAAAGATAAGACACCTTTGACTGTATATGATTAAAGCTTCTCAGTATTTGACTGCAGAAAGTCCAAAGAATTCAAGCTAATAAAACCTAAACATCACACACTGGCTGCAGATTAAAGTTGAAGTAACCACATTTTAACATCCAGAGAATACGAGAGGGCCGTCTATGGCCAAAGCGACATATAACATGTTCTCCATTGTGCTGCAACAGCGAATGCACAAGAGGTAACAATATATGTGGTATGTGTGTTTGTTTTTTTTATATCATTAAATACAATACTGTGTTGTATAGAGACATATCATTTGTACTAGCTAACTTAAACTATAATAAAGCAACACTAGCTAATAGTTTTAGATATTGAAGCTATGTTAGCTGCTGAGGATGTTCATGAATCCAAATCCTAATATCGGCAGCAAAATGACTGAAGTCCATATGGAGAGGCAAATGGATTCCACTCTGCAGCAGAATACTAAATCTGTGAAGAAGTTTGGCGATACAGATCTTGAAATGAAGATGTGGAATTTCTCTCTTTCACTTCACATTTGACAAGAATCCCAACAAGGTTCTGCCGACTCCTGTTTCCTCCTTACAGGGGCCAGATGTTCAAAACAACACATGGCAATAGAAAAAGTAATAGACATGTGCAATTTTCCACTGTGCTTTGTCCTTTAAAATATAAAAACAGCTCTGATTGTGACTAAATCCTGGAACCCACAAAGAATTCCAGCTATCTGACACTCTCGCTCTTTAGAATTCAGAAGGAATTTTTGTTCATCGTAAAAAAAAGAAAAATAAAGTGCTTTGGTGTTGAAATATACTTTTCAACATGAAATGCATCATGAACAATAGACATGGTGAAGAAAGAAAGAAACATGGTGAAGTGCTCAGGATGCTTTGTTCTCAGCTGATGTGAATGGGATTCCATCATATGTCATATGACTCATTTCGAGGTTATGCATAGTCGAGAGATGGTAAACATTTGAATGTAGGTTAAGGACGGACAACCAGCCACAGTAACATGGAGAGCAGTTATTTAACTCTTGTCCTGATTTCTTAACCAGATCTGTGGTACCATGGTAACACAACACTTATTCTTGTACCAGTGATTGAGACCCACTGGTACCATTACCTAGAAAACGTACCCGGGATCCCTTAATGGGATTTTTGATTGCTGGCGAAAAATAAGCTCCGTGACAAACAACAGTTTGTGATCCAGCAAGACAATCTTCACAGATGAACACCGCCTTTGTGATTTTCCCGAAGAGTGAATTAAATCGCTGTTAGCGGATAATAAGAGGGTACAGACAGACTGCATAGCAGTTGCATAACTTACTTCACAGCCACTGTACACATTTTCTTTAAACTGATGCACGAGTTGTTAAGCTAAACGTTTGCATCTGAAGTCGGACTGAAGACAGACTACTGAGTAGATGAGTCTTCGTGTTTGGTGTGAAGTCCCCATATGTCGTTCAATGACATATATTGTGTCATAGTATGAAATGTGTAAATTAAAAAAAAAAACCCATGAAACTCTTTGACTGTGGAATACAGTTCTGCTCGGCGCTGACGGATCCGCTCTTAAGATGTTCCCTGAATTGACCAAGCAGCGTGCTAAACCAAAACAGGGAGCGCAATGAGGAAAACCGCCCAGCGTAGAAAAGACTGAGCCACGAGGAAGACCAAACTTATACTGTTATAAAACTGTTTTTTTTAACCCTGAGCCCTGATATGACTCCCTCCTCACTCATAACTCCCTCTTATGAGTGAAGAGGGAGCCGTATTTAGGGGGACCGCCCTGTGGTGAGAATAGCTTTGATTGGTGTGAGACCGACTGACAGGCTGTCAGTTGAATACAGCTGGGGCGTGTGACTCTCCACGTCCTGCATGAATGTTAGCATTGTCACGAATGGTGATGTAAGCGTTTAGCTCAGGTTGGCAACAATAAAATGTTGGCAATTGATATTCATGCAAACGAGTGATATGCATAAGTTAATGACGTGACACCCGACATGTGGTCTGCGGATTGGTGCAACCTCCCAGAGCTGCTAGCATGGTCGTAGATTCATTTTTTACACCATTGTGTGGTCTTGTGGGGTAAGACAACAACAACTTGAAATAAAAAAAAATAACCTCTGCCTTACATCTTTTCCTTATGATGAACATAATGAATATGCAGCTTCAAGGAATGCAAGTTTTCCATCATTGCAAAAAAGGGGCATAATACAGTAGCTCACAGTTTGCGCATCTGTAGCTGTTAAATCTAGTTTGCTTGATACCAACGTGACTCAGTGATGACTTTCCCGGCATGCTGACGTCAAAACTCATTGTCTGGGCAGGACATGGAGAGCTCAGCAACCTGAATTTCAAGACGCTGATATAACAGTTTAACTTTTCCACTGTCCACTTGACCTTTCTGTTACGTCTCTACTCATCTTAATGTAGGGCACGGGAGCAGGGGGCTGTGCCAGTAGGATGAGACAATTAATATATAGGTCACGGGCGATTGAATGGTTCTTTAATTATCGCTCATTCTCACTTTGCATTGACTTATGAATGCAATCAAAATGACAAATCCACCTGATTATCCTCCTTTTTTTCTCGGGTCGTCTCTGAAATCCCTCAGCTCGTGTCGGCAGGTATAACCTAAAGTAATCCTTTTCAAGACAAAATGTTTCACACGGAGAGTGGAGGTGGTGGAGAAAGGTAGCTTGCTGCGTGTGCATAATGACAGTTTCACAGCGGGCCATCTTTGATTGGAGGTATTTGAAGGCCGAGGCGCGCTCTGCTCGACAATCGCATAAAATGCTTTAGAGCACCTCAAGGCTGCCGAACGGCGGTGTGAAACATCCGCCCACATAGCAACCGGTGAGCTGCTCGGTTTGAGAGACTCAGTCAGACACACTGGCCGTGTATAACTGCAGTGACTCACAGGTACACTTTTCTTTTGTCTCTTCAGGTTCCAGATGTCAAGAAATGACTAAACACGGGTGAGCGATAGCAAGCAAGCAGTTAATGTGTGAAAGATGCATACACCTACTCCGTGAAGTCATGTTAGTGACACAGATGGTTGCCAGTAACCGGACTGATCAGAACGAGTTAGGCGCTGACATCTGAGGATTCTCTCTGATCTCATTCACTTTCCATAACATTTTTTAATGTACTTCAGTTTTAAAAGGCCTAAACAGGAACTCTATTATGCAGCCTAACAAGACACTCTCTAATAATCTGGTGACCTTGTAATGATTTTTCAAAAAATATGCTCAACCAATTAGTACAGATGTCTATTAACCCTTTAAGCCCCAAGCCAATTTTCTAGGGTTAGGGTGATTCACGAGGTTTGATGTTTAGTTGTTTATTTGAGTAGTATTTGGGCTGTATTTGGGTCATATAAACATGTTTTTGACATGTTGTAGCCCAGCCTCTGCTGTTTAATTTGATATAAAATATGACTATATTCTTTCATATTTAGTGCAGTAGTGGCTCTGTGATTGTTCTGCATATCTTAAGGGTTAGGGTTCCCCCAATTGGGGGACCTTGAGGTTTAATAGTAACTGTTCATCTTAATCATTTAACAAAAAGCAAAATATTGCTAAATAAATGAAAGTGTTTTTGATGCTATTGTATGTCTTAATTTTCGGAGATTTTAAGATGTTTTCAATTAAAATACAGCAGATACATTCAGGCTTTTACTGCTCACAAGACTTTCAGTCAAGTAGGCCATAACATTTGGGTACTTCTTTTTTTTTTTACAGCATCAGTCACAAGAAGATCAGTCGCCTTAAAGACTGTCGAGCTGCTTCATCTAAACACAGAGGACTCTGATCTGGTTCTACAACAGGCCACAATTGCAGATAATATAATATGTCATTTCTACATGACCCTTAGCTTTTCATTTGACCATTTTATGTTACATGTAAAACATAAAGAGGCTCACTCATAAACTGTTTTTATGTTTTCAAAGTTTTCAAGTTTTCAAAACAGACCATTAAAGAGTTAAAGTGGTTCTGAAAATGACCCTGAATTTCTCGAAACACTCACAATGGGATATTTATTATTTTGTATTCAATGTGGCTTTTAGAGTTGTAATCAATTTCACATCGTACGTATTAAAGCTTTTAGAGGCCGACAGTATTGCTGTTTGGGCGGCTTTCGTCATTGAGCTGAGAGCGAATGTGACAGCGATGATCAACAAACTTCCCATGTTGCCACATTCCAGGCCCCGTGTGCCGCTGCAAGCATGGAGTCATGTGGAAACGTTGCGTCCCCCCATGGAGCAATACCATGCATCACTTGATGAGAAAGCATTTGTCACATGGCCGCTAATGTTTTCAATCTATCTAAAAAGATGATACGTTACGGAAATCGCATCCGGATTTTATCAACGGTCAACCCCCGGGCTGTGGCTTCCCCTCTGAGGCAAGAGCATTCTTGGCAAGCCGGGCCGAAACCGCCGTGGGTTCATTTCCCGTGACCAGAATAAATTTCATATGAAGCTTTGAGCAAGTAAGATGCTGGGAATGAACTAGAACTGGGAGATGCACCTGACGGGCAACAAAAGACACCTGTCCTTTTACTTAGTGAGATAAGGCAGGTTTGCCCAATCTCCCAAAATGCCATCCTGGCACAAACAAACCTTTGACACATCAAAACATAGAAGCAAATCAGAAAAAAAACCCCTGCATGTCCTTTTGCTATCTTTTGCTCTAAAGCATCAAAGAGCGGTTCGGCGCAACACGAGATGTTGTCCGACAACATCTTAGATGATTTTCTTTTTTTTGGTTTTGAAGTCAGGTCAGACACGTGCCTCTCCTGGGCTCGCCTCACTTATTTTGTTATATCAGGCCAACGCTTTACCCGAGAGAAAAATCTACTGCAGTCTGTCCTTCAGTAAATTGAGGAGCATCAGTTGCCACACACTGTGCTGCAATTTTCACGCTAGTCGTGGTCCCTGACTGATAGAGAGACTCTTGAAGTGCAGTGGACGGCCAAGCGATGGAAATCACTCTGCAGTCTCGCTGCCCACTCTTGTGTTCACCCTGGAGACCACTGACAAACCAACATGTGACCTTAAAGTGCTCACATATAGGGGATGTTGCTTCATGTTGGAGTTTTGATTACATCTATCTATCTATCTATCTATCTATCTATCTATCTATCTATCTATCTATCTATCTATCTATCTATCTATCTATCTATCTATCCTCTAAATTACAAACCTGAAATGAATAAATAAACAGCTTTTTCATCATTCTGAAATAAATGCTGATGAAGCTGCAGAAAACTTAGACTGTTTCCCCATGAACCGTGCTGTCACTGTGATATTCTGCCTGTTTTTTGTTTTTTTTAAAATGAAGGTTGCACTTAAGAAGAAGCACTGTCCTTCCCGGTCACCATCCCCAGGTAATGGTGGGTCAACCTGACCGACTGTGGAAACTCTACACTGCAAAAGAAAAAAGGGCAGCACTGAGAAAAAGCGGAGTAAAGAGGGAGAGTCAGTGAGAGTGATCCGTGGGCATTCGCTCAATGGAGAGCGTCGGTGTTGTGTCAGAGTGTGTTCAAAACTTGCATTTTCTCTACCACATCAGTAAATAACAAAACCGGCCTACTTATTAGTACAACTGAGTGTTTATTATGACTTTTTCATAGAGCTACGTTGCTACGTACGTCTAGGTGAAATTGGGAATCTTGGGATCGTTGTTTTTGCTTTGGACAGTAGCCGGGCCTGTTACCGGTCGCCACGTTGCTAACGTTGTCTTTGTGACAGCAGTAGCTACAGTAATGCCAGAGTGAAACACTGGGAGAGGGGGGACTTGAGAACTGAAAATGCCAGTTCACTGAAACTGAAAAATAAGACACATTTATCCATTTTACTCTTACTCTGAAGTGTGAAACACCATTTACTGAATGAATAACCACATGAGTGACCCCACCAGATGGAGCCAAGCTGAGAGAGAAGGATTCGCCCATCATGCACGCAGCTGTTCTTTTGTTTATCTGCAACAGTATGTTTTTGCATATATATAAGTTTTAGATTAAGAAAAAAAAAATCATCCTTATCATCTCATGATTACATAAAAAGAGTTCAGTACTGGTAAATTGTATTAAAAGGAAACAAAAAGAAAAACTAAACTGGAGAACTACATCAATGAAAGCTTTGTTCTTGTTGTTTGGATCCCTGATAGATCATGGATAGCCGATAGTAACATCAAATATTCAGTTAAAATGCTAAATAAAGTCTGACAAATCCCTTTTCCGAATTAAAGATATTGCTTCAGCTGGTGCCGGATTAAGCAGATAGACGACACGAGGCAGAACATACTTTTTGGGGGATATTTTTTGTATTCAACGTGCCCCCCCCATCCACTTTGTCTGGGTCCCCCAGTGGCAAGGCTCCAGGAAGCCGAGAATCCCTCTGCCTAGATGCATCCAAGGCTCTAGGAAACACCATGAATCCTAGTACAGACATCGCCGATCATATCTAAGAAAATGTGTGCTCGTCCCTGTTTCCATTCTGCAGTCATCTAGGAATGTGGTTCCAATCCTGAGGCCAGAAACCCTCAGAAGTAGGTCACCTTCCTGAGTGATCACGTGGTGATCCCGGAGAATCATAAACACATTTCTCGTATTGAAAATAATGCTTTTTTTTTTTTTTTTTTTTTTTATTGTGAAATCTGAAACACCTTTAGCTTTGCAGAGCCTTTAAAAGGAAACTGCGCAATTTGAGAAAGAAAAATCACTAAATGACGCCACAGCACAAATAAATGACAATGCAAACTGTGCTTTGTTTTATGGGGACAGAAGCCATCATGGTTGGGAGTCACTGATCGAGGATCTGTTCTTCAGCCAGCCTGCTAGATCTGCTATACAGCTACTTTTAAATTTGTATTAATTGGGCCGAAGTGGTCAAAAGTCTCCTTTGGCTGCTTGATAGATGTGGGCCTTTGTTCTTCGGCGCTGGTCCAGCAGATGGCAGCAGAGTCACGTCTCAGGCGCTGTCGCCAGTAATCTCTGTCACATCCTCCCAATCCTGCAGCAGCTCCCATTAGAGCACCACTCCTCACCTCCATTTACATAACAACAATCTGTCCGCTCCGTTCAGTCTTTCAAGGCCGAGAGAGGAATGAAATCGGACTGCTGAAGAAAAAAAGAAACAAGGCTCTAATTTTCTGTGGAGCCTGCCGTTTGTCACTGATATATGAAGACTTAAAGGGAAAATTGCACTCGCTCCTAACAGAAGGATTGCTTTGAACTGCACATGGCAGAGATACATTCAGCAAAAGCGAGCTATTAAATTCAGGCCTCAGACGCACGCTTTGTGTCATACATAATAAGATTGTGTGAGCGTGCGTGCCAGCGCGCCACTGAATATGTCTTAAACACTGCAAATGGAAGTTGTGCATTATTTCGGCACACAAACAATTTTTGTGCAGATATGGGAGATGAATAGAAACAGGCGAGAGAATGCTGTTTTTGTTCTCCTGATCAATTTTCTTACCCCGCAGAAACCCCTGGATACTTTGGATTGTGTTTTGTCTTGCGCTCCCCCACCCCCCCAAAGGGCCACATTATCTTGCATATTTCCATAGCAGACAACAGAAAGAAGAAACATGTAAAGTGCTTTCATGCCTTATCCGCTGGGTGCAGATGAGCATGTGAAAGCATATTTTATCATGTGTGCCAGTGTTTAGCCTTAAATACAACCGTTCATTTCAACTGCGCCTCTGCTGTTTCTCTCCTCTCTCTCAGTACACTTGAATAAAAAGCCAAGGTGGAGACCGGAGTACACAAATGTGCGCAATTTTTCATGGTGAATAAATGCATTTGAGTGAGGAACTTTTAATATGTCTGTAGTATAAGGTAGCCTTCCCCCAGACCTATTTTGTCTGGCGGGATCAGCGGGTGTGATTGAAGCCTAATGGGAATGGATGATGGCTATAAGAGCACCTGTCTGAAGATGATAGCTTAAATCAGTATTCTCTCTTGCAATGAGAAGTGGAAAGAGGGGCTGCAGTTAAGGCAAATAGTGATGTCTATCCCTTGGTCTGTGAAATGGCTCAATCTCCATGGCTGCTCCACTGTTTGATTGTTATAAATCTTTTGGAATCACATTATCTCGGCCCTCTCATTACTGGTGATTGTGATTCTGAGGCAGTGGCAGCGGGCTGGATTCTCTAAACTTCTCAGGCGATACTTTACGTTCACAGATTACAGTGTAAAAAAAAAAGGTCACTTTTTGCAATTGGTAGAATATGGCCAGGTAAACATAGGAGGTCACTGAGTCACTGACAACTGCCGCCCTTTGCTAGCTATCCATGGCTTGTAGCTAGCTGCCGTGAGCTAATCAGCTCATGGCTCAGTTGGCTCCAGAGCCAGCAGCTCTGGAGTTTGTCTGGATCGGGACCTCAGATCACAGGAGGAGTCACCATGTGTGACAACTCAACTGGATACGGACACCAAATTGGGACAGGAAATAGCCTCCGAGACGGACTGAGGTCAGTTTGACAACCGGGGAGACAATACAGAGGTGATTTACCGCAGCGCTCACTGAGACTGTGACTGTGAGCAGCAGGGAAGCGACACAGACTAAATCAGGGGAGGTTGGGGAAGTGTTGTGGAGACTGTGTTGGTGAGTTATATTTAGTTTATGTCAAGTTTGAATGAAGCGTGTTTTATGTCGAGTTAGTGAGGCAACTTGGCTCATTTTAGCTCGACAAAAGGGTACGTTTTTCTGCTTGTTTGTTCAATAAGAAAACAGAAGTCAGTAAATGTATTATCTCGACATTTTGTGAGTTTGTTTTGTTTATATATCATGCTTACAGCTGGCATATGGCTATTACACTGTCGCCTCTTGCCAGTACAAAGTGGTATTAGGAGACAGGGAGGACTGTGGCTTAGCATGCTAATTTCAGTAAACATCTATCACCCTGGCGCCATTTTAGCTTCAAACAACACTTTAATTTGTTTAAAACTACATAGCGCACCATTCATGTTATTTCATTTTTGACAGTTTCAATATATAGTTTAGCCTTATGGTGCAAATTGCTCCTTTAAGAAACTACAGCCATGCTAGCAGTTCTGTGAGGCTGACCAGCAGTGCTTTGAGGGAAATGCTATCATCAGAATGCTAGCCTACACCCAATGCTCACATACTGATGTAACACAGCTATAGATTTTTAGATTGTGGGCTATAGTACAACTTGAAAAATAAATAAATAAAAATCTTGATCTGATCTTATATTGCTGTGTTGGTGTTGTTCCTGGAATATCATAATTAATGATGGTCCAGGATCATAATTGTAACTGATCAGTCATAATTTTGCGATGTCATAGCTTTGCAACCCAGGGGAAGATGATCAGCACATCCCACTCTCCTGGATGAGTCCTGTAATCAACCCACTCAGCCACAAGGGCTTGCTCAGAATCCACACTTTGTCGCTTTCTCATCAGCAGTAAGTAGATTTAACACAAAGCGAGCTAGTGGTACTTTTCGATGCCAGCCAGTTTACCCTAAAGTTAACTGAAAAACACAAGTGGAGATTTACGACTGCCCGCACGTCTAACTGACTGCAGAGAACTTGAGAAGTGCTTGTTTCGATTTCACCAGCCTCCAAACATGAAAGAGCAAACTAAATGAACGGCACAGTTTGCAGTCAGATCCATTTATGTGTTATGATTCATACCGCGTGTTTTGTCATGCTGCATTTTTTGTTTATTTCCTGCGGAGAGAGAGGAGGCCAGGCATCCACAGCGCCGGGAAAAAGAGAGCCTGCACCGTGGATACTGAGGCGCTGCGATGCTGCTCGACCTCCAACACTTTAGTGACTTCAACATTGTCAATATGCGGTTTACACACGAAACTCAAGTGAGTGGCATCCAGGGTGGATGAGTTCTGTCTGCTGATGGCAGGCGGCGTAATAAAGTTTACTGTTGTTGTGAAGGGGAAACTTGAGATGGCCTTGGGAGGCTGGCAGTATCCATGACAATACACAGTGCTCTGGACCTTGGTACCACATAGTTATTTTAAGTACTTGGAAATGATAAAGGAACGATGTGGTGTGCCTGTTTGCTGGTAATAAGGACATTTTGAAATAGAGGCGCATTAGATTTATTAAATAATAACCATGGATAAGACAGATAAGACTACTCTGTAATAACAGAATAGGTACCCGCTGGTAAATTGATAACTACAGTATGGGTGCTTAGATCCTGAATGTGTTACTGTTGCAAGAAAATGACTACAATTAGCAACAGGATGCGAAGAAATAGCACTTTTGACATAATGATGTCGATGTATTATATCTGAAGATAGCATGCTAACCAGCTAGCCCTGGTCCATCCTGGTTCAGAGCTCCTGTGCTAACGGTGGAAACATGAACACTCCCCTGAGCTCTAGCTGCACGCCCAACTGAGCTAACTTGCTAACAACAGCTACAGTTAGCAGCAGTTAGTTGTTCTGGTGAAATGGAGCCTCGTGCTGCATTTGTTTTGAGTATGAATTATATAATATAATATGAATATGGAACTGGTTGCCAATTCTGAGCAACGACTTATTTTAGCTTGAAGTCATTTCCCACCTACAGTTGTGTTTTTTGCCTTGCCCCTTAGCTTTCATATTTCAGTGTACTAAAATGTAGAATGCAAAAATATTGAATTAAGAATAATTTGCTAGTTTTCAGCACATTTCAATTCTTTCTCCATTGTAGCATGTCGGATCTCGGGTCAGGTCGTTTATTCAGTCATTAAAAATTAAACGTTTGTTTCCTTTTTTTTGTTGCGGAAATTTGGGGGAAAAAAAGGAATTGAAGATTTTTCTCTTCTGATTGAATCCTCTTCCCTAAAACGACACAGTGCACCTTTAATTTAGCAAGTTAGCATGTCAAGCAAACTTAAAGTACAGAGGCTGATTGGAAAGTCATGTTTTGCAAGTATTTAGTCGTGAACCAAAGTATTGGACAGTGTTGGCTGGCAGAAAAAATATGTCAAATGTAAAAAATATCCTATTAAGTATAATTTTTTAAGGATGTCCGATTCTGTACTAATGATTTTGATTGATGAAAAAAAAAAAAAAAACTTTTCCCTAAGCTTTTATAACAGTTTGTTGCCCATTTATCCAATGTCAGCTATTTTAAACTACCAAGGCAGAAATCCAAGTATCTTGTTTGGAAATATTAAAGTGTAATTACAGTTACATCAGGGGAAAAGTACAGAAAGAACAGGGGAAAAATACGTGCTTAGTGCATTCACATTTTAGCAAATTCATCAGTGCACTTAAGCTAAAAGGGTAATTTCATAAATGGAGATGAAGGCTACTGAAGTGATTTGTCTATCTTCCAAAGAGACCCTGATAGTCTTTTCAGTAAGAGGGAGCTATTTGGAGCACTGTGCTCTGGTAGGCCCATTAGCTATAACAAAGAAGTCTTTTTCAGTGAGCCACACTAAGAATATCACTAATCTTATCATATTTACGTCGCTAGACTGACGCAAGTGTTTGTGCCTAAAGTGCAGCACTTAACATAACAAATGATGATAGAAGACAATGTTGTCTCGAAAGATCTGTCGGTTTGTTGTGAAGCCGAACACGATGTGAGAGGACTTAATGTTTCATTGCTCACGTAAAAGTATTGCGAGGCAGAGACGGCAGCTCTGGAAGCAGGTGTAATATTCACAGCCATGCCACAGTTTTGGGAGCTTTGTATGTTCCCAGCATACATAATGAAGCATTTTAATTAGAAACATGGAATATTTTAAGGAACATGCAAACTGCTTTCAATATTAAAAGATTCCTACTGTCTCCGGCTGTCACTCAGGCCAGCTAATCGGAATTTTGGGCCACAGTAAAAACGGGAGGGCCCCCACAGACTGCACGATTTTGTCTTTATGATGCTTTTATAATGTTTCTGAGCTCTATACAGACAGAGGGCTGTTAAATTATTCGTCTCCCTCTGCCCATTTTGCAGCACCCCTGCCTGGAGTTCTCAGAGTTTGATCATTATAAAATATTTTATCATTGTTGAGGGTCATTAAGCATCTGCCATAGCAGTAATAAAACTTACATATAGTTCATCCCCTTAAGAAATTCGCCAAGCCTTCACTTGCCAAATTAGCATATGGTAACGGCCCTCATGGAGGCCCAGCCCAAATGTGAGCCGGGTTTAATTGCAACACAGCTTAAAACGTCAGCTTCTGGGGCGGGAGTGCGATGAAAACTCCGGAGAGTTTTTAACAGCCACGTCGGTGATATAAAAGTGTGTTCCTTCGAATCGCTGGGGCGTCTCAGCCTGCTACGGACAGACGGCTGAGGACAAACAAGGGCAGCAGGGACGAGGCAGAGCTTAAAGCTAATCGTAATCCCCCAGAACTGCATGTTAGCTCTCACTTTACCCAGGAGAGCTCTTATGGCTTATCAAGACAGGAATGGAGACTTAGCCTGTGATAATCGTGTTTAATTAAGAATCACCGGTGAATGCTTTTCTATGGGTGTAGCGTCACGCTACTAGAGGATGACATGTCACAAGAGACTGGAGCCACATTGGAAATAACCCCAGTGACCAGATGAGAGAGATGAGAGCCATTCACTGATCTGGTGTGTGGATGTGAAATGCGGGTCAGCCTCATGAGCTTCAATTAAAATACTATGCATTAGTGAAGATTCATTTCAGTCTCTCTCAGTAAGAGGGGGTTCAGGTAGTTCCCGTGTGAAGGATGTGCAGCTCCGTAAGGACTTGACTGGGGCGGCATGAGTATGCGGCCATTTTGGGGCTTTTTCTACATATAGAATTACATCATACGGAAACGCAGTGAAGAAACGGCACTGGAGCAATGCAAAGTTTCAGTGTATCAGAGAGTTGCAGGACCGTGAATGTCAACATTTGTTATGGTGTTTGGGTCGCACGTGAGGTTACTGAGGTATTTTCTCAGCTCCCACTGGATGTAGGACGTAAAATCAATGTAACGCAGTACAGTCAGTTAAAGGAGACTGATGAAATGTGAATCAAATAACACCAAATCTAAGGGGATTGGAAGTATGTATGTATCTATGTATGTACCTCACATTGTTTAGATCTCAGTAAGGGTTTGGAGGGAGTAGCTCAGTCCCACAGGGAGGGCTTTGTATCGCCTCCTGGGAATGTCTCAGCGCTCTACTGGAGGTCTTCGGCGTGAAAGGAATCTGGTGTGCCGGAGAGTTAGCAAGTCTGCTCCGACAGCAACTGACAGATTCTATCCTTTGCTGATGGCTTTTGGAAAAAGAGATGATAACACGCTTGTGCAACGTGTTTCTTTCTTTTGCTCTGTTCTTCATATTTAACACCATTGTGTGTCCCAACAAAGAGACAATGCTCAGCTTGGGCTGTTTTGTGAGACCGATGTGCTGCCCACATTTCCTTTTCCAAAAGGAATCGAAAGGTAATAAATTGATTAGCAGACTATCCCGTAGCCGTCGGTTCATAATACAGCATTACACTACTTAAACATGAATCTGAGTGTTTCTTAAAATCAGTTAACACCCCTTAAAACAATGAAATAAAGGCCGAAAACATGTCAACCGACAAGAGGGGTGATTATTTCAGAGACACTTTGAAGCCCCTCCACACGGCTCTGCAGACGTCCGCGCTGTCTGGCAGGATCCTCTGCAGGATTCATCCTCGATATCCACGCAATCCATCACCCCTCAAATCATTATTTCCTTGACTTTCATCCATCTCATTCAGTGCCTCAAGTGGGACACACATTCCACAGAATTCAGGATGTCGTCCCTAAATCACTCAATCGTCTTCCGGAGGATTTATGAGGACAGGCCGTCTCTGGTCAGACCTGCCGTTGTCACCCTGTACGCCTTTGATGCTTTATGATCCGTGAAATAGACCCCGCATATGTCGGCGTTTTGAGCACTGGCTCTCCTCTCCTCTCCTCTCCTCTCCTCTCCTCTCCTCTCCTCTCCTCTCCCCTTTTCTTTTTGCCTCCTCCTGCTGACAAACGGGTGTGGGCTCACATGAGGAGGATGGACGGTGACAGATAGAGGAGTGACGAGGTTATCAACTCTGTCAGAGAGTCGGTCTGGGTGACTAACAGTGTAACAACGTCAGGTTAGACCATCAGGTAGAATCTCAGTCCTGAGCCTTGTTCCCTGTAATTGTTTTTTTTTTCCCCGCTATCTGACGCGCCGTCACAGCAACAACAGCACACGCTACAGACAGAGGATGAATACTTCATACTTCTGCTTTTTTTTAAATGTTTCTTTTTTATTTCCACAGGCTGTACCAACCATTGTGTTCTCTCACCATCAACACACTCTGGCATGATGTCTGCTCCCCGCACAAGACAACCGTGACGCGCCCAGTGAATCTGAATATTGTACACAGAACACAATTACAGAGTATGGGCTGCGAATCAGGCATTCAACTCATTTTGACGGCTGTTAGAAGTCAGCTTTATTCTGCGTGGCTCCTCATCACAAAAGCCTGTCTGAGAGAAATCTTCAGAGACGAGCCAACCTAGATCTGAGGAAGAGTCAGTCAGAAAATATCATGATAGAATTCAGTAAAAAAAATAATAAAAAAACCCCACAACAAAACAAACACAACACAAAGAAACAAAACAAAGTACAAAGAAATATATATCGCGACGTGCAGCCTGACCCGACTAACCCTGCCCAATTTACCCAGCATGACCGCCTCTGGAACGTCGGCGAAAGGCGCTGAGGCGAAAAACACACACGCAAAGGAAAATATTTTTAAAAAAGGAACGTCTTGAAGGTGTGAAAGGAACCACGGCGCGAGCGTTCAAACGGGTTTGACCTTCAGTACATTCAAGTGTGCGAGCGTGAAAATGAGTTTCGCAGAGCATCCATTTGTCTGTTAAGTCCCTGAATGCTGAGAATGAGATTTGCTGCGAGGGAATCAGTTAGCGCGGGTCGGCGCCGTACAACAACCGCGGCGAAATTTAACCGATTTGTCTCAATTTCCCCATCAAAGTCCTTTGAGCATCATCGTGATCCTATTAGTGGACGTCTCTGGGTGAGGATGACTCCATCGAGCCATGGAGGCCGGGATCTGACAGCTGAGCGGGGGGCGGGAGGCGGGAGGGGGGGGGTGTTTGAATATCGATGGGTGAGGACGGCAAGGTGGAAGGGAGGTATATAACGGAGGAGAGGAGTGTGTGAAAAGACACCTGAATTGAGAGTAATGAATCCAGAGAGGAACACAGACATCTCTTTCATCTTCAAGCAGACTTGAAGCGCTCTTTCATCATCGTCATCTGAAAAAAAACGTGCATGCTCATAGCGCAGACACGTTTACCTGCGGGGAGGAAGGACACATTTCACTTTCAAAGAAGCCCCCCCCCCACTTCCCCCTCTTGTTATTGCTTTTCAGGTCCTGCAGTGTTCGGAGTGAGAGCGCGGAGTCATTAAAGACACAACGCACCCACTGCCAGGAACACGGGGCAGGTGACAATTATTTACCCTGAAATTAGTCGTGTTATTGTGTCTGATGAATGCATGTGGAGATTAAGAGTGAAAGCTCGGAGGCGGGCCCCCAATGCAGCATAACAAGGGCGGAGGGAGCGTTTGGCGAGGAGGCTCCTCAGGGTGACGGGGTGGCGCCGCCAGGAGCCTGGAAAAAAAACCCTGGAAAAAATGTGAGCGGGAGGGAGTTTCATCCCGGTGGTTGCGTTCAGTCCGACTGTTGGTGGAGTTCTGGTTGCATCTGGGACAGTCGAACTTGCGTTTGTGCTGTTGTTGTTGTGGTTTTCCAGGGATGGAAATGTGGGTCTGACGGTATAGATCCATGCCTCGGTATCTATTTTGGTGGACTGTCATGGAATCTAAAAACAAAAGAAAGCAAACCTGTAATTCGAGTATGAATCGAATGGACAAGCTCAAGTTCGTACCCATCGGGTGAAATATATGAACATCTTGTCCACGGATTGGCACAAGATTTCGCAGACACGAGTGTTTTCCAGACATCGCTTCCCTCTGACTCTGGTTTTCCTCTCGAACCCATTTGTGGTTTTCATATCATCTCAGATTCACCCACATGAATCGGAAATTGTATGTTTAACGCAAGAGATTTGAGTGCATCGATGTGCGGGCCGTGGATCTACACAAGTGTACTATGAATCGGTCCATGTCTCCATTTTAAAGTTATTAATCAGTCGAATAGCTGCTGATTTTGCACAGTGTTTCCAACTGCATGTTTGCGAGGGATTAAAAAAAACGCAGACACCGCTGACAGCGCACCATTAGGTCTAAAAGGTCGGAAGGTCATAATGTGGATTTTCAAAGAAAGAAGGAAAACTGAACAAAAGTCCGGCCCGTAGAACACCGACTCGGTTCAAGCTGTAGCACGACGTCAGCGCTCACCTGGAGAGACGGCGTGACGGTCATGTTTTTGCGCCAGAGCTCTGCGAGGTCTAAAGTCACATCGTTTCATATTCCTGCTCCGAACTGCCAGAGCGAGGCACCTCGGCTGTGTGAGACACTTTATAATCATAACGTCGAAGTGTTTGTTCATGCAGCAAGTCTTTGTTTGTCTGTGTCTACTGCAAATGTCATAAGCGCAATCGTGATTAGCAGCAACCAGTGAGCAGAAGACAATCTAATGCGGACATTACTGACAGCGCAACCAATCATTCCTCTCGCTGCTGCTGCTGCTGCCCTCTGTCTGCTTTCAAAATGACTTTTGTGTTCCATTCCCCCCCCACCCCGTGCCATAATGTAACAAAAGCTCATCCCCTGGTCTTTTATGAAGTATATCAGATATATAGATACACTTCATGCTGCCTCTTTTATAGAAATTGCTTATTCTAATTTATAATGGGAGATGAATGACGAAGTGAAACGCTTTGAGTCGACATTCATTTTTTTGCGTCTGTTCAGCGCTTTACAGTACTCAGACTTTCAGGCTGATTGGCAAATTTTAGCATGCTAACAGGCTAAACTAAAAGTGCAATCGGACAGAAAGCGCGGCACATTTTCACTCTGGATTCATGTGGTGCATTTTGTGTTGTGAGCTAATCTCCAAATTCGCCAGAACCCTCAGCTCTCCCTGTTGACTTCCCCTCGCTCTCTCCTTCCTCTCATCTTGGCTCTTCACATTTATGAAGAGGGTTCGTGAAGTCCCGAGACAAATGCAATTTTTCACTCAAGTTAAAACATGTTCGGCTGGTGTAAATAAGCCTTCGCCTCGGTTTGCTGTGCCTCAGGCAAACTGACGTCTCTTCATGCCAACTCACGTCGTTCGGATTGATTTTCTTTGAAATCGCGGCATCTCGAATTCAAATTGCGTGCTTTGAGCGAGCGGACCTGGTAAATAAACACAACTGATGTTAGCTCTTTAGCTCAAAGCGAGCGAGCGCAGCCCGGTGGACGTGCTAGCATAGCCGTGGACGGCCGCCGACTTGTTTTTGTGTCTTTTAATTGATCGAAAATGGCGGGATGTCGGAAAAGAATACAAAGCCTGCCCTCTCTTCTCATCTCTCATCTGCCCTTCCTCAGGTGATTTGAACCTGTTTGGTCACTGTGTGTGTGTGTGTGTGTGTGTGTGTGTGTGTGTGTGCCCGCATGTGTGAGTCACTGTGCGCTGCTGAACTAAAGCTCAGTGGCCTTACTCGGTCCACAAGCAGACGACGTGATGTGCCCGGGCCATCTGACTGGATTTACTGTGACCCAGTTAAGCTGAATCCTCGGCTGCTCGCTGCTCGCTGCTGCTGCGGCTGCTGCACAGAGACAACCTGGCTTTGCTTTACTAAATTCCTTCTTAATTGAAGAGACAGCTTAGCGAAGGAAGACACAACAACTTTCAAAGGGCATTTAGGTAGGTGGTTTATTTTCACTTGAGGTGAGCTTAGTCACTGGCTTAGTCATCGGTAACGTGACTTCAGCCTGCACCCCCCCAACACACACACACACACACACACACACACACACACACACGCTCTACGAACACCAAGCCTCACACTGGAGTTACCACAGCAGTCATTACTACAATGGCAGACATATAAATCTAATCTAAGCAATTGACAGCCTGCGTCTTGATCTGCTTATTTATTCCGCCGGTGAATGGTGTTCCGAGAGATAAATGGCTTGTAATTTTGAGACATAATTACCACATCTAGCAGGGTTTTTTTTTTTTTTTTTCACTGCTGTCCACGGAAATGCCAGTTTCCTCTCAATAATTGGCCGCAGGATTCCCGGCTGTGAGATTGCCGTTTGTCCAGTTATGGCAGCTTCTGCTTTCCCGGCGGGTCCCCACAGGCCGAAAGTGCTGATTCAACGTGCTTTTATAGGAGAACTTACTCTCTCTTGATCGCAAAAAAACGGTCTCCGGCCCCCCCCCCCCCCCCCCCCCTTTTTTTTTTTTCTTTTTTTTTTTGTTTGAGTCAGCCCCGGCTTGATTAATGTGATCGGGGAGTGCTGAAAGTGCTGCCAGGCTCAGAGGTGTCACCCAGCACTGCTGAATAAATGAACAGAACTAATTGTTTGTTTATGATTTGAAATATTAATAACACTAAATATATGAGGCCGTCAGTTGAAATCACCGTTTGGGAGAAATACGCGCCATGGCTGGTGTAGCTTCGTATAACCGTTAAAGGCTGCAGCGGCGCCGGCTGCCCAGGCGGTAGGGCACAACTCATTTCCTAAGTGTTGAGGCTATAAGAGTTGGGCTTTGGTATAATTATATTACTCCCTCAAGAAAGAGAAACTGTGTCTATTTATAATTAAAGCAGCTTATATAATGTTTTTTGGGAAGTTTTGGGGGGTAAACATTTGAGGGGGAAACGGCGAGAGATGGCATGGAAGATAGTGGCTTCTGCTAATGAGCTGATGAAACACTTTCCAATAGCTTGCTGCACATTGCACATCTGCCTCACTTCACCGCACGTCAGCTCGGAGAGAAGCAAAGCAAAAAAAAAAAAAAAAAGAAAGAAAAAAAAAGTCCTATCATTGTTACAGTTAGGCTGCCACAGGGACCTCGGATGCAAGTGAAAGTGGCCTTGACAATCATCAGTAAGTGTGATTGCACGTCGAGGGTCCTCAGGTTTCCGGGCCGATGAGTTTTCCCGAGCCGCTGATTAATGGACCATTATTCGGTATGGTTTGCTCTAGAGCCACTCAGAGAAAGCAGCACCAGGTTTTCCACGGGCGGCGGGATAATGAGCACCGTGCCGCACAGGGCCCGAGTACGACTCCTGGAAATCCAGAGCGAGAGGTTTTTGCTCAGATGTCGCCGTTTGGCGCTCTGGCGGGCTTCATCAGGGGTTCCGCTCTCTCCACTAGTCTAACGCTGCGAGTTTAAAGAGGATGACGCCGAAATCTGGAGACTTAATCCCATCTCCCTGGTGGTGTAAACCCCGGGCAAAGTTTTGTTTACGCTGTGCTTTATCAGTGATCTGGGAAGCATTGTAAATCCTTTGCATCTCCTCTTTCATCTCCGTGCAGCACCTTGATCCTCGCTGTGTCATTAGCGCCGCGGCAATAATGAGAGAGTGGGGTGAAGAATTGCAACCTTCTGGTTGCATTGCTTTTGTGTTTTTTTTTTTTTTTGTGTGTGTGTGTGTGTGTGTGGAGAGGGGAGGGTGCACCGGCGCTACTCATTACAGAAAGACTTTATGTAAATCCAAAAGCCTCTGTTGCTGTTAATCTTGGTGAGGAAGCGATCCTCAACGTTTTTATTGTGCAGCGCACAGCTCTCCAGATGAAATACGATGATGATGTTGATTATGGCTGATAGTGGGGAGCAAATAGCCAGGTCGGAATTATTCTGAAGCAATCGGTAACATCCTGTTGTTTTACCGCATAGTGGACGTTCTTCTCGAGCATATTGGTTTGCAGATTTATACGGTGAATAGGCCCCATTTCCAGACACTTCAGAGCAGTCACTGTCGTCTTCTTTCACTCGAGGGTTTCCTCTGGAGCCTCGTTCTCTAAAACCTAAAACGGTAATGACAGTTGTATTTCCTGTGACTTGTTTTTTTGTTTTTTTAAAAAGCATTATGTAGTTTTGGGGAAGGGACGAACTGAGTTCTTGACCGAATAAACAAAGTCTCTATGTTTTCATGACTGAATAAACAAACTGAATTTAAAGGACGACACAGTTTCACACTGTTTTACCTTGTTTATACGTGGCGGACCCTGCCACCTGTCTAGCTCCAAACAGTGTTCTGGGGACTTTTTTCCTCTGAGAACTGCTTGTTTCTTCAGTTACAGAAAAAAATAAATTCTGAGTTTGTATTATTACCTCATGAATATTGTACATATTATAATTCCTAGTTTGAATATCTTCTCTAAAACTACACCGTGCCTCTTTAAATGTATCTCAGTTTCATCATTCCATCAGTCTTGGTTATTTAACGCTATTCTTAGTGTCACAAAATGGCCCACAGCTCGTGCTGATTGAGAGGATTTTCCGCCCTGTCAGAAGCAAAATCCCGGGAGAAACACCTCATATTTGATCCCTGTGACGTGAAAATTCCCACATTTTATTGACGCTTTACTGACAATGCGCCTTCACCGCAGGAATGTCGGGATCGCGCCGCAACGCCATCAGTCAAACTCCAGAGAAAGGCTGATCTTGGGCGATCTGCGTCACGTGTCTCCAAGAGCCTCGACGCCGCGTTCAAACGGCGGCGTGTCAGATCTCATTTGGCTTGCAAGTGTCACATTACATTGTTGGATTGGCGTTCAAATTATTTGATGTCTTATCATCATCCTGGTGTGCATTATACCCCTTATTACCGCTGGCAGAGCATAGCCCCGCTCTTAATTTTCCAAATTAACATGCCCTTATGCTAATTGAATGGGGTTTTAATAGCTCTCGGTAGACGGCATTTAGGGAGAAAGAGAAAAGAGCTATATGAAAGCGCTCCTCGGCCACCCACATCTCCTGCAGACGAAAGGGTGTCTTATTAAATAGTGATGGCACCTGCGGACGTCTGATTGGTACACAAAGTCAACAAACAGTCGCCGCGCCGCCAAAACATTCGCTTCCGTAAAGCCAGAAAAAAGTGATTTGTTTCAGCGATATAAAATGCAAATGCCAGACGTAGACTCATGATTTAAAACGCAGTGATAAATGAGCTGCTCCCTGCTCCTTTTTGTGCTTTCTTTTTTTATTAAAAAAAGGCCTAAAAAAGAAGCGACGCTCCGCAGTTATTTTCCGTGGAAGGTCTCCCTCATGGCTTTTAAAGCAAGCTGTCTGGGCCGTTCTGACATATCGTCAGCTATTATTCCTGATGCCTCCCATGGGGTCGTCCTCTCCATAAACTCTTCCCCTTCACTGAGCCCCTGCCTCCCTTCACCAGCATGCTTGTTAAACAGACACACACATTAGTCTAACTCATGTTTCCTCCGAGGCCCACAAGCCTGCCAACCCAGAACGCCTGCTTATCACTCAGCCTCTGCCCTGTGTGTGTGTGTATGTACTGTATATATATATATATATATATATATATATGTGTGTGTGTGTGTGTGTGTGTGCTTAGCTGATTGCACACATTTTTACTCCTGCCCTGCCATAAGATACAAAAACCCCTCAACCCTTTCTTTATTCCAGCAGCCTCTTACCAATTTAGTGGATCTGGATTATTTGCTTTGAACTGCTGAAGATTTGACCAATAATCTGTTAGCAGAGGAGCACATATGCAAATTATCTACTTGAGTAAAAATATCCTGATGAAGAGGGAATCTTGTAAAAAAAAAAAAAAAAAAAAAAAAATCTGATATGCTGTTTATCGTATTATGGAAACATATATATAAACATATTCAGACTCATCGGGGCCAAGAGGAATTTGATGCATGAATCTCTGGAGGTCAAACAGAGTTTGCAGTCAACAGCATCGGTGTATCAGCATGCATATAAGTTCCTCAAAAGCGCTGAGGTCAAGCACATCAAAACTATTCTAGAGTATCAACTAGAGAAACTTACCCCCAGGGTAAGCTTAGCAACCCTGAGCAGAACCAAATCATAACATCAGTGCGATGAACTGAATAGGCAGGGCCAACAGACAGGATGCATTAACGGGATCCGGGCCTGTGCGAGTCATTGCGGCGGAGCTTCCTGCTTCCTAGGACTGTAAAAGAAACATCAAGATAGCGCTTGCATGAGCATAAACAGCACGTTCCCGGTAAACACCAGAAGCAGGCCGTGACACGTGCGATTATTAAGACAATGAACAGAGCGAACCCTGTGTTGTTTCAGTCAAATTCAGATTCAACCTAAGGATTTAATCGTAATCGGCAGTTGTAACAGCAAAGCCGTGTTATCTATCGTTCTATAGAAATAAACCCTTGTGTGTCTGCGGGTCTTTTCAGGAGTGTTCCGCCGGGTCTGTCTTCTTATTTGTATTTTCCTGGCATAAAAAAAGAGAGTTTTCAAATGTGCATGCATGCAGTGAGAAGAACGCTTGTCACATTAGCTTTCGAGGAAGCGTTGACACATGATAAGGATCGATTACACCAGGTGGACTGTATTTTATTTGGGTCCCCCTTAAATGCACATTTTGACAGTATTAGTGACATAATGACTTAACTGCCACTTTATTGTAGCTCATCTACTTATATTTCAGTGACCATACGCAACTGGTTAGTGACATGTTTATAGAGGAAAGGTATGGCGCTATGTTGTTCATTTAATCCATGTATTTTGCCTTTCATTTGATGTGTATTTAGATTGTTGAATGGAAGAGTAAGATTTGTAGATGATTTTAATCTTTAAAAATATTTCTAAAGTATCTTAAAGAGATGTTAAACATTTAATGTTGTTAATGCAATTGAGCTTCTTTTCCCTTTGTCTCGGCCCCCCTAATGTTCCCATAGGCATCCATCCCAGCATATAATGTTTAAAAAGTCGCATGTTGCCTTTTAATGAGGGACAAGGAGCCACTTTAAGGATTTAAAAGTAGTAATTATACTTATTCTCACTTCTGAAACCCACGCCAGAAACACATTAGAGACTTTTCTCGTGGCTTAATACATGTGTGCAGGGGAACTTCAAATGAGGCTATTTCCATTTTTAGCTAATGATCCAACATATGATGTAAGCTACATCAGTTTCCCCACTATGAATGTGACATTGTGACAAAAAAAAGACCAATATTAGCTTTTGAGTATTAGACAAGATGAATACCTCTGAATTTAAAGCTATGCTAGTAGCTAGTTAGCTTAGTTTAGGATAAAGCCTCATAACCGCTGGGGTAAAAAAAAACAAAACAAACCTTGCTCAGTCCAAATTAAACACATTTCTCTTTCCAGCACCAACCTAAGACTCACCAATTAACACACTAAATTGAATGTGTTTATCATGGCCTTACCCAGCATTGAGGTCACCAAAGTCAGGACCTCTGTATTTTTTGTATCCAAGCACACATCATGAAAGGTTTTCCAATGATTACCTAAACATAACTCAACTTGAAAGATGCAAAAATATTCTGCCACCCTAAGATAACCGATTTTATCATCTGACCAGTGGCACTGGAATAACTGTGGTTTATTATTATTATTAAATGCTGTGAATGCTGTCAGTGAAACAGAGTATTATTTTGTCAGTGCTATTAGCTGACGATGGGGGGGCGCTGCAAAAGCAAACCAATCATGAACCTACTTAAAGAGACACCAGAGTATTTGTAAGTCATCCCTCCCAACCATAGACTGATAAACTATGAAAACCAAAATGGCTGTATGTTACGAGGTAGCCCACCCCCTGGCAGAGATTATGCTAGACTTTTGTGCTTTTTCATCCTTGATTGCATCATCTGTGTAAACTCCGCCCAGCAGCCAGCCTTGGTATCTTCAGGACCTCATTCTAGCAGACTGTGGTAGCATGTATATAAAGTCAGTCAGAATAAGAGGAAGAGAAAGAGAAGTGATGGAGGTGAGAGAAAGAAAAACAGAGGTATAATTGTCAAGTTCTATTGCCAAATTATCATTATGGCCTTTATATTTCACCACTATATGGTTCAGTTTTGTGTGTATAGATTACTTTGCTAGTGAATATAATAACCTTTATGGGTTTTCTTTAGGCCCAATAGACTGTCTTGTAATATGCTATAAGGTATGAAATATATTTATCTCAGTTTATCAAATAGTTTTCTCAAAATTCACCAGTAGTCTTCCTTTAAGGGGTCATTTTTAAATGTTGTTCTTCCTGGGGTGCATCCCCCCCCAAGAGTCTCTAGTTCCCTCTACTACAGAGCAGATTTGAAAGTTGGACCTCTGTATTTTGAATTCCTGCGCACGCCCCTGCTTAGCTTGATTATTTAGCTTGTTCTTATTTGCCACACCAAGCAATCTGTTTCCTGTGGCTTCATATGAAGTGTACAGATATGAGAGCTCCTCTCAAGAAATGCAGAGCAAATGCATTTTCCAGACTGTGGAACTGTTGTTTTAATGGCGATAAAGTTTATTCTGTATCTTCAGTAGTGACACTCTTTCTTTGTACATATAATCCATGTGGTTTGGTGAAGCTCTCACAAGGTTTTTTTTTCAGATGCTTTTTGGCCCGTGTTTCCTTTGAGCACGCAGAATCTTTTGCTATGTAATTGCTTTCTGCTGGAATATGCAAATGTCTCATCCATTTTTATTCAAATCAATGAAAAATAAAGACTTTTTCAGCCCATCAACCTCCGAGAGAGACTCAGTCACGGGCGGTGCTTTCTTTATCGAACGAACCAAAAACTTTCTCGAACTGATCTGAGGAGAAGGTGTGTGCGCTCGCACCGAAAAACCTGCTTTCCACATCAACACCATTCACAACAACAAACCCTGTCTTTTCCCCGTCAGACTCACCCGAGAGGTAAGCTGGACGGCTGCCAATAACACTGCACCACATTTTCACACCCAGATGCAGAATATTCGCTTGTTAATATGATTTTTAAAAAAACACACCAGATGCCCACTTTTCAACCACAGGCATTAACCCTTTACTGGGACTTTAGTATCCAATCCAATTCAGTATCTCTCTCACGCAACCTTTTTTTTTTTCTCCCCCTGCAGTCAATGAAACACATGGTGCAGGGCTGGGAGACTTTAAATATTACTGCTGCGACAACTTCCACTGCATAAACTGCTAAAAAGTAACGTGGCTTTTTTTTTTTTTTTTTTTTTTTGAAACGAGAACATAAGGGGAAAGGAGATGGCAGGGTTGTAAAAGCTGAATTTTAATGGCCGATTTTAACCTGATACGACGGAACGAGCCAATAGAGTCTTGTGATGTCTGATTGCTCAGTAAAAAAACCTTGTGTTACAGCCTCGAGACGCAGCAGGGTCTTAAAATCGGTCAATAGCATTGTAAAATCAATGTTTGAAGTAAAGGCAGCCTATGGAAGGTGCTAAACGCTGTGACAAAGTCGATGCTTCCAGCAGAGTTTTTAAGCTTTGCCAATCTTTGTTGTGCCACATAAACTGATTAAACTGATTTTTTTTTTTTTCTTTTACTCCTTTCACATTCATTGTAAAGGATAGCATCGGAGCAGATTGTGTCTGGCTTTAATATCGTGGGGAAACGTGACCGGCGAAATCTCGATGAAGCTCCGGCGAGCTCTCTAGATGCTAGTCTAATGAAAGCCGCGCCGTGCTGCTGGTCTGCGGCTCTGCTGTCGACAGCCCGCGGAGGATTAGAGCTGATTTCCCTTTTGGTCAGAGTCAGAGTCACTCTTGCGCGGGTCCAGCTCGATCCAGCACTGGGCGAGAGCACTATCCTCGTTCCTGCTACCTATAGCTTACTGTTGTTTGATGCTGGGCATGTCTCCGCGGCCCCCCAGCTCATCTATCACAGTAACTGTGAATGGCGGACGGGGACGGCGGAGGAACAGAGGAAGGCTGCTCTGACCCTCCCTTCTCTCACTATATACTTAGTAATCTGTGCCAAGGCTGTTCCCTCAACGGAGAATGGAGACCTTGTGTTCCGTGGCTCCAGATGGGCTAAAACAACACAGCACACACCACGATGACTCTCCGGACAACTGGGAAGGCTGTGAGGACGTTTCGATGCGGGCTAGTGTTTTGTGCAAAAAAATGATTAAAATGTAACGTGGCCGACATGTTAAAAGACCCTGGCAAATTCTTAGCCGGCTTCTTAGGAGTGAAAGGGCTCAAACACGAACATTTTCCTGCCATTTTGGTATTTGTGCATTTGTCGATGCTCTGTTCACCGGGTTTGATGTTTGCCAAGGGTGAAAAAAAGGTGATGGCAAGTATTTCAAGCTGAAGCCGATTATCAAATGTCGAACTATGCCATGTTCCAGTTTCCAAACTTTGCTGTTTCCTATTTAGAGTGAAATACTTGAAAGCAAGTTTTCAGGGGCTTTAATCCATAAAACGTCACTGAAATGATAAAAACATCAAATTTAATTGCACATAGTGTATGTACAACAAAGCCTTGAACAACATACCACACACTTGACACAAATGGATCCAGCTGACAAAGGAAACAGGCCTGTCTGTGGCAAGTTAATAGTACAAAACATCAAACGGTGGCATTAGCTGCACAGTTTATTCGCCTCGTATTCAACGTAGTTCGGTTGTCTGGCACTGAAAGCTTGCAGGGCAGTGAGTATCCTGGTCACGTCCGCACTGGACAGTTTGAGTCTGTGGCGGAGCAGACAGGCGAACAGATCCACGTGCGGGGCCCCTGGAGGCGAGAGGCGGTTAACCCTGTAGCGCAGCTCCACCAGCTGCAGCAGGGCCGAGTCCTGTGATCCCTGAGTGTACGGGTAGTCTATCTGCAGGATCAGGTCCTGGATCGCCTCGGGGTCAAAGTGCACGCTGTATCCGAACAGCTGCATGCTGTTCACTTTCATGTAGCCGATGTTGTTGGTCGGCTCTGTGGCCTCCGGCGGCTCATAGTACACGGTGACGTTCTTGTTTCCGCTGGTTACTGCCGAGTCCCTGATCCGACTCCTCAGGTAGAAATGAACCGTCTCGAAAAAGCTCTTCCATCTGTTTCCGAGAGCCAACGTCCAGTTGTAGCAGTCCAAGGGGATATCGAGCTTGGTCCGCTCCCAGTCAGGGTATCCATGCTGACCTATGGGCATGGTCCAGCTCTCTGAGTGGCTGCCGCCGAAGGGATTCACAAACAGGGACAAGGCCGGCTCCAGAGTGCTGTTTCTGGTGAGGCAAAACTGGAGGGAGAGTCCAAGCAGCATGTGGACGCGGTTGGACTTCACCCGGTTGCTCTTGAGGGTGAGGAGCATCCTCTTCCTCCAGGACGGGTCAAACCAAGTGTTGACACGCACGTCGTTGCTCACGAACACGCCATGCAGGGCGATGCGCGGGTCGCGCCGCTGCAGCAGGAAGCGCAGCTCCAGATCCTGCAGGTCTCGGTCGCTCTCCAAGCCCAGGTAGGGGTCCGTGGGGTCGGGCACAGCGGGACGGCAGGCTCCCTGGGTTAGGGTGAAGCCAGGGTTGCAGCTGGAGCATCGCGTCCGGTTCTCCGTGGAGCACGAAGCACAGCGGGGGCCATCGCCCACGGTGCAGGGAATCAGGCCCTGGCAAGGCGGATGGTTGTAGGGGCAGGAGCAGCTGCGGCTCTCGTCGCTGTAGACGCCGACCTGGTTGTTCTCGCTGCAGTACAAAATGGAGAGGGCGTAGCTCAGCCAGAAGCCCAGAGGCCTGAGGAACAAATGAGGGTTGGGTTCAGGTTTACAGATAATACACACGGAAAATCGAATTCACATTTGTCATGCTGAGTCTTTTTCATGTCTTTTTGTGATTATGCAACGAAGGAAATGTTTTGCCCGTGGAAGATTAATCCTGCCCCTCGCGAAAAAATATGCGTTGTTTTGATGTGCGGCGAAAAACAATTTCAGCCAAACTCAGACTCAGCTGGAGCAACAGAAGCAAAATCAGATCAAAATGAATATTTTAATCCGCTGAATTCCCTCTCCGTGCTGCAGATTGGTGGCGGCGATGCACGCATGCAGACAGATGCACACACATACGCCGCCTGTCTCGCAGCTCTGTCAAAGTTATATGACTCCTGACAGCTGACAGCAGTTTTTAAAATATAATTATGATGTGAAAAGCAAATAAATTACACAAATATTTTCAGTTTCACCGATAGATAGAGGGAAAAAAAACAGACCCTAAACCACTACTGAATCCTACTGAATCCTTTTTTTTTTCTTTTTTTTTTTTTTTTAACAAGCAGGAAGAGTGTGATAAAGAAGTGTAATTGGATTGTGGACTGAGGAGGCAGTGCCCGCGTTTGACTAGTGAGCTGATGGATTGTGTCATTTAGTTAATTTCCCTGCCAGAAATAGCTATCAACATAGAGTGTTCATGAGAGAGGCATAAATCTGAGTGAAGTTATGGCCGTGCCTCTGATAGGCTGCTGAGATAAAGTGTCCAGGTGGGAGTGCTGCTGAAACAGCAGCTGTAACAGTAACAGTAAAAAAAAAAAAAAAAAAAGTACAGGAACAGATAGAAGCAAAGTCGTCATGTCTTACTGCCCACAGCAGCTCATCCTCCTGTCTGTGAGTCAGTTAAAATAAATGGATTATTATATGAGGATTTTTTTTTTTTTTTTTGAAGATGATGTATTGATTGTGATGCAGTTTAAACCTGCAGACAAGTGTGAAGCGTGTCCGTCGGGCCGGGCGTGATCCAGTTTACCCCCACCCCCTCCCACCCCCACCCTTACCCCCACCCACCCATCGCTGTAACAGAGAAGTAGCTTTGCTCCTGTCAGCACTTCTCGCCTCACTCCACCGCTACCTTTCCTCAAGTGCCTTCTAATAAGTACCGTCTCGCTCCGCCGCTTTCTCCCAGCGCCCGCCGCATAAATCATTTTCATAATTACACGTTTTGGGGAGCACCTTGGGTTAAAAGGCGGCGGCATAAATATCCCTCCCTCTTGTCCCCACCCCCTCCGTCTTTGCCTCTTACCTCGGCCTCTGCAGGACCATTTGTGGCTGTTTTCGGCACCTCTTGCTGAGGCTGAAGAGCTTGTTGGCGGTGCGGCGGGCTTTGGCGAAAAGCTGGTTGCTGTTAGCCTCCAGCTGCCTGTAGCGCGGGGGCAGGCTGCCATCGGTCCTCCACAAGTGTTCCACGGCAGATGTGTTTACAGCATAATGGGTTGGCAGTTTCCCCACAAAGCTCTGGAACTCCTCTGGTAGGGAAGAGAAAAAAAAACAAAAAACAAACAAACAAAAAGCAACATGAATAAGTAAACTCTGCCTGCGGTTATGAGCTGCAGGGTGACAATATCCAGAAAAGCTCTCCATTGTTTGTCCCGGTAAAGCAAACAGCTCAAGATGGAGAAACATCAGCCGCGACAAGCCAAGAAAGCATGTTTGGATTTTTGTTTTTTCATTTTCTTGGGCGACTCCTGATCGTGTCAGAGAGCACTTTGGTATCTTCTGTGGAGGGACGTGTGTTAATCAGCACCTGCTGCCAGCATAAAGTACAGTACAACTAGTCTCTAATTAGACATGAGTGACACCGAAAGTGACACCGACAATCCTCCTCCATCCGCCTCTAACAATGTGAATGTCAGCCGGTTGGTTGCCACGGTAACTGTAATCATTCACGTCAGCGATGACAGAAGGGGACGTGTTTCTAAAAAGTTCCTTGGCATTTTTTTTTGTTTTTTTTTCTTTTTGAGGCAGCAGGGAACTTTTTCGACACATTCTTCCGAGATGCGACACATTTGCATGTCGCCCCTCAGAAGTACATTATATCAGCACATAGGTGCGCGCATGAAAGCGCCGCGCTCTCACTCTGTTCTCGTCTTAATGAATTCAGAAAGAAACAAAAAAAAAGAAGAAAGAAAAGTAAGAAAAAAAAAAACAAAAACCCCACGACCCAGTCACCAGCGCTATCACCACATGGGGTCCGTGTCAAAGGTGTGCCGCTGCATTCGCGCCCTCAGCGATCGGCACATCCGACAGTGCTGCTGTGACAATATAGCAGAGTAAACTTGGCTTTGTTTCCCCCTTGCAGCGCAATTCTTCCTCATGATTTATGCCAAAAAACACTCCCATCAGATCTGCTGCGAATATCTGCGCAAATTGCTGTGTAAATGCCAGTCCGGTCTACTAATCTTCTCCACAATGGTATGGTGTTTTTATGGTAATTGTAGCACTTTCTCAAAAATTGATGCAATAATGCATTCCCCGGTACTTGGATGCAGGCCAGGCTTTGTGTGATTGCTGGCTCATTTATTTGTATAGATGCCTTTTTTTTTTTTTTTTTTTTTTTTTTTAACCAAGTGCCTGGAGCTGAGGGGTAAATCTGAGCCTTAACTGTAGCAGCGTGCTCTCATACACCAGGCCTGTCTGTCACTGTCGAGCCAACAATGTTAGAGTTTCTTAATGGCACGCTTGCATTCACCAGCCAGTCATTATGAGTTCAGTGGCACACTAACTGCAGTCAGTATGCTAAAAGCAATCGTTCTACATTGTGTCATTATGTTTTCATGTCCTTACGTTTTATTCCTGTTGGTTGGTAACTTTATTTGGATTAAGTCTATGCAGATGAAGCCTTTTCAATTATATATCATGGTCTTAAGTTTTTCCTGTTTTAGTTAGTCAATGTTTGAACATCTAGTGGGAATTATTACACCCTATGCGGTGCACTCAAAGTATCCCACAATGCATCGAGAAAAGTAGTGTACAACCGGTGGTGACTAACCAAGCAATATTTACCATCATGCACTGGTTTCAACTGACGCTTCAACTGCGCGACAGTAGTGATGCAATTAACGGCACCTGAGTAGTGTCCGAAAGAGCTCCCTATATAGTCCACTATGTTGGACTCCCTATGGAGTAGGGAATGAGTGGGTGATTTTGGACACAGCCAATGTTCGCAAAGCCGCTGTTCAGAGAGGCGGCAGCTCCCTCGCGACGTACAGCACCACGGTTGAACATTTGAAAAAGCACGACGGGAAAGAGCACGAGGAACTTTCAGCCAGGGGGCAGAAAGACGAAAGGAGCCGTCAGGAATCGCTTCTGGATCCATTCCAAAAGCAAGTTAAACTCCCAGCAGACAACGTGAAAACTAAAGGGATTACCGAGAAGTTGCTGAACTTCACCATACTCGAGAACGATGAAGTGGAGGAAAACGCGTGATTCCACAGCCTGATTGAACACTTGCAGTCACGAGTGTCTACAAGAGCCAGTGTACTTGATATGTGCTGTTCAGATGCACACTGTTTTACTGATAATGTGTGTGTAAGATGTTTACACTTGTTGCACTTTTCTTTTATTTCAAATATTTGACATTTGAAAACCTTGATTTGTCGATGCCACAACAGCTAGTGAACTTAATTTATGCAGACCAGATGAAGCAGCCCTTTGTATTTTAGTACTGTCTACTTGATTTGTATCAAATATTTGTATTAATATGACAGGTATTTTTTTTTTTTTTTTTTGAATTTAATAAATATTGACAATCAATTTGAAACCCTTACAGTTTTTGTTTTCAGGATGGGATTTTTTTCTGTTAACAAGCTTTCCTGTTTTTCTGACTTCCTTTTCTGACCTTGTACTTACCTCAAGTTGCCTTTTGGGACTGTAGACAGGAGATTATTTCAGCCTCATATAAAATCAATAATAATGAAAATTATATTAAAGCAAATAGAGCTCTGGTATCAGAATAGTATTGGTATCGGCAGATATCCAAATTCAGGTATCAGGATCAGATCGGAAGTGAAAAAATGTGGATATTTGAGTTAGATGAGTCCACAGCTAGCAGCAGGCTAGCTTAGTTTAGCATAAAGACTGGTAACAGGGGCAGACAGCTAGCCCAGTTTGGTCCAGATGTAAAAAAAAAAAAAAAAAAAAAAAAAAAATGAAAACAAATCTATTTTCTTGTATTAAAACAAATTGTTGTGGGCTTATGTAGAACAAACAAAGATTGTGAGTGATATCACTTTTCTCATCTCATCAAGAATATGCATTATCTCAAATGTCAAACTATGTCTTTAATTACAATGTACGTGACTCCTCGCAGCAGATGGGTGTATTTTCACTGACTGCAGCTCGAGCACCTGGAGAGCATTGGAGGCATCATTCGATTTGACACAATGACTGACAGCTTTCTTGATTCAGTGTCTGCAAGCTGGCGGTGTTTAACGGACGAGAACACATTTAGAACAACAGCGTTGGGTTTTTTTTACATGTTATGTGTCTGAGTGTATTGTCAGGCAAAAACACAATCTCTTGTCTGAACTCCAGAACTCGGGGAGAGATTTTAAAAAGCCAATGTTCCACCTGTGGACATTTGAAAGCACCTTTCATGCTGACATTTTCAAAGCCCTTCACAGTGAATTAAAATCCCTGACTCACCGGACTCCTCAAACTCCTGGTTGGTCAGCCTCCAGGCGTCTCGGATGCGCAGCAGGTTGTTTTCCAGAGTGTCCAGGTCAGAGTGAGGACAGTTACACTGGGGGAAGTCGGCGCTGCACTCGCACCAGCAGTCGCTGTTCCGGCACACAAACCGGCCCTCGGATTTACAGCCGATGTAGTCGAGAGCTGCCTGGATGAACAGGCTCTGCAGGTAGCCTGGTAGGATGACCTGCAGCCCTGTGGAGAAAAAGAGACTGCTAAAGACAGGCTGGGGTCACGTAAAAAATAACTGATATGAAGTAATTACATCTGTGTTATATAACATATTAAAGGAAACATTTGGTTAATTTTCAGGTTCATAATTTTATTTTGGTTACTGCTAGAGATGGTTTACATGCTTCATACTCAAAAAACACATCAGTTTTCTGATACTGTCCAGTACTGCTGCTCTGTATTCCCCCTCTGTCTGAATCACTCTGTTTTACCTCCTGTCTCTTTAAGGCCCCCTTCCATGGGACCCAGTCTGCTCTGATTCGTCAGCTCACACATGCATGACCCAGCAGCGCTGACAACAGCAGAGCAGATGTGCTAATTGTAATGTGCCAAACTAGCTGCTATGCAAATGTGTGACATGGTGTGATGTCACAAAGTCACAGAATTAAAGGTGGGACCACTGACGAGGCATTTCAGGGTCAGTGTTTTCTGTTTCTTTCTGAGAGGAGCTGCTGTTGGTGAAGACTCGGTGACCTTTTCAACTTTCAAGATCTTTGACATGCAACAGAATATATATAAACACTAGAGGAAAGATGAAGGCAAAAGGAAAATAGGTCTCCTTTAACACTCTGTGCCATAGAGCTACACCGGCATCTGACAATGATTTAAAATGAATAAATGTGCGCCGCCGTTGTGCTGGGTTGCACGCCAGTACCCTGACCACACACTGACATCTTATCCTGACTCAATCCCCCATACTCCATCCCACTGCTGTTAACATTCGCAAACACACCAGATGTGCATTAAAAAAAATATGGCTGAAAATAGTCCCAGAGAAGTGTTCCTTTTTCTCCCGTTCAATTCATGTTTGCCAAAGATTTCTAATAGTAAAGAATGGGCTTCGAATTGCCTCTGGCCATGCCCGAAGGTAAGAAAATCTGCATACCACCAGCTCTAATGCCAGTGAATTAACACGGTATATTTCTCACACCAAGTTGCAGTTTTGCTTCCTCCTGTTTTCACTCTTTATGCTAATGGGTGCTGGGGCTGCTGGCTGTCACCTGGAATTTACAATCGTGGCCGAGGTATCAATCGTGTCATTTAACTGTACGCGAGAAAGTTAAACAGTTTATTCTCCAAAATATCAAACTGTTCCCACAAATCTGTTATGATTAATGCTGGGGAAATTACAGCCACGATAACAACAAGGCCGATGTCACCATTTTGATTTAGAGCAGGCGTTTTCAGGCCTTCCTTTCAGACAAAGCTCGGTTTACTTGCTTAATTTTCAAATTCCTTCCAGATGCCTCCGGGATCGTGATTATGTTATTTGATCCCATTCATGTGGACACTCTCAACAATTGAGCTGAGATAGCCTTAAGCTGCTTTTTGAAACAACTCCAGAATAAAACAGATACGCAAAAGAAGGTCTGTCTTGAGGCACTTATGAGCTCCAGACTCAGGTTAAATGAGAGAAACATATATCAAACTAATGTACTATGCTGTCCTGCTCTGTACTGAGCTATCTATTTAACCTATCCTATGTGATATCCTTTTAATAACTACTATAATATTTTGTTCACTTCCACGAGCCTCCCCTGAAAACGGTTCGGCCGGCCTCTCACTGTATCATCTCTGATTTTATTCAGTAGCGTTCACCCTCATGTGTCAAGCTTCGTTTTCCGTCCTTGTCTTTTTGTCTCTGCGTCGCCCGGCCCCGACTGTCCCTGTTGTATTGAGTCAGTGTGCCTCCCTCTGCGTCTCTGACCGTCATCCCACGGCTTCATCGGCTTGTGCTTGGTTTAGTTTTTGTATTTTTGCACTTTTTTAGCTCTCGGATTTGCCCCAGCACTTGTTTCTTCTGTTTTTCCAGCTTGCCAGTTTTGATCCCCAGATTTCAGGTTTGGTTTATTAAGGCTTCCCTTTGGTTTTATCAACCTGCCCCGGCGTCTTATTTATTTATTCGTTTTTTTTTTCCCTCCACACCTTACATTTACCTTGTAGCTGCACCTTGTTCTCCGGACTGTGAACCAGCACCGAGCTGACTGTGTCCAGGTTGTCGTAGTTGCTGCATCCGAGGGGCCCGGTTCTGGTTTCCGTCACCTGCGCGGAAATCACATCACATCACATCATCTCTCACGTCATGATTGTTCCTTTTGTTTTCACCGTTCACGTTGAACGGAGAGCGAGCACAGTTCAGATGATAGAACTTGAGTTTGGATGCCGCACCGAGCCTTCTGAATACATATCTTCAAAGTTCGGTCAGGCAGTCATCAGTCATGTACTTTGACATGGACCATTCGTATCGACTCACTCTACTTGTGTATTTGCACAAAAAATAAGGTTGAAAGAACATTAAAAAAAAAAGCCTCCTCGGAGATGCTTTTTCGCCTCAAATGAATTTTGGATGCAATGAGTCACCGTGAAGCAATACTGAAAAGGTCTTCAATTCTCCTCAGACGGAATAATTTTCTCTGATCTGAGAGCAGGAACCATCTTCTCTCTGACGGAAAAAAAAAACTTGAAGCCGACTCACTTCTTGTTTACGCGATTCCTGACGGTAATTAATCGTGATGTTTGAGTTAGAAATTCGGACTCACTGGAACACACACAAAAAAAAAAGCACATAACTCAATGTGTGTTAGGGTAAGCTGATGCTCAGAAGCCTTCCCATTGCTCACTGAATCCTCAGTACCATATGTGATTTGAATAAATGGCCATGTATCGCAGGTGCTGCTTTACATCCCTCACAGAATGTAGTATTCATCTTGCCCCCCCCCCCCCGCTCCTCGCTCTCTCTCTCTCTTTCTTGCTCGCTCGCTCTGATCTTCAATCTGCTTGAACTCCGCACACACGGCAAAGTGGCAAATAAATGGAAGTCGGCCTGGCTGGAAATTAATGGAATGATATATCTAATCTATCAAGCTGATGCATAACCATAGAAACACGTTCTCAGTTTTGGGGGGGCACTTGTCTTCATCAGTGGCTACTCACTTTAGCATCTACGTTTGCCCCTCGGGCTGATTAATGCGTACACTCTAATAGCCACTTCAGATGATAAAATGGATGATTGGTGTTTTATAGTACAGGATGCATGAGTGCCGCTCTGTTCTGCTCCTTCATGCTCGTCCTTAAGGCTCCCCAGCGGGGAGGCGATGACTAAGAGAGCTTGTATGGTGATATTGTCTCCAACAGTCTGTAAATTGCTCGGATGGTTTGGAAAGACCAGTCTGACCATCTCATTATAGAAAGTCTGACCCAGATCAAATCCTTCCCACTTTCTTCTGCTTCATACAAGTTTTCTTTGGCAACAAACTTTCCAACTGAAGAGAGGAAAACAGGGGGAGCGAGGTATTTGACAATCTCGCTGCAGCCCCCCCCCCCCCCCAGCCACGACAGGTGAATTTGCGAGTGTCAGGCCAATTCTCTAAATAAGCATTTGCTCCTAATTCCACCTGATTAAATAAGTTATGGAAATCAAAATTCCCTGAGCTGGATTTAGAGGATTTGTGAGCGCATGTTATCTTCAAGTTGAGCTACCAAAGTGTCGTGAATTTAAACTTGCATGTCGTGACGGAATCTCAGCCAGTGGTAGACTTACCCAGGTACTGAACTGAGCCTCTCCATCCTGGTGAAAGACTATATTCTATCGTAGATTTTGGACGTTGTTTTATCACCATATGTTATCAGTCTCTTCTTTTGCTGGATTTAAAGGCTGCATTAGTGTAAAGTGATGCAGTTTTCTGTTCTACTTGTTCTTTTTCCTCTCTTTACCCACTTTGTTAGTCATTATATGCACATTACTGATCATTTATCAGAAATCTCATTGTGTTAATATCTTGAGAAAATCCCTAAAGTCACCCCTGTCATGGTTTTGGGGGTATTTGGTTCTGTTTTATTTTGTAAGTTTTTTTCTTCACGTTGGTTCCCTGTGCCTGCTTCTTTCCTCTGTGTGCTCCATCATGTGTCTTTGTGGTTCTTGGATCTGCTGCCCGTTCCTTTTCGGTTTGTTTCTGAGTGTGGTTTTCATATTTCTCTTTAGTCTTTTGGATTCGGCCCAGTCCGCTTTATTGTTGCTTTCCTTTGATTTCTGGACTTCAGCTTTATGTCTTCAAAGGTACACTGTGAAGTTTTGGCCAATAAATTGTAATCCAAAGAGAAAGATCTTCATCGACTGATGTTTTTGTCTTTATTTTTTATTTTTTCCTAAATTAACTAAATAAACAAACTCTTACAAACTGCCCTCAATAGATAACACAATTTCATACCATTTTACTTTGTTTTTATGTGGCGGACCCTGACACCCCTCTGGCTTCAATCTGTGTTCTGGGATCTTATTTTCCTCTGAGGACAGCTTGTTCAATCAGTGATGGCAAAACATGAATACCTCCGAGTTTTGTATTATTACCTCACTGATCTTGTAAATATTAAGAGTCTGAGTTTGAATTTATTTTCTTCTGCCGTTTGGTTTTGAACTGGTTTGTCTCGATGTCTTGCATGTGGGTCCTTAACAATATTGTTGTTGATATCAAGGAATTTGGCATAAATGATCCTGGTATTTGATTGTGTCGCTCAGTCTTGGCACTAATGAACTGCGTTTGGATTTTCAAAATATCGAGATGGAAATTGTGTATCACCTTATAACCCAAAAATATTGCCTCATTATACCAGTTTTCCTTCTCCAAGGTAAAATGGTCCGGTTTCTTTCGGAGCTCGTCCACCTCTGCTGCTCCCATGGATGAATGGACTGGCCAGTTGTCCTGATAATGCAGCCTTTGTCTCCAGGGCAACCAAGGCCAGTAGATATAATGTGCTTGTCCTCAGACTCTTAGAGACAAAGAGGCTGCCTCCTATCAGATTCAGTTACATGTAACTTGATGAGCACACATGGTGAATCAGGATAATGCGGTAAACGTGGCGTTTTTATACCCAAATGAAACTTACATATGTATAGCTGAGTGAAGAGTAACCTAAAAGGGTTAAATACTTGCCATTCAGGAAGTGGCTTTCAGAATTGCTCCGGCACTACACAGTGTTCTCACTTGTAATTTTTATGACTATTGTCCTCAATCGAGCTTCAATAAATGTTTCAGTGTGATTTTCCACTGTCTTCAGTCATGAGTTGAAAAGTTCTCAGGACTCTCTTCCCGCCGCCCTACTCTACCCTTCTCCATCACTCCAGCAAACGCGTTGCCGTGATGACTTTTACCTTTTAGAGTCAGGAAACCGATACCTCAGAACTGTCAAGTAAAGCAGACGATCCATTTCAGGTCGTTAAAACATTTTTCGCTTGTAGAACTTCATTTTCTCTGCCTACTTTACTTGGTAGTTTTCAGGTAATTGGTTCCCTCGATTTTTTTAAAGCAAAGTCAACGTTTGCAATTTACAGTGCAGTGTAGATTTATGCTGTACAAGCTAAAATGTTGTAACAACTTAAAATGATCAGTGTATTTTTACAAATTACTCACAATTTTGATGCTATCTATAGATCATATGTAAGCATGTTGGCTGATCTGATCCAGTAAACCAAACAGATGCATAAAATGAAAATGAAATAAACACTGGTGGTGGTAGTGGGCACAGTTAACCAAGCATTTAGTTAGTGCTTTATTAAATCACACTGCATCAGTTTTAACTGCAGATGTGTGTATGTATTAACTTATTCAGTGACTAAAACTGAAATCATATCACTCCCCTGGAAGTCACTGAACAAGTCCTTCATACATATTTAGTGACTTGGACTGAACCCAACACCGAGCCGTGGGCACCACATCTGTATGCAGTGTTTATCTTCCAACGCTCTGCTGCTGTATTCGCTGCTTTCCAGACTTGCACGTACCCGTATGGCGGTGGACGCGATCTGGAGGTGGTGCAGCCGGCGCAGGGTGCTCTCCCTGTCGGTGAAGTAGGAAGCAGCCAGTTGATGGAGGGCCTCCAGGGTCACCGTCCCCGTGGCGTTCGAGTTCCTGCTGCCGCTGCGGCCGCCCTCGGCCCCCGAGGGCGAAGACTCCTGGCCGAGCTTCCTCTTGTCCACAAATATCGTCAAAGATTCCTCCCCTGGTGACAGTCAGGAAGAAGGAATGGGGGCTTCATTAGCTGTGACTGAGCAGCACTAATCACCTTTCATTAGTATCCTCTCAGATCGGATAGAAAAGGGCAGCAGTGATTAAGAGCTGGGGGTGAAGTGATGGTTTGGATGATTGGAGGAAAAGGCACAGACAAGGTCTCTGCATCTATTAAAATCCCCGGAGACAGAAGGCTTATTCAAGATCATCAGTTAAGTTCCCCTAATTATTCTAATTATCTTAATTATATTAGCTAGAAATTACATTTCAAACAAAACAGATCTCAGGTGCTGCTTCTCAATTATATCTCCAACAATTACAATTAGCACAGGACTATCAAAGCACGCAGCCATTTTTCTCAGACTACATCGTCTCCGGTGCTTCTCTTGCAACATGAGATTTTTTTTTGCCACATTTCTCAGTATAACTTTAAATGTGTGCCCCAGAGAAATTGTGTGGAATTGCTACATTCAGCTGCAGGATATTACATTTGCAGCAAAAAAAGAAAGCAATAGCATAGTGTCCACACTGTGACCTACATAACTACCAGGTCATTCATAAGCATAAACGATTTTGAATGAAAGGCTGAGTTACCAGAGGAATACAGCCGGAGTCTCAGATCCTAGCGGGCAGAGGGGAGGGAGCGTGCTCACAGTAGGTGCTCTTTAGCAAACATTAACAGCATTAAATCCTCCCTTAAGTTTAGCAGCATGTCAGGGCCGTTTTGACAACACATGTCTCATTGGCCCTGCTCCCAAAAGTGAGACGGATATACCATTTATACACAGGTAACACTTAATAATAACAATCATGAGTGAAAGTAAAAGTAATTTAATAGTTACTTCATTGTTAACATTAAAGGGTAGCAATAAAAAAAAAACATTTCTATTTTTGCCATGTCATCAAAAGACATATCAAATATCATTTTAATATAGATTTGTATGAGAGTTTTAAATCCTGCTAATGGGAAAACCTTGATGAGCTAATCAGCTAAAGATTTTTCTGTTTTGAATTTTTCTATTTGCAAAGCACTAGCCAGATGGCGCGCCGATATGACAGGCACACTAGTCCTCCATACTAAATGATCAAATTGCCTTCCAAAATGACACATGGGAGCTCTCCGATCTATCGCCTCTATTGGCAGGACGACACCTCTCGTCAGTGCCTTTACAAACCATGAAACGTGACAGAACAGAATTAAATTGGGCGAATGTTCTCTGGCCTGCAGCTGCTACGGCTGATGATTTGCCCGGGTAAAGGCAAAAAACCCGCGAGGGAAAGGTTAGGAGAAAATCGTGTTTATCATTACAGGTTGAGTCAAAGCGTTGTAGTTTGTAGTTGTATCCCGGGGGGCAGATCAGTAAGCAGTGGCATGACATGTCATTCTGAACTAATGCCAGGTTTGACACTGATTTACAGAGTCATAGGAGTGGCATGAAAAAAATAAATAAATCTGTAACAGAATAAGAAACTTCAATCAATAAATGTCAATAAATTCAATCAATAAATGCATTTGGAAAACAAAAAGAAGAAACATGGCAGAAAAGGTCAAGTTAAAAAAATATATAAGATTACATATACGATGAAGATACATGATTTTTTTTAAGACAGCAACTTTGACTGGCTCCCATGTCCAACTTAAAGGGGCACTACGTAGTTTCAAAGAAAGAATTTAAAGTATTTTCTCAATTTTCTATTATTGATGAGGTAATAAAACAACCTTGGCAATATTCATTTTTTTCCATCACTGAATCAACAAGCTGCTCTCAGAGGAAAACAAGGTCCCCAGAACAGTGTTTGAAGCTAGAAAGGTGGCAGGGTCCGCCTCACATAAACAAAGGCAGACAGTATGAAACTGTCTTGTCCTTTAGGCTCAGTTTGTTTATTCAGTCATGAAAACAGAGAGAGTTTGTTAATGTGGTGTGTTTCTTCCCCCAAACTACATTGTGCACGTTTAAAAGTTGTGCAACTTCTCGTCGCCACTCCTCCTCCTGCTGCTCGAGGTCCTTGTCATGTGAACTTAAATGCAGGGCATCGACTTCAGTTACATCAAGTTTTACCATCGACAGCATGAGCTAATCTGTCAAACTCTGAACATCTCTTAATAATAATAATAATAATAGACTCAGACTTGTCCCAGGTGCTGTCCTTCTAATTAAAAATGCCCATGTCCTGCTGGCTCCGCTGACGGGAGACGATGGTATCTTTGTTTTGATGGATTTCTGCTTGAGAGATTTTTGAACGCTGGTATGAAAAAGCGAAACCGTAAAGGGGTGCTTTGTCTTCAGTTCTGTGATAATTACAGCCAAACCGTGTGTTTACTCGCAGTTTTGGGCTGTATTTTTTTGGGGATGAGATAAAAAAAATAAAAAAAACGCACCCAAACATCAAATTAATCCTGGATCGCAAGCTACATCGGCAGTAGCTGTTATCAGCAACGTTTGCATTTGGGAAGTTCCTTCCTGCTTGTGTTTTCAAACCCACACCTTCAACTCATAAAGTAAACTTTGTGATAATGATTTATTAAAGGTAGAAAAGATAAAGTAAGCCATTTGCATGAAAGGTGATAATGTTAGGGAGCCAGGCTTTATTAAATCCTTCCCTGCTGCCCCCCCCCCCCCCCCCCCCCCAACATGATCTGAGACGATTTGATTTCATCTGAGAGCCAAATAAACACTGATCCAGAAAAAAATATGATACGCTTTGCTGTTTAAAAGGCAACAGACGGTAAAATCGTTGTCCCATGTGCTGAAATAAAAAAATAAAAAAATGAAGAATTCACATTAGAAGCTGTGTGAATCAGGCTGGCTTTGAAGCTCAGCGTACTCCACTGTACCTCCCAGAGTGGCAGAGACGAGGAGGTGGGTGCCATATTTCTTGATTAGGCTGTCTGTAATCGTCTGGAGGGTCGGCCGCCTCCCCAGCTGGCGGATGGTGTGCATGAAGTCGGGGTCGAGGGGCAGAGCCAGGCCTCCGCTGCCACCAAGACCGTCCCGCTTCTCCACCGCCAGGCTGTTGACCTTCCATCGACCGAACTCCCTGGAAACACGGCAACACACACACACACACACACACACACAGAGATTTGCCCACTTGAGTTAGAGTATAACGCCCCGGGCGGCTGTTTAACAAGCTGCACTGAAAGCAAAAGCTTGGGTGGATGTGCTTCGCATACAATGAGCCACTGTCCACGTGCACACACGTCGTTATCACATGATGAAACTGTGCTGCGGACCCAGAGGAGCGCCGACACCGTGCTTCGGATTTGTGAGAAAAACACCTTTTAACTACCTGCTTGTAGCTGTCAGTCAAACTGGATTGCATTTAACAATTGTCATGACAGGATGTGAAAATGTTAGGACATTAATTAGCTCATCCGCCTTCAGCTGGCGTTGTGAAGGCTGGATGGCTTTTTCTTCGGCGAGTTTGTGTACATTTTTAGCCTTGGCGCTTGAAGCAGAAGTTCAACGTTATTATAAGCAATGATCCTAATCCATGTCTATATTTTTGTTTCCTTGGTAACTACTTCTGATGCTCTCTTAATTGTAGGCAGGACTGTAGATACTGTTAAGTTCGTGTCCCTGTTAGTCTCTGGCTGTAAATTTTGTCTTTTCTCCAGCTATTTGTTTTTTATTTTTCTTCCTGGCAGCGAGAGAGAGGCTCTGAAATTGCTTTTAGACCTTCAGGTCGCAAAATAAAATCTAACTTGTAGAATAATTTTGAGTTTCCTGGAAAGAAAAATACGGAGCTTAGGAACAAAGTTCTGTGATTATTCAAAGGTGCAGTATTTAGTTGCCCTTGGTGTTGAGGCTGCAGACTGCAACCAACTAGGGATGGGAGGATATAAGGTTGTAATGCAAATTGTGATTAAAAAAAAACATTCAGGATAAGTTGATTGCTGTGAATTTCACAATATCAAGGTTATATCATGAAGAGGGATCTCCACAAGGGTGAATTGAAAAGCTGTCTAGTTCAATTACGTCATCCTGCATTGATTTCCTGATATATGTTGTTTTGCCACAAGACAAGAGCGTTTCTTTCCAGTCATTCCAAAACCCTGAGCCTGTCAACATGCCTGAAGATGCCCGTGAAATAAGAATTAAAATAGGAGGCGTTAAAACATGATGAAGTGCAAACAATGAAGGATAATTAAATAAACAAACTGACCTTAAAGGACAATATAGTTTCACACTGTTTTACTTTGCTTATATGTGATGGACCCTGCCAATTTCTAGCTTGAAACAGTGTTCTGGGGACTTTATTTTTCTCTGAGAATTTGTCACTTAAAAAAAAATAAAGAAATATTTGTATTACCTAATTAACATTGTAAATATTAAGATCCTGAGTTTACATTTATTCTCCAAAAACTACATAATGCTCCTTTAAGAACAATTTTAAGAGTCTGAAGGATATATGCATATATATAATGATCATCAGGGGCCTGAATAATGGTGACAAGAAATGTTCTTCTCGTCTCTTCCCCACAACCAACTGAATTCCCCTCGTCTTCCCCTCCCCTGCAGCAGCAGCTGAAACGTGAAAATTGCTACAGGCTACAGGTAGGAACATGGCTGTGCAACGTGGCGGATTCTGTGGGATGTATTAAAAGATGTATATTTTATTCCATTGCTGCAAATAGATCCAAATGAATCCTGCACACTGGACCTTTATGTTAGCTATAAGAAGCTGTTGATTTTAAGAGGAAGTACCTTCAACCTTTAGTTGCACGTTATGGGAAACACACTTACATATAACATATTTCCTAAAATGTCAACTGCGTTTTTAAAGGAACGTCTCCATGTAAATAAGTGGTGGTGCTGAAACCTTCTCAGATTTGTTGTAAACAAGTCCTGTGCAGTAAGCTGAAGGGTTATTGGCTCCTGTGACAGATCATATACTAAAAGCATCACATCATTTTTCAGTCTTATATTCATGTGTTTATTTTCCTCCTCGGGACAGATACGTGGCTATAAATGATAATTTTTTTTTAAACTTTTTTACATTTAGCTGAGCTACTCAACAACACTTCCACGTACCCCCCCGGTTGGAAATCTCTTCTGTTATCAGGCTCACTGCTATGAACAAGCCCGCCGCAGCTTTAAATAACTCCCGCACGGGCGAAACAGAACTTATTGCGGTGCAATGCTGTAACTCCCACAGCAACAGAAAGACGTAGAACCCAAAATAAAGCCGCACATCATCAGCTGCCATCATTTGTTATCTCGTGCCCTTTGGACACAAATCTCACTGAACTCTAGCTAGTCACAAACCAGCTGGGAGATACGGCTGCTACTCTCTCTCTCTCTCTCTGTTCCTCCCTCCCTCCCTCCCTCTCTCCCCCCCCTCAGCACCAGTTAATGTCTACCTCTCCCACAGTGCTGCCTGCCGCTCTGTGTACCTCCCTCTCCCTCTTGCAGGCAATCAAATCACTGCCACGAGAAAAAAAAATGATCGGCAGCGAAATAATTGGGGAACCGGGACAGTGTGGAGTGTGTCATTACAGCCAATCATCGTAACGAGGGGACAGGCAGAGGATCCGTCTCTGGTGGACAGATGGGCGTTGTGGTTCCTGCCCAGGGTTTAGCCCACAGCCACTCCATCAAGATGCACACATTGCAAACAGGGTGTGTGTGTGTGTGTGTGGGGGGGGGTATATGTTACACGAAGACCTACTGTACATTCTGTAAACAATCAATAGTGATGAAATGACCCCCTGGGAGGGCAAGAACTACAAAAGGAGCAGATGTGGGAAGCTGCTTAATCACATTCTGCTGCATGACTGACAGCCACATGATGCTCATGATGGTGCTTCAGCTATTACAGAGGTCAGAGGAGTAGAACAGCAGCTTAAGCCCGCAGGCTATTTAAGAGCACTTAGACAAATGTGGAGCATATATAGCTCTGTGGGGACTGTGTGGAACATACTTACATTTCACCCAAACTGAAGAATAAATGTCTCTCACAACTTTTTCCTTTTTCCTGATATATTTTTATGAAAGGCAATTAACTAATCAGCCAAAACAGGAAAGTGAACTGAAATCTGGTTCGAATGGACTCCTTTTTTTTTTTTTTCTAACCTCAGTTGGGTCTCATTTTGGAGTCATCCTAAAAAAATCCTTAATCCCTAATCCCTAAAACCGCCTTCGGGAGAGAAATGTGAGCAGGCGGCTTACAGGTTGCAGGATCGACTGCTTCAGGGTAAAAGACCCTCGAGTGGCGAGATGTCAGCCATCCGATACAGATGGTGGCCGCCTTTCGACGGTCCAAGCTGCCTGCGCTCCTTTGTCACTTTCAGTGATCTTCACCGATTGTGGAGGAGCATTGGAAAAGAAGAGGCTTCGGGTCAGGGGGGCGGGCATTGGGACGTATATGCAGCAGGTCCATAGAAAAAAAAAAAAACATCCAAGTGTCACAAACAGATAAACACCACAGTCTAAGAGATCCCCGAGAGGAGATAATGGACTTATTGATTCATACACCTACAGATGCAGACCATAAAATATCTTTTCACTTTGCAAAACTCTGGGCAATGTCGACCAGAAAAAGAAACACGGTCTTGGGCCTGAATCACTGATAAGTCCCCGAAATGCTCAATATAATGAAAACTGATTTGGAGATCTCAGGCTTAATAAATACACTCTCATGACCGCGGATACAGGTGCAAAGTATCATCGGACACTGACTTTTGACAGCACCGTAACATCAGTGGGCTCATATCTAACCCGGACTCTTCTTGCATGCATCACAAACACTGACCGACTGGAATGCATCAATATTGAACACCAAACAGTCGCAGCAAGGAAGGAATATCAGTGTGTCGCGATCCTCGATGAAAATGGTAGCACTTCATTTTGCGGTGGTAATTACCAGGCTGCCCCCCCCCCCCCCCCCTCCCCCAGTTATCACAGTAATTATCTCAAATTGTAATGAAAATAAATAAAATAAATTAAAAAACAACCCCAACATTATAATGATATTCTGCTATTTTCCAATGAGCAGCAAGTAAATAGCAATTTCATTCACACATTTCAAGAAAACTTCCATCGACTTTCTGCTGGACGTCTGCTCACCGTGCCATTTTTCATTTCCAGCCAGTATCTGTCCAACTTCCCCTCAGCAGGCCACGAACCCGAAGGGAGTCTGCTTCCAACCTCCACGGTCAGTCGGAACAATTTCCCTCATCTTCCCTGACTTGGTTCTTGATTGTAAAGTTTTATTCGTCAGGAATTAGCAACTGATTAATAAAAAAAAAGGAAATTGTTCCAAAGTTGGACTCACCCACTGAAATAACAGAAATTGGTCTAAATGTAAATGGTGTTATTTATTTATTAGAATTTTTTTTAATTTAGTCGCCTGCAGAAGTTGGTCAGACAATAGTTGGAAATAAAGCTGCACTCCCCTCACAGTGTAGAGGCCTGCTGAGGGGAAGTTGGACAGAAACTGAAGGCAGGGTTATTTAAGAAATTGCCAGGCACTAATCAGCTGTTTGTTCACAGAATAGCAGAATATCATCTTTAAATCAAGTCGGGGACATTCTCAGTATACTTTAAGGTAACTGAAGGAAAGAAACTTCAGTCATGGTGCTTGGTCATTACCGCCTAATTACCCATTACATGTGCCACCAGAAACATGAAGTGTGACCATGAAGGAACAGAGGCAGCAGCTCAGCGAGGACACTGAAAGGAGGCAACTGTTAAGAGATGTGCTCCTGCAGCCAGGGTCACTTCTAATACAGAGTGTACCAAATGTCAACCCTGAAAAAAAAAAGAAAAAAAAAAGCCAAAGAGGGGAATAAATGTTTGATGCTCCTCGGCCTCCTGCTCAGCGCTCCTTCAGATTTGCTCATCAGCTCGCAACTAATTCGGTGCAGGTGTGATACCTGCGAGGCCAATCCTGAGAGCGCAGGTTTTTCAATCCAAACACTGCAGCAGCTGCTTTTCCCTGATTAGTTCCTCTCCTGCTCAAAGTGCTCATCAGCGAAATCATCCTAGGTGGAAGGAAGAAAACACTGCTAAAGAAAAAAAAAAAAAAAACTGTAACTCCTGAAAGACACGCAGATATAAACACACACCCGCCCTCACCTGTAGATCTTGTATCTGGTGTTGTAGCCCTGCTGGTACCTCTCCGCAGCCTCCGTGAACTCCAGGGACTGGTGGAAGGGCCCTTTATCGGACAGCAGCCAGCCCAGGGGGCCGGGGGCGCCGTCGCCTTGCCCGGCGGCGGCCGCGGCGGCTCCACCGGCGGCCCTGGAGGTCCAGGAGCAGCAGCAGCAGAGCCAGATGCCGAGAGCCGCCCCCTCCCATAGCAGAGACAGCCGCTTATGACTGATCCTCTGGTAGCTCATGCTTCACCCAGCGACACCTCATCCTCTCCGGACTGGGAGGAGGACAGACCGGGTCAGGGTGACGGGTTCACACATTTTGTTGCAGGGATGGGGGGGGAAGTAGTGCGTCGGTCAGCTTTAACAGTTGCGTTACGGTGCGTTACTGTGCTGAGAAGACACTCACCTGATTCTACAACGGGGACCTGACGGTGCGCTCTCAACAATAAGTGAACTCTTCGGAATGAAAGCTTTCCAGTTCAGTGGGCATGGCCGGGTTCATTAAATCGTGATGAGTCCCCTCCACACACACACACACGATTTTTTTTTTTTTTTTTCGTTGTCTCAACTTGATTTCTGCACTCGCTCAACTTTTTTTTCTCCCCCCTTTATTTCGGGAGCCGATCCTCCCTCACCCGCGCCTCCATCCGCTCCACGGTGGGAACTTGCAGCAGCGGAGGCGCGAACGCGGGCGAGGAGTTCATTCCGAGGGTGACCGCGGGGATATTTCCACAGGCTGGGCGCAAAATGCGGAGTCCTCCATCTCCGCCGGTGCGTGGTGCGCAGCGCGATCCGAGGGGGGGGAACCCCCCAAAAAAAGAAAAAAAAAGAAAAAAGAAAAAAAAAGTTGCAGCTCACCCTTCCCAGATATCCTTTGATCAAATGTTGTGTGTCGTGTGAGCGGTTATTTCCCCCTTTTCCTCCTCATCATCATCCTCCTCCTCCACCTCCTCCTCTCTGCAGCGAGAGCGGCTGGATGAATGAGCGCTTGCTCCGACACAGAGAGCTTTTCTTCCTCTCTCTCTCTCTCTCTCTCTCTCTCTCTCTCTCTCTCTCTCTCTCTCTCTCTTTAGGAGTGAGAAAGCAAGAGGGCGAGCAAGTGCATCAGGATGAGGTTACAGTCTGAGCGCGTTCAAGTTTTTGAGGACAGCAGGGTGAGGGTGAGGGTGAGGAGCAGGAGGGGAGGGTGGGGGGGGGGGGTGATGATTATGACGGTGCATCTATCTTGTCACCATCAACTTCACATTATTCATCCTCTGTGTTCGTCACCGCAGCGTGTTCCTATCACAGTAAAAAGAAGTGTTAAAGGAGCTTGATAATAGACTAATTATCTCACACTGTTTTGCCCCCCCAACACCACATTCTTTCTTTTATTTCCCAGAAGCTTCAGAGCCTGCAGCCGGCGTGACTCAGTGGTGCACATCGACCTCTCCTATGATGACACGCACTTGGCTGGATTTACCTGACAGGCCATTATCAAGAGACAGCTCCCAAGCAGCAGAGAGAGAGAGAGCAAAAACCACTGGTTCCTCCGAGGAAGAAAAGGATGCTGGGAGTCATTACAATGCAAAGACGGATGATTGACCTGTGGCTGGTGGATCATTTTTGGAACACTCACAATATTTCAGCGCGAGTTCACTGCTAACTGTATCTTCTCGGACAGGTGTGCTGACGTACATCCAACCCTCTCACCTGCCTCCCTTTCAGCTGCATCGCCACGACTTGACGCAGCGCTGACAAATCTCCCAGACGTGGAAAAAGAGGGAAGCTGGCTGCCACAAACCTTCGAATTATGGCGGAGGAGGTAGAAGGGACGTAGTTGTGTGTTCCCTTCTGTGTGTGTGTGTGTGTGTGCTGGGGGGGGAGGTGGGGTCGACAGGTACAGCAGATGAATGTCTAATTGGACTCTTGTGTCTGCTCTCAGAGGTACTACACCGATGAAAGAAGCTTAATTCCCCCGAGCCAGAAGTTGTTTGATGTTGACTCAATTACACTTTCACGTTTTGGCCGCGGAGTCTTTTGTCACGCTCTTTCAGGTCATCCTGCCATTATGCTTGTCATTCACACCGAGGAAAAGAAAAACAAGACAAAAAACCCCCCCTCCTGGATTGACAAAGGCCTCCCCGCGTTAAATGGGCTGTGAGGAGCCGGTCTGTTGTCCATGATGGGGTCCAATCAATAGCCTGCTTCCATCGATTCCCTTTAGCTTTAATGTTATTTGGCCGGGTCCCCTCAGGATGCATGGGGGCGTTTCTCTTTTCTCTCTCTCTAGCTTAAATTAAGACAGTTGATTCAGTATCATGGGGTCACATCTTGAAAGCCTAAATAGCGGGAGGCTAAATCACCGACCGCCTGGACCGCCTCAATCAACTGAAACAACCGACGGCCAGTTCTTCTCTCAGATCTTCTCCCCAGTGTCACAGCAGTTCATCAGATAGTGAGGGCTAAATCAAAAGGATTCATGTAGATGTGGATGAATTGTCCACTTATTTGTGACCCTCTAACTGTAAGTGCCAGATGTTTTGCTGCAGAGGACCATCAGGAAAGGTGCCTTGATGCTGGAAAAGGGTTGGCACTTCCAAAAAAATCCTCTGATTGCAGGTGAGTGGACGAACCATCCGTCTGTTGCTGTCTATCAAGGGCCAACTTCAACCGATCAGAACAACAGCAGGGTAGTGCCACCGCCAGTGGAGGCAGTTGGTGAAGTAGAGCGGTGCAGCGAGGAAGATTGTAGGCTGACCTGGAAGTTAGCTTCGCCCAGGTTTGCGTGACAAAAAGACTATGAGATTTGTTTGATTGGATTCTGGAATGTCGCTGAAAAACTAAGCTCTGTGGCAGATGAATCTTGACAGATGAACACCACTGTTGTGATTTTCGAAGCTTAAATCAATTCTCTAGAAGTGAAAAGCTCATGTTAATCTCTAAACAGACTACAGTGCTGTCTTACTACGCGATTACTGTACACGTTGTCTATAAATCGGACTAGTGAGTCGATGAATTTCCCTGTTCCCTGATGATGTTTAACGTCCGTTAACACTTCTGTGGTCTCATTTAGCCACTTGTTACCAACCACAGACCTTAGTTCAAGCATTTAACTGAAAACCGATTTAAAAATGTGGATGAGGATGTGCAGAAATGCTAATTGATTTCCTGGCTTGAGGACTACAAACTGCACCACTCGATTATCATCGGGGCCTGTCAGCTGAACTCCCACAGACTGAAATGAACAAATTCACGTACATAGTTCCAAAGCAATCGGCAGAATGCATGTTAGCTAAGTGTGTGGTGGCAAAGTGACAGATCAGTTAAGACTCAAAGTTTCTCTGTGCTGCAGGTTTATGTTTGTCTTGATTGAATTTTGTGTTTCTCTCTTCTGTGCTCCGCTTAGGTTTTGGCAAAAAAAAAAAAAAAAAGAAAAAACTTGGTTAGTGTTACAAAAACATCAGAGTTTGGCTTAAAACACATGTTTTGGTCGCCAAGATCACGTATGGAGATGGTCTGACTTCCTGTGAAAAACTGCCAGTTTTGGTCGCCACAAAAAGATGCTGTGAACGTCTGCAGGTCTAGTTAAAAAACATCGCTTTTGATGCCACTAAAACAGCAAGTGTATTTCAAAAATATCCACTGGTGCGACTTAAACCACGGTCAGCCGTTCTGGCAGTCTTGCTGCTGCTGTGTGAAAGTTGATAATAATATGTATGACAATTTTGCCACAAATGTCAACCTTGGACAAACTGTGTTCACTGACCAAGAAGTGTTCGAGTTCAAAGTCAGGAATAAGGTGGATAGAAAACGTCCTATGCCACGTGCTAAATGTTCCAAGCTTACTTTCTTTTACCACTGCGAGTAGTTTTTAATTCATTTTCCATGTTGAAAAGTGTTCTTGTTGTTGTTAGCATGATTGTTGGCCATCTACTGACTCGGATGGAGGTCTTGAATTGAGTCTTTCGATACACAGTAGTGCAGTGGACTTCAAGCTGCCGTAAGTGACATATTTTCATTAAAATAAGTGTCATTTAGCTCCATAATCCAGCAGTGGTCACTGTAGTAGTTTGTCTCGAGCGTGCAGCGAGCAGGACTTTTCTGTTTGCTGCTATGCCTGGTGATGACCGCTGTGTGTTCATGTAATGACATAGAGAGGACGGAGAAGATTGCTAACTGACAAATGGGCAGGAATGAGGAGTCGTTCAACAACGTTCACGTTCATTACTGGCAAAGGGATACGAAACAGTTCACATGAGCATTCCCAATATACGTGTTGGTGACGATGCACAACACGGCCCGTAGCTGCTGTCTCTAGCTGCCAGTTGTTCCAGGATGCCGCAGGCACATGGCACGAAGCCTGGTCAGGGAAAAAAAATGTGTACAGGTATCCATAAAGATGAATTGATCTTCCTATATTTAGAACTTTAATGGTCCAGTTTGTAAGAAAGTGGGTTTTTGAGTGTCATTCTGAAATTCAGTCCCGAAGTGCCAATTGATTTGACGAGGTTTGAATGAGACTCAATAATCTACTTTCTTACAAATTGGCCTCTTACAAAAAACCTTTGAACTGAAATCACAATCTTTCCCCAGCCTCTACTAAAGTGAATCCTGTAGTTTAATTTCCAAACCTGAACCAAAGGCGCTTCTGTTGCCTAAACCCCGATGTGAACCCTGGAGGCCGGCGTGACAGTCCTGGGCTTTCTCTACCATCCAACCCGTCCACCTTCCTGTGACTTATGACATGATTCATAGCTGCGTTCCATTGGATCAAAAGAAAACGTGTTGCAGGCACTTAAATAGGCATGCTGGAGGTCAAGAAAACGCTTCCCAGCACAAGTCCTGTCCGTGTTCAGGAGGCTTTGACGGTACGGCCGTGACACTACGCTGTGGATTTGCCACCGCAGGTAGCTGATCTTGGCATTCGGGACATCTGTAATGAAAAGGAAGCCTGTGTTTGCTCGTGCAACAAAAGGAACGCATTAAATATTCCAACATGTAATCTGTGTGGAGAAAGGATAGGAGAAATGAAGGAGGCTAAATGAGCTTCTCCCTCCGGGCTGCAGACTCTTATAGTCTCTTGAAATCTGGGTCTTTGTTGTCTGTGTGTGTGCTGTAATTGAAAAGTTCCAGCCCCCCGTTTCTCTCTTTCTTCAACACTCCTTTTGCTTCCCTCTCGCTCTTTCTATCCTAGTTTCCCAGTATGACATCCTTAACTTCCCTTCCACCACCCCAACCAGCAGCCTCACCCCCTCTCTTTTTTTTTCTCTTTCGGCGTCCTCTGCTTCTTCTCTGTATTTGAATTCTCTGTCATCTCTCGTTTGAATCACCCCCCCCCGGCCGCCTGCTGAGCTTTAGGATGAATGTAGCCGATTTTTGATCACTTGTGCCCGAGCCATCCGCTGAATCAGCCTCTTCCAGTGGATGAGAAAAAAAAAAAAAAAAAAAGGCGGAGAAAGTCTGAATCGTCCGGGAAGATGATGTGAAAGTGCTTGACACGGCGGTGCTGTTAATGTGCCTGAGCACATATGCCTCGGGCCCGCTAACATGCGACGTGCCAAAGTGATTACGTCAAGAACGACGTTGTGATTTTTCCTCCCGCGTCTAGGTAAGGAAAGGAAGAGGCGATTCGGCTGCACTTCACATGACGTGAAGGCTTTGGCGTGAAGCGGGACTTTGTGTCTGCGACTCGTGTGCATGTGAAACTTGGCGGCGGAAATGTTGAAATGACATAAAGATGACTAATTTTGCTCGAGAGCTCTGGCATCTCCCTCGGCGCTCTGAACCCTTCTCCCTGTTTCAGCTGATAACACGCTGTCCTGTCCCCGCGACTGCAAATGCGTTTTACTGAGTAATTACTTCTTCGGCACCTTTTATTGTGAAAGACAGAATTGGAGTTGATGAGCACAGTGTAAAACAGATCATTGCCACGCTGTGTGCCGTGTGCCCATTGTTCTTTGAAAGTCTCCCCACAATAGAAGGGCGATGTAACTTGGCAGGTGGTGAATGTGAGAGTGCGAGCAAAACGGGACGGATGATGATGAGGCCTCAGCTCTGCTAATTCCATTTAACCCCGGAGTGAAGACAGCGTCTGGAGCGAAACCTCTCTGCTGTGAGTAATTGGACTGGCAACGCAGAAAAGATGTTTTGGAAACCGAACAGCAAATGCCCCCCGACGCTCTCATGTGAGCGTGAGGGGGGCCGAGGTGCATTAGCAATTGTTTCAGCACGTTGAACAACATCCAGGCGCTCAGATTTATTAAAATATCCCCTTTGATTAGCTTTCCTGTTCGGGTTTTTTTAACGGAACGGCGGCGAGCAAACAAAATAACGTGTCAGCCTCACTCTCGCTCCAGCTGTAAGTTGCGGAGGCAAACAGCAAATGAAAAAAAGTGCAGATGGACGGGGAAAGAAAAATAGCGCTATTTTTTTTTTTTTTTCTCCGACTGGTCCGGGGTCTACCTGGTGGAGCGCTCCGCAGCACTCTTGGTTATTCAGGTCAGGGAACACACATGTCCGAGGCTTTGTCAAAGCTTTGGCTTCTGTGGCCCAGCTGCTATTTTTGCCTCTTCCCTGTACATGCCCTTTCATTCTTGACTCACACTGGAGCATCGGAGGGCTGACCTAGAATACTGAAAGCCTGTCACACAACAGGACATGAGCATCTGTGCCCAGAAAAGGTAACTAAAGAGTACCACCACGCAAGAACTGTTTTACCCATTAAATAGCTCCGTGATAGCCGCGCTGATTAATGCACTTGACGATGATTGGGACCATTCAGTGACACTGCACGTGTGCAAAATATGCACTTCATGGCCTTAATGGCCGTAATTACGGGGAGCGAGTTCAATCTGTTGCTTGTGAGGTCTCTAATAAAGTGGTGGCACTCTCCATAAAACCTTTGCATTCCTTTTCAGCACACGTTTCATCAGTCCTTTGGTAAAAACCAAACGGACCGTCTTTAATAAGCTGCACACGGAAGTTGAATCATTTCGGAAGCAACTTGTTCGTTTACGCATTTCACTCCCGTTTTATTTCACTCAATAAATTATGATTTTGTGCACTTGTGGTTTCGTGTTTAAAGAATAGTTCAGCCATTTACAAAAAAAGCTTATTCTCTTTCTTAGCAGAGATGAGAAGATGTATACTGGCCGATTTTGAGGCTGTCAGCGAACGTCTGGGACCCTAGTTGTTGTGGTGTGTTCTGCACCGAGCACTGGATGCACTCACTGTGACTTTTTGGCCAACTGGGCATGTAGAATCCGCAGCGCTGCGCAGAGAATCACTTTTGATTGGCTGTTCAGCGAAGGAAATCTCTCCAAAGTGATTCAGACTCTTCTGGTTTCCCTTTTTGAATGACAGACTACCTCCACCTGATGGCACAGAGAGGAATTTCCTCATATGCAGTTTTGTCTTTGTCAGTCTTTGCGGTGCGTTCAAGCGCAGCTTTTTTGGCTGAGGCACAAGCGACATGAGGCGACACAACAATCAGTCTTTGTTGCAAACAGTTCTTTGATATCGGCTCGGTGTGTCCGGAGCCTTGGATATGAAAGACTGGAAACAGGACCTGCCTACCAGCACCTTTTTGTTTTATCTGTACACAAATCTAAAGTGTTTAAGCAACTAGTTAGCTCAGTCTTCGTGCTAAACTGAGAGGCTATGGTTGTGGCTTGTACCAGCGCCACAGCACCTTAACTCTACTCTACTAATTAGCCCGCAGATGGCAATGAGCTTGGTTCAGCTCACAGTAACCTTTTTATTTCTCTGGGTATTTAGGGATGGTATTAAAGAATATGAAATCATCGTTGGAGTTAAATGCTTTTAATCATCTCATTTGTCCAATCTGTGAATGCAGATTTGTTAAGAGGAATAAAAACAATGTCTGCAGGCTTAACCTGCGAGCTTTATGTTCCCATAGACATCGCAGCCGTGTCCCACCCATCTCAGCCTCTTGACTGTGTTTGTGGTGTTGTGATATCAGGCACATGATATGCCTTTCTGTGTGGTTAATTGGCCTAAACTCCCATGTGTGAAAACACAGATGGCTTGTAAGTGTTAGCTAGCTTGTCAGCCTCCAGCTCAGTGAGCTTGTTTAACTAACTTGTTTAACCCACGTTCAGCCTCTTTACCCCATTTTTGATTGGCGGGGGAGCCAACCAGCATTGGGCTTCATTTTAGCCCTTCAGAAACCCATGGGTGATGTCACGGTGGCCCTGTCAACTATTTTCTACCGTCAGTGGGTCAAACACTTCCAGAAGTAATTACACACCTTTTCTTATGCTAGTATAGCCAGGCGACAGCATCAATGCACCTGTTAAAATGCACCAAAATACAACGAATGGCATCCACGCTTATTCTCTACTTTGCGTGTTAGATTGTCCCATTCACATTTCCAATTCCTCCTGTGGCACTTAAAGCTTGAGTTACCATGCAATAAATAAAAAGGAAGTGAATGTTTATAGACTGTGAGGTTTGGGAGGTAAAAATTAATCCCAGCAAACAGAACTCTGACATTATGTAAATGAAAGTCTCTCACTGGGCCAGCGATTAGAGTTCAAGAGAGGGCAACACCCTAACACTGAGTCGCTTAAAGCCAAACTCTGGCAAAAATGCAATCTAGGGTCTTTTTGTGAATGTACCTGAGTCAAACTTTAGTTTAAAAGCATAATTATGATGAAAGCGCCACTTTTAAGATTATATATTCGTTTTTGGTTAAAATCGTTTTGAATGGGAGTGCTAGGGGCGCTTTTATGATAGCATCAAAATCGCTCTTTTTAAAACACTAAGAAGGCTCGACACAACGTGAAACTTTTCTCGTAGTATCACACATGAACACGAGCACTGAGAGCATTGTTTGTGTCCACACTTTACTAAAAAGAAAGTTTTTGAGCAACTCACCTTAGCAGTAGCTTGCTCCGCTCACCGCCGTCGTGCCAGATAATTAAAATCAAAAGCCGTAAGAGTCATGCGATATCTCACGTGAGTTTTCCGGCTTTTAATTTTAGTATTGTTTCTAATATGAGGCTCCCTTTTCATTTCAAGGTCAATATTGTTTTTCACTGATGACAAAACAACAAATTATCCGTGCATTTATGTGGAACTAAGCTTTGGGAGCTTTCCACCTTTACCCTCCTCTACGTCACGTGACATCTTGTGTGGATAGTTGTTGCCGAAAGACAGTAGGCCGTCGATGACCTGAGTGAAGACACAGCAGAACAGCACAGAAGACCAAGAAAAGACATCTCAAGACATGGCTGGGTGTGAAAAATTTAATTTCATGGGGGAGGTATTTGAGTTCAATTAAGCTTTAGGAACTTTCCACTTTCACTTCCTGTTGCATTGCATTCAGAGATCGACACTTCTCGACTGGCACGACTGCGGCGAGCGGAAAAACTAGTGAAGTGAATTCAAAAACTTTCTTTTTAGCGAATTCCATGTGCACAAACAATGTTCTCAATGCTCGAGTTCATGTGTAGAGACCCTGGTGATACTACGAGCAAAGTTTCATGTTGAGTTGAGCCTTTTTAATATTTCAAAATTGATTCAAATGATTTTGATCATAAAAGTGCCCCTACCATTGAAAATGATTTTATCCAAAAACGAAAATATGGTTAGTGTATCTTAAAAGTGGCGCTTTCATCAAAATTATGCTTTTAAACGAAAGTTTAAAAGACCCTAGGTTGCATTTTGGCGAGAGTTTGGTGTTCACCGGAGTGTTTTTCTAATTTCTTTTGTACCTCGTTTATGTAATCATTAGCAGGAAGTAAGTCAGTAACTTTGCTGCATTTACAGAATAATGAGAAGTTCTTAAAAAGCCATTTATTTCCCCCTTTCCACTTTCATTATATGACTGAACTTTAGTTTAGACAAAATGAATGCAAAGCAATTTGCGAACGGCTCGGTTTTCGAAAATCATATCTGCATGCTGCCAAGTCAAACAGAGCAAAATTTATGTGGAAAGTCTTGAAAATGTCATAGGTTGTGAGAGATCACATACTTTATCAAGCTCCTGTAAAATGCTTTGAAACAGACCCAGATTAAAAGTAAAAATTAAAGCTTTTTCTCATTAGAAGTTGAGTAGTCGCCATGAACTTTGCTTCTTATTAAGGTGGATTGTTGAATGGCTGAAAGAACTTCAGCATTCTTGAATCTCGTCTTGAGTCACAAAGAAGACATGCCTCCATTCAGACATTCATCTATTCCTTCTCAGGCAGAGATTGTTTCTTTTTGACACCAGGGCACTGAAGGGGAGCTACAATTGATGATGCTAATCAGTTGACACCAATTCTCTTTTCACTTACAGCCTCTCGGGCTGCATCTTCAATCAAGGTAAAAGAATGGGAAAAGGTGCATGGTAATAATTGTACATAACAAGTCTTCTTTAATTGGCACAATCAGTCCTTCACTGTGTTTCAGCTCATAAATGTGAGTTGACATTTCGATGTTTTTTTTGTTTTTTTTTTTCAGTCAGCCACCTGTTTCTATTCATTTATCATAAAACATGAAAATCCAGCTCGTCATTTGTTTTTCTAGCACAGATATTATTATGCTATGTTCAGACCGAACCTGAGGAAAGTATTCACGCCGCGTTTCTTGCTTAAATTTGATCGTGGGGTTTTCACATTTTAATCCCAATCACTTGTGCAACGTGATTAAAATAACCAAGAACAATGATGCTATAATTCATCGAGCTGGGTGCCGATGAATTATAGCATCATTGTTCTTGGTTATTCATACTCAGGTCGGGGTCTCTCTTTGTTTTCATGGCTGAGTAAACTTAGTATACAGTCTGACCTTAAAGGACAACACAGCTTTCTAGTTTAAAACCTTATCTTTGGACCTTATTTCCCATTGAGAACAGCTTGTTTATTCAAGTATAGATAAAAATGTTTTCTAAAATATTTATGGGTTTGTATGGTTTCCTCATAAATATTGTAAATATTAAAAATCTGAGTTTGAATTTCTTCTCCAAAACTACATAGTGCCCCTTTTTAGTTGATATGGTGAACACCTATTCACACATCGAGCAGTTACAAAGAATCAGTGGTATTCATTTGGAGTCATGGTTCAGACCACCTGGTGAATTTAAAGGGATATTCCGGTGTAAGTTTAATCCATGGTCTAACACACGGTGACACCGAGTGAGACCCCTCCCCTCGAGAGATCAAGTTTTTCGACCGCTTGAGAGCAGACAGGGAAAAGAACAAAGCAGGTGGGTTGGAGTGATTTTTTCAGAAAACAAAATGACTGTGGCAGCTGAAAAACGATGCTAATGAAAGTGCTCTGAGTGGATCAAAACAGGAAAGTAGTAAGATATTAAACCAAACCACCTCAAACAAACTTACTCTTCATACTGAAGTTAAAATGCGTCCAACAGTGCTCAGAGTTTTGCACTGAGTTCACCCAAGTAAATGTTCTCAGTGTACTTTTGCAGAATGAAATAATTCAAGAATAGGCTTTTTGAAATATCCTGCATGAACTGTTTTATTCAGTGGATTATCTTTCTGAATATTACTCATGGTACATCCGGTTGCCCCAGAAGCTATTAATAGGATGCCATGATTTCCTCTTTGAGCAATGAAAAAGGCTCTCTTGTGTAAAAAAAAAAATCAGAGATTATAGAATAAAGTCTATACTCTGAGAGCTCCTGTGCTCTCTTCAAGTTGCGCTCCCAAAGTTCAGTTTGTCAGTTTAGCTTGAGACCACTGTGAAATGGCCATGACCAGCACGACTGCAACATTACAACATGGACTTGACCTTGACAGAAAGAAAGAAGTGCATGCGGAATGATGCTCACTGCGATAGGATCGTCCATCTCAAGCAAATCTCGGAGTTTCCAACCAAAGTGAAAAGAATTGAAAAGTGGCAGCTTATCAGCACTAATACACGCGTTACAAGACGGTCAGCAGTGATCTGTGCGCGAGCTTGCACATGCTCAGAGTACGTTAATGTAAGTGTGTAGCTCGCTGCTTGATAAAGTCGATAAAACTGTGTGGGATTTTTTTTTCACTTTTACACTAAATCATTTAAAATCATTGGTTTTTCTCAGCCGCAACATTGAAACACTAATGAACTCGCACTTTGCATGCTGGGCCGCTCCATTGATCGCCTCAGTTGGCCTCGGAAACAGTGCCGATCTCGGCGGGTGGTGGAGGCAGACAGGCAGGCCCGCTCAGGGACGCAGAGAGAGTCACTGAGGATTATTTGATGGACTATTCGAGTCACCTTGCTCACACAAGAGAACAAAGTCGCCGTTTGATTGTTATATAGGATGAATGTTACGAGCGGCCCTATCCGACAGCATCGCGACGCTCCTAATGCATCATAATTGCCCATAATATATGTTTGCGAGCCTCCGCGCAGGGAAAGCTTTGCAGATCTGCGGTGAATATGTAATGATTCCTCGGTCGGTGGCGCATCAACACGTGAAAGGAAAACATCATGAGCATCGTGCCGCGGTGGTGTCATTTGAATACATTGCATCACGTCTAATCCAAACAATTGCTAATATATCCGTCGCCGCTGTAGGGAAAGCTGTGCACACATTCTGAAACCTGTTGCACCATTTCCAAATAAACCAGTTTGCCGGCTCTCCTGAGCGCCCCCAAACTTTTTTTGAATCTGTACTGGTGGCAGTAGTATCAAACAAAGAGTGACCTTCAGATCTCATTAGATTAGGTTTTGTTACTAATTTGCTTTGGATGGGAAACTCAGTTGCCAAAAAATTCCTCTGCAGGAGACACCCACTGGCTCATTACACCGAAAGAATATATAATGATGCATTCTTGCAGCAAGGTCAGACTTATCGCGCATCCTCCGGTCAGAAGAGACAAATAAGGCATTTTTCTCAAACTATGGTTTCATAACCTCTTATTAGTGTGAATTTAATGATGTTACGAGGCTTTGTTGATACTGTCAATTATGCTGCACAGAGTGGAAGGACTGCCGTTTGCACTACCCACTCTAGCTAGACACCGTTCTTTTGTCCAGACTGAACTAGGCATCTCAGCAAGTGCTGGATGGATTTGCACGGGATTTTGCACAGATGTCCGCCGTCCCCAGAGGATGAGGCCGAATTAGTGGGCGATCCCCCTGATGTTTCAACCGGTGACACCAGAAAATAACTTGGAATATTACAGTAAGCTGCTGTGAATTTGGATTTATGCAGCAACAAAAATGGAAAAAAAAAAAGTACATTTCAAGGAAATGCTGTAATTAGGGCACAGTACCATAGCCTATAGTAATTTCACAACAGGCCTACAAGTGGTCCGACAAGATACAGATGCTAACAACAAACTAAGATACTAACAGGCTAACATATTAACAGCAGGCTAACGTGCTAACAGACCTTCAACTGGTCCAACAATGTAAAAGCGATATGCCTGCGTTACCCTGAAAACATTCACTGCTGGAACATGACTGTACATTTACTATAAATGTGTATGTTTACAATAAATCTAGATGCTAATTACAGTATCATAATGTACTTTTACATAAAGAATACTGTATTTTCACAATGAAAGTGTGTCTGGGTTACTGTAGAAACACAGTTGGTGTTTTCATCGCAGTGATTTTCATCTATATTAACTGCAAAACAAACATTTCACATATTGTGATTTGTTTAACTGTTTAACTGTTCAACTATTTAAGTGTTTATTGTCATGGTTTGGTAAGGTTAAGGCATAAAAAGTATCCTCATATGCATTAAAGTAGCCTTCAATCATGTAATTTACGCATCACATAATGTAATTTATTACTACCTTACGTACACAACCTAACTTAAGAGACAAATAAACTTTGAAACCTGGTCACATGCAGGATGCATGCAGGGGCGGGGGGTTAAATCCTGCATATGACTCAACCACCCCTCCACAGACTGAGCTGGACTTTGTCTGCTGAGTGGCGCTAGAGCGGTAATTGCAGCAGCACACTGAAAAGCATGAGGCAACTGACCAGGCTGCTGGATTTTACATGTGGGGAGTGAGAATGGGCTCAAAAACCTGCTGTGCCTTTATGTATGTAGCCCAGTGTTACATGATCACCACAGGCAGGGGGCCATGTCCTCCTGATATACGGTGCAATAAAGCATCTCTTATGGATGAATCCTGAGCTCAGTCAGAGCTATCAGGACATTTTTATTTTAGGTATCTTAAAAGGGAAATATGTAAGAATGTTAGGTAAAACCCACTTTTTTTTGTTTGTTCTTACATTACCTGTAGAATGTGAAGAAATATAACAGTTTTGACTTCATGGCCTGTATGTATTACGTTACGGAGATATTGATAGTCCCACTCCAAAGGTCTGCAGTGTGACCGGTGTAAGCACCAACACTCCCCCAGTGCTCCAAGCTCAATGCAGGGTAGAGCTGAAGACCTCTGCTCGAACCCGACAGGACCCTGTTAAGGTATGTTAGTCATGAATAAACAATGTTAAAAAATATATAAATGACTCATTCTTGACAAAATGTGTGTGCGCACATTTGAATGATGCTATAAATGGGTTCAGGCTTTTAAAAAGCTGTATATCAAAATGTACTAGACGGGTTCAGGCCTTGTCAGGCCAAACGTTTATGGCCCGATTACAGCTCTAATGCAGAGACCGCTAGCTGCACGGCTAACTGAGCTAACTAGCTAAGGGCAGCTACAGTTAGCAGCAATTATTAATCACTCCGGCGATTTGCTGCAACATATTTATTTTGAGTATGAATTTCACAGATGGCTAATTCTTACATATACTGCAAGTCCAAGACAAACGCAGCATCCTCCCCCAGCCTCTGACCTAAGAATTCGACCCTGCGGGCCTCAGTGCAGCCTCGCAGAGCTGCTAGCATTCTATTTAATTCCACCAGTTTTTTTTCCTCTACAGCACGGAAGAAAAAAAAAAACACAACAAAAAAGTAGGACACATTTTCACCGAGACACCACGTAACATTTCACGCCGGGCGATGTGTTGTGCTACAGTGAACCGTGTTATTGACGTGAGGAATTGTTGGGTTTTGTGCTCAAAGACAGATATGACATTCACTCTGACCCGCGTGCTGTCAGGATAATCTGCCCTGTCAGCTTTCATAAAGAACCAAAGGACACTAAAAAGAGTCCTTTGACTAAAACTAAGCCTCTTACTTGAATTCTAAGGCTTTGCTCTTTTTTTTTTTTTCCTGCGCTCTTCCTCTCCCGTTTCCCCTCGTCTCTGTGTTTACGTGTCTGTCTACTTATCTATTAATCTCTAGCCCGGCCTTTCACACTCAAACCTGTCTGAAACTTGTCTGAGGAGGCAGCAGATTTGTTGTGAACACCGCAGCGACAACGGGTTAGTTAAAAATCAGTAAGCATCTGTGCACAGATGCGGCGGTTTATTTTCCCCTCGCTCTCGTCAGCAACGAACCGTTCATTATATGGAAATCAGTCCCTCTCTGTCCGCCGTTACCTGTAGGAGCCGGTGGTCCTCGTTAACCTCCGCAACTGTAGTTTTATGTTCGGCAGCATGGCCCCCCGACACAGAATACATGACACTGGTGCTTTCGTGCGCCGAGTTCTCAGTGTGCTGGAGACAGCGGGTGTGAGATTACGCTGTCCAGTGGATGAAGTGTGTCCAATCCCCCGCCTGGAAAAGAGATCATAAATGAGAGAGAGACTGTGTGTGTGTGTGTGTGTGTGTGTGTGTGTGTGTGGACTCATTTATATTTGCTCGTCAGTGCCATTCTGAGCTTTGGACTTTTTTTGGGGGGGGTAGCGAGGTAATTTCGGCCGGCCCTCGCTTCACCCGGTTCAGTTGGCAGTTGAGGATTAGGATTTTGGATTAGGGGATTAGTTTTGAAATCAGGTTTTTGCTCGTGGTAAGAGTTAAAGGAAAGAATGAACTGCGGCTCGGAAACCTGCTCATGGAGATAGTTGACGTGCGTCAGTAGATATCACCAACCCCACTCGCTCCAGCTTTGTTAAATCATGCCGTTTCATGAAGAAGAATGCAGCTCATATACATGCCTGGATTGCTCAATTCTCAATATGTGCTTATACGTTTCTGTGAGAAAAAAAAAGGTCAGCGTCCTGTGTGGTCCCTCACCCAATTAGAGAGGAATTTCCCAAACTGACAGCAGGCGGACAGCACCGTTAATCTAAGCAAATTTTTATAACAAGATCATATAGTTTAAAGGTTTAAGATGAATTTGGGCTCTGCACAAACGTTCTCTGTCTCGTATCTTCCACGAAAGACTCACATACTTAGCGGGAAACCTTATTGCACTCTGATTTAATTCGGCAGTTTCTCGGTGTTTCTTGGAAATACCATGTTGGATTGAAGTGCAGAGAGTTCTCAGTGTATTTCATATGTCCGCCCCACGTCCTCAATGTTTAATACGCACCGGCGCTGTTGTGACCAATTCAAATGTCGAATTGTGTTTCAGAAGATGAACCCTAATGCTTTTAATCGAGCACCACCGTGATTTTGTGGCGCAGTCTGATGATCCAAACAGAAAAGTTGATGGATGCCATTAAGTTCTATTCTGACATTCATGCCCCCCCACCCCCACCCAACCACCACCACCCAGGATGAATTGTAATTACTCTCCAAACCTTTTGTCCCGTGCTGTGATCAGGTCGATTTGTCCAATGCGGATCCAGTAATGACGTTCCCATCCGCCTCAGCTGCGCTTTGTGTCCAGCACTCATTACATGCTAAACATCACAGCCATTATCAGGTGGCATCGCCGCTGTGAGCTCGGCGCGCTTATTTTAACGTTTAGCTTAACGTGTGGCTGTGCAGAAGTACAGGCTGCTCACAGAGCTCTCCCTCTCTCTCCCTCTCTCTCTCTCTCTCTTTTTTGAGAGACGGTGGCATTTTGCACGGTGGCACAGGGCACACAACATCGTCTCAGAGGAACAGGACATTTCCAAAAACATTTTAGAAAACATTCCGATCTTAAAAAAACACAATACAATTTTAGGAAACACAACATTTCAGAGAGCACAACGACAGGAAATTGAAAGTCTCGTTCTCTGAAATGTTGCTGCATTTTTCGAGGTGCTGATGTGGTTTGACCTCCAGGGGAACCGTAATTTTCTAGATCTGATTAAAAAAAAAAAAATAAAAAAAATTGAATGGTTGATTAATAAGTAAGATGCTCAAAACATCAGCATTTCCAAGGTGCAATGTCAGAATCAGCCGAGAGTTTTAGCCACACGCCCGTAACAAAACGGAACGTCTACGTCTTGCGCAGTATTAGTAGATCACCATCATCCAGCGGCACTAATGTTCATTCCAAAATGTATGTGACAAATCACCATTAGTGGTATTTAAATAGTGTGGGTGAGAGAGCTGTTATGTGCGAGAGGCCTGTCTGGCCCACGGGCATCCGAGCTGCACACTCTGTTTGGGTTAATGAGTCATGATAGCAGAGTCTGGATCTACATCAGCTGGACTGTGTCCGCTCTGCAGCCTCCGCATTTTAATAGACAGGTTCACCGTAGGACAGCTTCTGGTGCACTTCAGCGCACAAGCACAAACAGCAAAGAGACTCGAGAGTCTGAATACCCGCTGTAATTATGATGCACACCGACGAGTGTGTTTGAAGCGGCCAGCGGTCCACCCGCATCAAGTGGCGTTCAATTTTTACTGCGGGACGTTCGGGTAATTAATCGCCTTTTATCAGAAAAAAATCACCTGCCTGTGTTGTTAATCACTGACCTGAGGGGACCGATTTCCCGAGGGCGAACAATAAATCGCCGCACTTCTGAATGAGCGCAGTCACGCGGCATTTCGATGTGTTTACGCTTTCAGGCGATCGCCAAAGGTCTCCTGGACTTTTAGCTGTCTGTTATTACTGGCGATGCCTATTCACCGGTGATCAGCACACACACCAGAGCGCTGGTCTGGAAGCCACGGGACTGTAGGTGTGAGACTGCGACGAGGAACTCGCGGGAAATGAAACGAGAAACCATCATCACCTCTCGTCGGGGATTAGGAGCCTCATTTGAAAAACATGGAATTCTCTTCTCGAGGCCGAATACTGGAATCTCAATTGAATTAGGCACTTTAAAGAGACTACGCGCATATTTTCACATTTAAGAAGACTTTTTTTTATTCATTACAACAGCATGTGACGGCCTGTTTACAGCGACTCCGCTCAAAAGGATTCAAATGTTTACAGCTTTAATCGTTAAGATTAATGAACTTCATATTGAAATGTAGGATTCGAGTGAGGATGCAAACAGAAGGAGATCAAAGTGGGGTGGGGGGTTTTTTGAGGGGGGGGGGGTCTCTGTTTTGAAGTGCTTAATGAGCCCTGTGGTTTGTTTGTTTTTTTTTTTTTGTTTTTTTTTAATATCACCTGCACAGGTTTAATTCTGTTTCCCCTCTAGTGTGTGTTTCCGCCACTGCATTTTAATACTGTTTGTCTAAAATGAACTAAACTTGTTAACCTTGACGGAGCACTCTTCACTCCCTCACAATGCAGAACATCCCACACAGCTGAATCCCCGACAAAGTTCAGCGGCACTTTAAGGTAAACCTCCACCTCGCTCTCAACCTTTTTGTCTAAGATGGCACTCTTGTAAGGCTAAGTGCATTTCAAGGACCTTTCGTGGCACGGAGCACATAAAGCTGCAGACATTTTTCAGAGCGAGTATCTCATTTCACAGCAAGTTTGCAGCGTGTTTTTTTTTTTTTTTTTTGCCTCTTGGCTGTCGGAGGCTGGAGGAGAGGTGACACACACTCGGAGCTCGGGTCAGGAGGTGCAGACACCATCATCGATCCCCCTCAACGGGATCCCCAGGAGCTGTGGAGGCTGGGAATACATCTGAGAGCAGCGTGCGCATGATGTGTGTATGTGTGTGTGTGTGTGTGTGTGTGTGTGTGTGTATGCACCCACACTTATGCCTAACTGTCTGTTTGTGACTATAACGAGGGGGAGGTGGGTGCCGCCTGACTTGCAGTGCCCCAAAATAGAATGAAATTCCTGCCGGGGTGCAGAACAAATATTAGTTGAGGGGAATGTGGCACTCCGCAGCTCCGCACTGATTTTTATTTGTGAGCACCGTGAGGCGGCAGTTTAACGTCGGCCCAGCGCTGCCCCGAAGGAAACACGAGTCCACATATCACAGGACTTTGCAAGTTATCACACCTAATGATAAGATTTTTGTCTGCATACCGCGATTGAGAAATCTCCAGTCTGAGCTCATTAAGGTTATCCTCTTGGCCTGTGTCAACATTTTTCTGTGTCTAGCCTCTCAGCACCGTAGCAGGTGAAATAGAAACCCATTTACTGATATCTCATTAAGACAAAGCCAAGCAGCTAGTGCTACAATACCAGCAGTGGAGCTCATCTGCATTCCAAATGTGCAGCACAAATGGGAGTATGAATTGAACACTGGTGCAAGGCGTGGGTCGCCATGCTTCACTAAGCTAAATTAAAGAAATGTTTTGTGTACACACACACACACACACACACACACACACACACTGTCGCACCCCCCCAAGACACACATATACCTATTTACACACAATCTTAAATGCACACTTGCATTTTGCCTGCAGATTAAAAAGAAAACCCATCAAAATATTTCTTACAGCTTTGGAAGACTCACAATCAATATCCAAAGTAGCGGAGCGTTAAGCTATGAAAAAAAAGAAAGAAAGAAGGAAGCAGTTCTTCTTCTTCTTCTTTTTTTTACCGTGTGTCTTTTACAGCTCTGTTGACGGCTTCACCTTTGTGTGGAAGGACTCTCTGTCTCACAGCGCAGTATTGATCACAGCTGGAATCATCTGGGCATCACATCTTGCGAGTTCTCATCTCATTAATTGTTTAGGTTGAAAGATACCTGGAGGGAACAGACCTTGACCCCAGTGGTGCTGACGATCCAAGTACATTCACTTTCCTTGCGCACAAATTTTGAGGTATTTGTGCTTTACTTGAGTAATTCCTTATCTACATTATGCTTCTAATCCACTATATTTCAGAGGGAAATGTGCTTTACCTTCCAATGCTAGGTGCTGTGTCGTAGGAAACTGGACGTGTTTCAGTCATTTGAAGATGTTTATTCAGTTCTAACTATCTGGAGAGGAGTTGCAGGCTTTCAAACTCTGTGTGGGAGTGTCCTTACAGAGCCGTTGAGGACACGTGTGTGTGTGCTATGAGCTCCAGAGTCGATAGGGCAGCTTGTCAGTCCTTGATCCAACCGGCCTTCGTGTGGGTTGCTAAGGCTAGGTGAGCCCAGGTGTGAGTGGTTGTTAAACTGTCTGTCTGGGGAGAAAACTCAGCGCTGCATTGTAGTTGGGTGATAAGTATTGTCTGAGCCGCCTCCTCTGTTCAAGGACTGTCGCTCCAGCCCGACATAAATGGGTTCTTTTACTTCTCTTTCAAACCATCTGTCTTCTGTGGACAAGATGTTTACATTGTTGTCCTGAAAGTAATGATTTTTCTCCTTCAGATGTAAGTGGACAGCAGAGTCTTTACCTGAGGAGTTGGCCCTGCTGTGTTGTGCCATTTGTTTATGGAGAGGTTATTTCGTCTCTCCAGTGTAAAAATATGTGCAGTCTTGGCTGCATTGAACAGCATAAACTACAATACTCTGCTTATGCTTGAGTGTTTTGTCCCCATGATGGACACATTTCTGCCTCAGTGTGTTAGGGTTAGGGTTTGAGGTTTGAAGTGAACTGGGATATGATGTTTATTGAAGATCCACTTGAGTTTCTCAGATATTCCCATGACATAAGGAATGACAGTGTTGTTCCATTTGTCCGTCTCCTCCTGTCTGTCTGCTCGATCTTTGAGAGGTTTTCACAAAGGTCCAGTTTGGGTAGCCACAGGTTCTAAGTGCTTCCCTGATGTGCTTCTGTGCCTTCTCCTTCCTCTCTTTCTTACTGGGCCCGATGAGGGTTCTGATGGCCCCAGCTTGTGCTCCGGTGGGGGATGAGAGATAGGAGGTGGCTAAGTGCTTGGATATGTTATAGGTAACTGAGTCCATAGATGAATGGGATTGCTTCCGCGGGGCACAGTCGGTGATACAATGGTCTGTCAATGAGTTAAAGTTACATGATTTCACAATAAAGGTGCTCCGTGTAGGTTTGAGGGAGAAGTTTTAAACCAGAAGGGAAAGATCTTCAGTGACTGATTATTTTCTATGGATAAACAAACTAAATAACAAACTCCTCATTTACATAACTGAATAAACAAACTGGTCTTAACGGACGGCGCATTTTCACAGTGTTTCACTGTCTGACTGACAGTGTTCTGGGGACCTTATTTTCCTCTGAGAACAACTTCTTTATTCAGTTGCGGAAGAGATTAGTATTTTGTGTAACAGGGTTTGTATTATTACCTCTTTAATACTGTAAATATTACAATTCAAACTTTGAATTTCTTCTCCAAAAACTAGAGTCCCTTTAAGAAAAAAAACAACAACAAAAAAACCAGTCCACTGGCAGCGAAGCTAATTTACAGCAACAAATGTCACTCACACATTAATTACGTGTTTTGAAGGCTGAACACAACACCATACATGATGAATACCCATTGAAAAGACGGTTTATGGCCCGGTTGCCAAAAAGCCATTTTCACTTTGAAAAACATCTTGTTTCTTTTTGTATCCTTTACGAGCATTTATTTTCCGAGCAAATAGAAACCTCGATTGTCCTTTGCAATTCATTATGACACAATAGCCTGGAGGGATAAGAAATAAATAGCTGCAAATAATTCATTTAAACTCAAAGAAAATCCCATCTCAGTTCTGGCTCACCGCTATAACAAAGGCAGAGATAACAACCTGATGCCAGTGATTATAAACCATGTGCGGTAAAACGGGAGAACAAACGAGCTCGGCTACAACAAAGGCCGACAAAATATGGCAGAATCCTTTCCTCAGATCAACGTCAAACAATTCTCTCTGTCATTTTTTTTTTTTTTTTTTACAAATTAAAGTTAACAATCCTCTATATGGCTTTACCTTTTCTTTTTCTGACAAGACGCTTTGCAGTCGCATCAAGTGCGGGGGTTACAAAATGAGTTCTGGCCAGACGTGACTATTAGGATAAGGAATGGCAAAGCATACAATTATGTCGGGGTCTTGCAATTTGCATTTGCGCTCTGTATAAACAGATCATAAATGCACCTACCGTACAATTATAATGACTGCAGGAGTCAGCGCTTCATGTGACTTGTGTTCTGTGGGAGGGGGGAAAGGCAAGCTTTTAATGTGATTGATGTCAAAGTTTCACCATTAATTAACGTACTGCGATTTTTACGGCTTCGGTGTCTTAGCAACACTACAGTTCAAAGCGCCATATGTTTGGCACTGAGATCTCGTGATGATTTGATAGCTGCGAGTGAGCAATAACCTGGAATGATTATGATGTAGTGAGTGATTGAAGTGCGTTTGAGTAAAGTGCCCCTGTGTCACTGGTTTGGTCAGTGTTTTTAATTTGTTTTTTTGTCCTTTTTTTTTTTTTTTTTTTCAAAGTCAGAGTGTCACCCTTGAAAGTATTTTTCTCCTCTGATGGACAGAATGATCTGCTGGTATTTGTGATTACTTAGAGGTCGCAGGGTCACTGACACTACGCTAGGAAGGTTTGACTCAGCAGCTGTATCAAAGCCTTTAAGACACAGACTCACTGTTAGCTTTAAGCAATAGGCGCCAGAAAGAAGGCGCTCGTATTCTGGGGGAAACGCCGCAACAACACCTGAGTGAAACGGTCAGCTCGTCACCAGGCTCTGCTGAGGCCTCATGATGACCCGTTCATTCGAATCAGGTGTGTATTTTGTTTAACACTGTGTCCGAAATCACCCACTCGTTCCCTACTCGCTACATAGTGAATCCAACATAGTGCGCTATATAGTGAGCTCAACGGCAGAAAGAAGAACGGACTTTCGGACGCTACTCCGGCGCCGTTAATGACGTCACTCCTGTCGCGCAGTTGAAACGTGAATTGAAACCTCCATGCGTTCGTCCGCAGCGCAATGCATGATGGTAAATGTTGCTCGGTTAGTGACCATCGGTTGTGCACTACTTTTTGCGATGCATTGTGGGATTATTTGAGTGCACTATATAGGGTATAATATTCCCCGCTATACATTCAGACAGCACTACAAGATGGCGTAGTCACTATACAGTGCACTATATAGGGAGTAGTGAGAGATTTCGGACACAGCCTGTGATTTTAGTTTTTTCAGCCTCTTGTTTTCACATTATAGCACCAACATGGCGACCACTTTGGGTTCATACACATTCTTGTTTCATTTCATTTTAGGACTGTAAACAGATGCTTTTGTCCGTACATACATTCATACACTGATGGCACCCAAGGGCGCTGTGACATGCGCGCCAGGAGAATCGAAACCAGCAAACTTCCAATAATAACCCCTAAACCACAGCCGCCCCTGTCTTGCGGCTAAACAGCATGCTAAAATATGTTTCTGAAAACATTTTGCGTGAGCAACAGGCACATTGCCTAGTAATTCAATCTTGGTTTTTGATTGTTACGGAAGGCCTAAAATCTGTTGGATGATGCGTTTTGTGCCTAAATATAACTGCCAAAAAAGCTGAATAATGCTGTAGTCTCTACCAGTGTGTACCCTGTTTCTGGCACCTTGCCAGGTGTGGTAATTAACTAAGTTTCCTAATTAAGTTTCCCTCAAATGTTGCTGTTGCAAATTAGTTGTCTCGAAGCATCATTTCCAGGAGAAAGGACGGCTCTTTGAACCTGCAAGATCTGAACCTATTGTGGAAGGACAGGTGCTGTGATCAGTTTTCTTCATCGTCTGGACCCTGAACACAGCGTTTTGAATAGTGTTTTTGTCAGGATACTTCAGCTGTAACAATAGTCTCTGTTTCTGGAGTCATGGCAGGACAGGAATACTCTGATTTCTGCTACTTCTCTCGTACAACAGTCAGCACAATGTTATTGATTTGACACAGTTATTATAGCTCAAATCCACGGTTAAACAACGACAGAAGGCTGTGATGGATGCACCTCAGCCTCTGTTCCCGTTTTAACTGAAGTAAGTCAAGCAAATCCACTCACTGATTTGTGCTCTTGAATGCATTCAGATTTGACCAAATAGTTGCAGAACATTAGTCCTTCAGAGAGACGCGCGTTTGACTTCACAGCTGCCATCGCCATTATTATCTGCTTTTAGTTTTGTTGAGCATCCGGAGACATTCAGCTGTGAGGGCGGGCGCTACTGCTCTCCCCTTGAACCGTCATGGAACAGTTTTCAGTGTTTCGATACGGGTGTTGTAAGAATTTGCAGTCAGAGTATTTCACCTTATTCTGTGGCTGAAGAAAACAAACAAACGTACTTACCATGGAAATCACGATCTAAAAGAAAAAAAAAAGAGTAAAATACTGAATAGCCCCAAACAGGCATTGTTCCAACCAGATGTATTTATGTCGCTGACATTTCACCAATTAAAAAAAAACAGATATTGACAAAATTGACAAAATTGACCCTGAGGGGGCGCTGCACGGTTTTTGGAGAATAGCTCCCAGTTTAAGATCAATTCAAATGAACGCGACAGGTGGCGCTGATGAAGTGATGGAGGGGCGCCTGAGCTCATGTGACAGGGGATGTCGGGGAACGTCTGAAAGAGGCTGGGAGCCACCGAGAGACGTGGACTCGCTCACACTTCATCACGGGTCCCTGTTATCCCGGGGGTTGCCGGGTTCAGCAGATTTCCCCAGACCAAAGTCTGCCTATAAGCTGCCCGACAGAAACTTTAAACGACACGATCAATTCAGTTGTCTATTTGGAGAGCGTCGCAGGAGCAGGCTGACATTTCAAAAGAAGTATTCTACTCTGCTGTGATGGCACACACACACACACACACACACACACACACACACACACACACACACACTGTTTTATAACTGTACATTCGCTCATATTTTTAGAAGCTTTCTGGCCTTACGGACCACTTTCCTCTGCTCTGTTTCCTTCCACTCCAGCCCTGCTCAGTCATTATTCTTCTGAATGCAAGTGAATGTGTGGCTTTGAGAAGCGCGGAGCTGCCCCATACTCCTCAAATGGTTTTCCTTTAACCGCTTTATGGCTACTGTCTCCTCCTTATTTCTTTTTGTCAAGCTTTTTGATGATAAAATGTGCCCACTGTCAGCTGCACGGTGATCATGATGACTCTTCTGTGTAGAATCAAGCATGTTGCTGTGCTTCACTACCATGAAACTGTTACTTTTGTGACTGTGTCAAGGTCGTTTGTGTTTTTTTGTTTTTTTGTTTTTTTTCACCAACGTACAATTAAATGAACTTTAAAGGCACTGTAAGCATTATTTGCTTAATAAAATAACTGTTAAACGACCCTATGTTCCAGCAGTAATCACAGCTTCAAACATTGTTCTGGGGGCCTGATTGTCCTCTGAGGAAGGCTTATTTACTCAGTTATGAAAATAATTAATATTTCTCATTTTATATTATGACCTTAGTAATATTGTAAGTATTACCCTTCTGAGCTTCTGGATTGCTTTTCCAAAACAACACAGAGCACCGTTAACTCCACAGCGCCCGGAGGCTCCTACTGTTGACTGGCCAGGATTTTATAAAGCAATCTCGAGCAAAAATCTTTAACTCACAATGTCTTTGTCGCCTTCCACCCTTGTGCTGTTGTAGTTAGTGACTTTAGCAATGTTTATAGAAAAAAAAAAAAAAAAAAGTCACCGTGACCCCGTCAGCCCTCCCTATGGACACTTCAGTGAACTTCCCGGAAAACTTCCTCTCTGCCAGTGAGAGCCAGACAGGGTCTGCTATTTACTGATGGTGATTATGTAATTATGTCATTTAGAGCAAAAAAATGTACGCTTGGCCAGATGGATGGTGAGCCAGGACCTCAATCATAACACACTGTAAAAGCACCCATATGATTATAAATTGTTTGTTTGCTGAGACTTTTTGAAATTTTCAGATTGACAACCCCCCCCCAACAGATTTCACAGTTATGATGTGCATCACCACGCCTGTTTTGGTTCTGCAGTGCCGGTACGCTGTATGAAATGACACACTAAAGTGGCTTCATGCTGTCACTGATGGTTAAGTGTTGTGCGGGTCTCCATCTAGAACTTTTCTGCAGTTAGGTCCTTCTCTCTGTGCTAGGAGGGGCTGAGGGGAGCAACACCAGGCGGAAGAGAGAGGGGTGAAAGGTTCTGCGTGGGTTTCGCAGCATTGAAATATAAACCGGATCAGTAAGAAACACTCTGAAAACTTGTTTTGCTTTCTTGCTGAGAGCTAGATTAGGAGATATCATGTCAGTGTATCAGGTATGAAGCTACCACCTGCAGCTAGTTAGTGTAGCTTTGCATCAGGACTCCCCCGCAGATCCGGTGCCGTCCAGAGATCCGCCGACCAGCACCGCCAACCTCTTTTTTACACTTTTGCTTCCGTACAGAATAAACCAACGAGATATAACATGTTAATTGGTTGCGTGTAGGTGGGTTTTGTTATCTTTGGACCGAACCAGGCTAGCTATTTCCTCCTCCAGTCTCCCTCCAGTCTTTATGCTAAACTCAGCGCAGAGTCTCCGGGCAGAATAATTAGTTCACACACACGAGAGTGGTATTGATCTTCTCATTTAACACTTGGCAGGAAAGCAAATAAGCATGCTTAAATGTCATAACTATTTCTAACAAAAGTATTCATCTGTTTCGAGGAGAGTAATGCTCTGAAAGCAGAGCAGGGTGGGGTGAAAAGAGACGATCGTTGATTATTGGATTCAAAATAACACCCAAAATCCAATTAAAACTGAGACTGAATCAACAAGAACAAGTCAAGTCCCACACCTCTACAGGCTGCTGTTTGAGAGAGTCTGAGCAAAAGCTGTGTTCACTGTCATTACATTCCTCTCACTGCGTCGGGGAAACGGTCTCACTGAAAATCTCCAGGCTGCAGAGTCACATTTCACCAATTCACTTAAAATATGGATTGGGAAGTTTTATTACCGTGCATGCAAATACCCTGATCTTTTTTTTTTTTTCTTCTTTTTTTTCCCCTTTCCTCGCCCTAACCTGATTTCTCTGAATAACATGGTTTCATGTGTGCATGTTAATGTAGTGATTAACTGCCGAGTTCGTCTGCACATCCGAGACGCCCACCGTTGATTTGCTGTTGTTTTTCTGCGACCGCAGTTCAGCTGAAAATTAGCCACATGATAATTACAAAAAACATTTTTCAGGTCTTTATCATGTGTTTTGGCACCGAAAAAAAAAAAAAAAGAGACCAGACAAGACTTTCCGCTCCTTCGCTCGCACGTGCATGAACACACACAACGCACGAGAGCAAAACATTGGATTTAATGACCATCTGCTACGCCATTTCATGGTGATATAAAAAGTGGCAGGACCCTTCATACATATAAACATGCCCCTCATCAGGTATTCCTCCAATGCCGTGTTATGTGTTAACTTTCCAGACCCCGAGGTAGATTCCACCTTTGCTGTCTCTGTTAGTGGTTTCGCCCATATAATGTTAATTTAGCCACCGCGCTGACATGAACTTCAGCGCTGCGGTGATTTGTCACAGGGTGGAGAGCCGCGTCGCAACTTCTCTGATGCAACCCTCCCATGTGTCGAGTCGGTCCACTCACCAAGTTCTCCTTCTTTTGACCCACTTTTCCCCAGTAGTTATTTGATGTCTTTTGAATAATGACGTTGAAGTGATGGATGCAGCCATCAGTCACACGCTAACATTCAAGTAGGCCACTGCCCACATAAACCCCGCATTCATCAAATGGCCTCGTGCTGCTATTTTATGCCAAACACAGATTGAAAATTGGAATCCAACGGACATCGCAACTTGCACATGCCGCGGAAACGCGCGTGCACAGGGAGAATCGCCGCTCTGTCAGTTGCTGGTGGTTCAGGCCTCGGCGAGGTAAAGGACAGCCGCTTTCTGCGAGCCGCGAGTCGTCGAACTGGAGGCGGAGCGCTTGACTTGATCAGCGCTGAAGGGGCTGTGATGGATGGGGGCGGACAGAAAAACAAGGTCTCGTGCCGCGTCTTCTCAATGACACTCCACTGCCTTGCAGCGTGTGGTCATGTTGACACGGCGGCAGGTAGAACCACTCACAAAATGACAAATGACACTGTGAAGTTGAAGGGCAAAACTGTCATTATTCACGGTGTTAATTTAACAGCTTGACACTGATATCCATCAGCATCTCATGCAGTTACACTCTGTGACATGGATTACAATAGTGCGTTCTACTTTCAGTTACTGAAGCATTGTTAAAGCATCTACAGCGGAATTTGAATTTGTGGTGATTTTGGGGGCCAAAAGATTTGACCTTTGGTGAAGTAAAAGTTAAAAAATACATGTTCTTTTCGACACAGCTGTTTGCTGGATGCAGGATGATGGGTTGATGGATCTAGCTGTGTCTAGATTAAAGGGGCACTGTGCAGTTTTGGATTCAAACTCTGAATTTTAATACTTAGGTGCGATATGGCCACTGGGGGCAGCATATCACTGGGATAACCACTTACTGCTGCTAGCGATGTAAACGCTAAGTCTCCCCTTGTCCCTAGCTCCCAGTCCATACCCCTAGCTAGGTGGCTAACTGTGCTAACTCGCTAAGGGCTGCACTTTGACAGGTGGCCAATTCTTACATATTGCACCTTCGACATGATAAACTGATAGGTCAAAATAAAGATTTGATTTCTTGTCCCTATATGATAATAATAATTATTATTATTGTTAATCAAATGGCACTCACTATTTGGTGGATCGCCATCCCTTTTTCGAAGGCTCGTCTCTGGAGGAACTCTAATCGCTGGGATCTGTATCTGGTTTATATCAGGTTGTGCTGTTACCTCGGTTCCTATTACTACAACCTCTCGCAATATTTCATCACTCATTGGACGTATTAGCCTGAATATGATGCATTATTCATTTTCATCCTTACAATATTTTGTTGTACACTTAAATTTCCACTTTTTTTTTTTGTGAACTCACAAACTTAAAGTTGAGACGACGCCCACGCCTCTTCCCTTGTCTGGTGGATGTAAACTTAGAGCTCCTCTGGGATCACTTATGATTTATAGAAAAAAAAAAATCAATAATGCAATGCATACATAAACATAATTCCCCTTCTAAAGCGCTTGCTAATTTATGCTTGATTTATTTAGGGTTAAATTTGTTATAATATATATTAGTCTGGTTTTGAACAGTTTGGGTTTCATTCAACTCCCAGAAGCTCAAATACATTTCAGTGACATATATTCTTCTTTTAGTTGTTAGCTGTCTGTTACTTTAGCACTTCGGCAAACAGGAACATGACACACCAGGCTTTCCTCGTTCCCAGAGTCGTCCATTATTGATGTTGTGTCACATCCCTCAGCGTCTCATACAGACGCACAAAGCACTCTGTCAAAAACTGGAACAATCCTTAAATTACACATCAAGGAAATACAAAATCTATCCGTGTGGCCAGATGACAGTATGGTGTAGGTCTAATCCTTCCGCAGTCTCATCTCGCAGCACTCAAACAAAGGTTACATCGCTGACATTTGGATGATTGTTGCATATAAAGCTAGGGCTGAAAGATCTTCTGACTGTTAGTGTTAGTTTATCTTTTCAAACAGCTTTCAAATTTAATGAAATGTGGAGGTACCCTGTGTAACTCTGGGGAATCAGAAGAAGATGATCTTCACTGACTGATTGTTTTTTATACTTAACCAAACTAAATCCACAAACTCTCTTTGTTTTGACAGAAAAAAACAATAAAAAAACCCCAATATGACTGAATAAACCGAATAAACAAACTGACCTTAAGGGACAACACATGTTCACACTGTTTTACTTTAAATGCGGCAGACCCTGCCACCTTTCTGGCTTCAAACAGTGTCCTGGGAACCTTATTTTCTTTAGAACAGCTTATAGATTCATTATGGGGAAAAAAACAAACATTTCTGAGTTTGTATTATGACCTCATTAATATTGTAAATACAAAAATTCTGATTTTGAGTTTCTTCTCCAAATCTACATGGCGCCCCTTTGAATACATAAAGTGCAATAATGATGTGTTGCTTCATTTCCCACAGCCATAATACAATTGCGAAAGGCGTCATTTCCCCGTGTTTCAGAACATTACAGTCAGCGCCGGCTTTAGAGATGCTTTATGTGATAGACAGATGTGCAAAAGACCCTCCAGTGTAAGTTCAGGATTAACAAGCGTGTTGGATTTACACCTGCTGAACCTGTTTTCAGGCAATTATGCAAACATAACGTGATGGATTGCAGCAGTGAAAACCTCCTGGTCGCGCCCGCTCCCTGTCGGAGTCGTGTTTGTTAAAAACAGTTAAATCACGGCTACAAACAAACCGTTTGATTTATGATTTATGCAGCTGCTCCGCCCGTATGCAGACGAGTTATGGGCCTGTTAAAGGTGTTGTCTGTCTGAGCAGGGATGAAGGCTGAGCCCTGGCGCCTCTGCACGTCGGAGCAGACTCGACGCCTCGCTCTGATTACATGACTACACGGAATTCAGAGAGTGAGCAGAGGTACATCCATGTTTCTGTGTTTGATGATGTTGTTGTCTTATATCTGTGTGTTCTGTAATCTACACTGTACACCTTAGTTTTTGGAAGAAAAAAAAGAAGCGCTCCTTCTTACAAAAACACACAGACGCGGCCCTTTCATTTAAAGAAACAGTGCACCATTTTGAGGAGGTGCACTTATTTACTCGCTTGCCGGGAACATTGCACTGTCATGTTTGTAAAGTATTAACCCGCGACCAGCATTGCATTAAAACTGGGAACAAGGGTAAACAACAAGACTGACTCTGAAAGTTAAAAAAAAAAAAAAAAAAAAAGGGAAAAAGCAAGGACTCCACAAAAATTACTGCTCCTGATGAAGAAACGGTCCCGCGCTCACCCCCCCAGCATCACAACATCTGTTTTCACACTCTGCCTTTCATTCGTAATAAACAAACAAGGCATAATGTGTTAATTAGTGAGCTTAGAGAACAGGTTCTTACTTTCATTACTTCTATTACCTTAAGACAAAGCCGGGCAAGTTGTTTCCTCTGGCTGCTGTGGGAGAAATACATGATTCTCCCGGGACGTTCTGTCATCATACGATGGCATACGTAGGACATCGATGTCATATGTACTCTGTATAAGGTAAAGCTACTGTTGATGTGTCTACGGAACAGATGCTGACAAACTGACTGTGTAAAACTAGAGAGATGGCCTGCGATCTTTATATCCACTTTCTTTCTTTTCTTTCGTCACTTGACCAGAGGCGAGAAGCTCGTGCAGTACCTTCTCCTTCCCTTGCCGTTAAACAGATAACCATGTATGTGGACGGATGACTTCTGAGCTGTGGATATAACCTGAAACTGGAGAAGGTTTGGGAGGAATGACTTTGCTTCACACTGGGCACTGGGTGTGAGTTTGTGGGTATCCCCATGCCCCAAGATCCCACCAGCTATAATGTTGCAGAGTGTTGGCAGAGTAAGGAGCAAGGTAAGGAATATTTGGCACCGCATCACATACTCATAGTTAAATGAAATAACAAAAGCAAAGCATTTGAGTTAATAGAGGCCCTTGGTTCATTTTTCAAAGGTTTGAGCCAGTTTGGGAGGCTTTCTAAGATAGCTGCATCAGTGTTGGTGCTCCCTCATTCGAATGCCGACGCTGAGAGGGTTTTCTCCGCGGTTGGACTGAACAAGACCAAAATCAGGAACAGCTCGGCACAAGATGGAACTCTGTCCGTCCATCATGACAGTTGAAATGGCTGGCCTGGAACCACAGTGTTTCAAATGGGAGCCACCAACCCCTGTGCTGAAGGCCTCAAAACCTGCCACCAACACCTACAATAAACACTAACCATTATCTTTCTCTCTCTATCTCACACACACACACACACACACACACACACACACACACACACACACACACACACACACACACTTGGGCTTCTGCCGAATTGCCGTCCAGCATCTTCAACCAGGAGGTATCTGCTGCAGCTCTCTCACCGCAACAAACCACAAATATCGACATTTAAGACATGAGACTTTGACAATACTTTGATACAAATCTGTTGAGAAACTTGACTTGTGCCATTAAATGAAAAGTTTCACGTCTATTCTCCAAAAAGGTGTCCAGTATCACCACACCTTTTTCTTCTTCAGGAGAAAATCTCATCTATTGGATCTAAAATAAACTGGGTGCATCTCAGTTACAAGTGTGTGTGACTGTTCCCTTCTATTGCCATCTAGATACAAGCCAGACGCTAAAGGAGGTGTCCAGTTTCCTGCAGTTCTTCAGCGTTTTATTGGCATAACGTTGAGATGTCAGAAAAGCACATAATACTTCGATTTTTTGAGCATATTTTTGGATCAAATAGCTATGGATCAGAACTGTAAAGTCTTATGTTGTTTTTTAATTATGACCTACCTTGACACTTCAACAAATCTTGACAACAGCATGTGGACCTCTCCACAATAACTGAACCCTACGCCAGAAAACAACAACAACAACAACAACAAGAACGCTGCATATTTCACTCAATAACAGAAACATCTTTCCCAGGAGGCTAAATTATGTAATACCATATTATTGATAAGCTCAGACATTATCAGTTATTTTGTCAGTACTTTTTATCGTTTTGGTGTAATTTGTACACACCTGCACCTGAAGAAATGCTGAATTAAATACATGTTTTTATTTGTATGAATTAATGTGTTGTTTATCAGATCAGGGCCCCGTCCCCACAACCCAAACAAACCCCCGCTGTCAGCGCCAAAATCTCACTCCGAACTCTAATCTGATTTATTGGTAATCATAATCATGTTTTTAAATCAAAGAGATACTTTAATTCTGCACCTTTCTACAAGCTCTGTAGATGTATTATTTAAAAGAAAGAAAAAAAAAGATTTGTCTACATAAAAATGTAATCAATATGACCTCGCCAGGATAATCTCTTTAAGTTCCTTATTATTTTATTTACCTGCCTTGAAGGCTTCTGTATTACTAGGATCCTAAGTTCCCTTAATTGACTGACTTCATGATAGATTTAAATCAAACTTTAAGGGCCCCAGTCTGGGCAGCTGTGGCCTGAAGCAAGTGTAAAAATGTCAGTTTCAATATTATAATATTGAAAACAATTCCTACTTATAGATGGAAAATAAGGCTTTTTCAAGTTTTCAGTTGGGTCCTGCTTCCTGCTACCAGTGTTGGTCATGGTGGCTGACCTAACTTAAACCAAACGTGGGTCTGACATTTCTCTTTAATTCTGCGACTCAACAGAACAAAACTCATTCACAGTTTATAACTAGGCTGCATTTTGTTCAGTCCAGTGGTTCATCTCATGGTTGAGTCTATTGCGTCAACACAACCTCAATATTGGTACCCAGCAGCCCTTTCATTATCCAGTACCAGTATTTGTTAATAATGTCAATAGCTTTTTTGCTCATACAATTAATACTTTTGTCCGTCACAAATTGTTCTTTTCTGTTTCTGTATATTGGTCCCTGGTCAGAAATGAACTAAGATATCCACCCTTGGCTGACTGTAGCTACAATTTTAAGAAGAGAATTTGAAGAAACAACTGTTTTTACATCACGACGTATGTATTGTGTCATAGAGATAACTACTTATACCACTCATAATTTAATTTTACATATGTACAGTGACAGTAAAGGCATATTCTGCATATTCTAAAGGTGGGAATGCTAGCAGTGTAAACACCGACACTACCCCGGTGGCCCAAGCTCCCAATCTACTAATTGTAGCTACGGTTAGCAGCAGTTAGCAGTCATTCTGGTGATACGCTGTCGCCTATTTGATTTGAGCATGAGTTTAACAAGATGCCAATTCTTACATATTGCATCTTTCATACTTAAAATGTGCAACAGTTTAAATATGATGGTTTGACCTCAACATTAAGATTATGTTGATTATTAAACATTACAAATCAGACACTTTCTCTATGATTTCATCAATTCAGTAATTGTATTTGACGTCTATCTCACAGTTTGAAATCACTTCAAATCCTGTCAGGCAGGTGTACAATAACAAAACTGTCACCAGTTACTCAAAATTCACAGCATTTAGCATTTCAAATGAAGAGGGAACGTTTCAGTTACAACAGAACCTCTTTAGATTCTGTTTTCAGTCGGTAATAGTTTGCTTACTAGTCTCTAGAAAGAGAGACAGAGAGACGTTTCCTCATGTTTCGCTTCTGTTTGTCACTTTGGTACGAACCTGTCACCAGAGAACAATTTGGGCAAATATGAAATCTGATTGTGATCAGAACACATGATCCAATTCTCTGTTGTAGCTCAATTTGAAGGTTGGGCAGATAAAACAGACGTTCCTTCAGATTCAGGGCGATGTCATTTCTTAGATAATTTGAACAGATTTAATGTTTTTCCTCCAATACAGCTAAGGCGAGTGAAAACAATGCACTGACAGATTTGTTTTTACTGATTCCTGGGACAGATGATACGGTCACGGTTGGTTAGAGACAGAACGGTGTCATCCAGGCAAACATTTTTAATGAGAGACAAACCAGGAATGTCTGAGAGTGACTGAATATCGCCCGTCTGCCGACGTGTAGCATGAAGGTTCTTGTAACATCTGTGTTAGTCCGTGCATGTGTATGTGTGTGTGTGTGTGTGTGTGTGTGGAGGTGATGGTGATGATATGGTCTGGAGTCTTAATTTACAATTAAACCTGCAGAGGGCATTTCAATTTCAGGATTCCTGAGCCTGCAGATGGCCAAAAAAAAAAAAAAAGATCCAAAAAATGAAATGAAATAAATATCAGTGGGTTATTTTGTCATTTTCACCCGCTGGTTTTTCTCTGTTCCAGGGAAAATGTGGCATCTACGGGAGACACAGTTGCTGACGATTTGACAAGTGTGACATTTACAAATAAACCTCTGGGGGCTGTGAGAAAGCACAGACACATTTTCTTTCCTGACAAACTTTGATGAAAGCCAAGAAGACACAATTGATCTACTCCCGCTGCGCGCATGTCTTGGCGTCGGTGTCAGCATCTGTTTTTTGTGTCAGCTTCCGTCGTGTCACTTCGCGTGTCGTGTGATGCTCACCTTCAGGCTCGTGGACTGATCTGAGTCCATGTAAACCCTTAACATCCAGTCTGCCAAAGCAGCTGAGAACAAGGTCCTGATTGTTTGTGCTCTTTCCAGACCACGTTCCCCCAGATGGCCCCCCCGTCTCTGTCATGACAGGAGCTTTCTCGTCATTGTTCCACAGATTGTTTCTGCTTATTGCAATCACAGGGATGAGATGCAGCGCTGCTTTGAATAGGCGTGTTAATGTACATGTAATACATGCTCAAAATCATATTTTGTTTTATCTACTTTAAAGGTGCACTGCGTAGTTTTGGGGAAGACATTTTAACCACAAGAAAAAGACCGACATTGACTGATTTTTTTTAAGCCTAAGAGAAACAAAATCAACAAACTCGCTTTGTTTACATGACTGGATAAACTGAAAAAACAAAGTGACCTTAAGGGACAACACAATTTCATACTGTCTCCCTTTGTTTATATTTGGCGGACCCTGCCACCTTTCTATCTTCAAACAGTGTTCTGGGGACCTTATTTTCCTCTGAGAACAGCTTGTTTACGTGTGTGTGTGTGTATATATATATATATATATATATATATATATATATACCGGTATATATATGTGTGTACATATATATACACACACCGTGCCCCTTTAATATAAAAGTGTGCTGTTACCACCGAGAGCAGTTATTTCCTATGAAAGAAAATTAATGATTTCCTTGCAAAATTAATGCAATAAACCCAGTGGGTTATCAATAATAGAAAGATGAAACAACATTCACACTAAGTATCACTGAGAAGCCAGTCTCCTGAAAAAATTAAACAATTTCAATGGCAACAGAGCTCAGGAGCCCTCTAGGACCTGTTTCCCGAGGACCGTCCTTTAAAAACACACACACTTGCTCGGCCAAGTGGCTGCTGTGTCTTCCATGCTTTCACCCTGTAATTTCTTCAGAGAGCTTTTCTTTTCACATGTGGAATCATGTCGCTGCTTGGCTGAGTTCACCGTTAAAATGTCACTGTTGGAGTGAACTTAAAAATAGCTTGGAAATTATCAGCAATGAATCGCAGTCATCAATTCAAGTGGCTGAAAATGTGAAAAAAAGTGAAGGTGCCGGGAATACTTTATGAGTGCACTGTATATCAGGACATGCAAAGGGCCAATTTAATCCTAGACCCCCTGGGGACAGTTCACAGAGAGTGTTGAGACCTCGGTGACGTGCTGTGATTGCACCATATATGATGTGAAACAGCCTTCAGGCGGCTGTGTCCCATCTAACCTGCAGCATCACTCACGGTGATCAGGAAAATGCAAAAAATGTCATTTAACATACAGAGCAGAAGCGGAACAGTTCATGAATCCTAAACATGCATTCATTGCAGATTGGTACTTTATTTAGACAGACCTCCTCCCCGACAATCTGTCACTGCAGACAGCAACAGTGCCACCATCTTCCTCGCAGCGGGGACTGCGGAGAAGGATGCAGTCATGTGACCATGTCCCCTTGCCCACTGCCATCTGGAGACACTGTCAAATACAGACTGACTTCAGTGATTAGAGTTTGATCTGTGGCCAAACAGCCATATTATAATTTTTTTTTCTCTTCTACCACATGGGTCGGCCATGATGTTAGTCCGGATGTTCAGAGTTCATGTACAGGAGCAACCTTGACCAGATCTGCCAGGTCCGCGGTCGGCACCTTTCCTGCCTGGCTGTCAACTCACGTTACAAAATAAGGCAGAATGAGAAACGGTGAAATATTACAGGTGGCCTTGTATTTGTTAAATAATTGTGATTTTGTAGGTGTTTTTTTTTTTTTTTACCTTGATGCCAAAAGCGTGCTTTTGTCGTTGCTTACTCACTAAAGACTCCAGAGAGTGGTGTAATTACGAGACACGAATACAAACCAGGCAAAAGCAAAGTAAATGCAGCCAGAAACATACCCCATTTTACACTTAGTCACATCATACATTTTAGCACATTCAGGAAAAAGCATAAAAGCGTCTGAGAAGCACTCCGAAAGGATCGGAAGGTGGTGTCCGTCACTCTGGCCAGATGTGCGAGGTGTAGATGCATCCATCTGTTCATGTCACATTAACAATTATTATAGTCCACGCAAGTGCAACTACGTCAGAAAGCAGCTCCTGGAAATAGTCACAGACGGGGTCTGCCCATTGTGATGCAGGCACTTATTCACAAAGACGAACTCAGGCTGCATTTTTCTGTCTGAACTCGACAGACTCCAAGAGGAGTCGTAACCGAACCCAATCTGAACCCAATAGGCGTTCTGCTTGTTACGTCTGAACCTGACTCAAGCCTGATGCAGTTAATGTGAGCTGAGGCACCCCGTTACCATGGTTACAGCCTGCTTGTTTACCATGATTGCAGACATTTTTCTTTTTTTTTTTTTTACACCAATTACCTATTTTAATGCTGTATTTCACTAAATGTACTTCTGAAATCTGACCTAGACCTGGACATCTTGTTCCTAAATTTTTGTACATCTGGTATCCAAAGCAACAGAGACGCATGTATGTAGTGAATATGTGTAAACACAAGTTTACATCACATCTCACATCTCACAACTCGAGTAGATACACAACGCATTGGTGTCTTTAACGTAACATGAAATCTTTCATTTCATCACACTCTGTTGATCATCTTAGGTAACTATTTCTGCTTTAAACTGAAACAATTCTTAATTCTAACATATTGCACCTTAAAAATGACAAGTGTAAATGTGGCCACAGATATGTTGGGTTACACAATAGTTTACAGCCTGCAAACACAGACTAAATATTATGAGCAGTGTACAAATACAAACCTGAGACTTTGCTGTCATTACTGTGCAGGAGCAAATTGTTTTATATCACTGCACACCTCCACACACCCTCATCTTACACTGTAATACACAGCTTTCTCACACTGTATCAGGGCTTTGTCTTCATGTCAGCGTGATGATCACACAAATGAATGGCCAGCCGTCTCACCCAGAATTCCTCATGGGTGCCATAAAAAGACTTTGCAAAATGTACACGTCAGTTGTTGATTTGATGAGCTGCTTGCCACACTTTTCCCTAATCTGTATCCTGTCCAATGGCTTTTAATTTCACACTGGACATGAGCGGCGGTGTCCTGTGCTTATTTTAGCCTTCTATCTCCTCTATCTACTTTATACTGCTTGACCTGACTTCCTCCTTTGCTGCCGTAATAATAACTATGGCAACTAGAGGTCGCCGTCTTAGAAGAAATGTCAGTATGTGTGGTAATAAATTGCTCACACTGTTCGACCTATACGTTGGTTTATCAGTTAAGAAAAGGCTGCCTTTAACATCAGGATTGTTATTTCCAGGAGTCCGAAGGTGTGGATCAATGGTCAGTCTGGGTACAGTGTCGTAAGATCCAGCATCCCACATCACACAAGCTCACTGATCGTCTCATTTGGTAAATCTGTACAACACACAAAGTGAATATATTTACACTCTCTTAAGATAATATAGCTCCCTTGTTCTACAGTAGGAGTGATGGACATGGCACTGACAATGAAAATGTCCCCCTTTCCTTGCATTCACGCCACAACAACGCTGTTGTTCAAATCATCTGGCCGTCCAAGTGGTTGCCAGTTTGTTACACTAGCTAACGTTGCTAATGCTAGCTTCCTCACACGAGTCACCGCTAATGTTTCTAACGCTAGCTAGGTAATGTTAGAGCAGTACAGTACACTGGAGTTCAGAATTAATACACAAAAAATACAAAAATTAAAATAATAAACAACCAAAACGATCAAAATGTTAAATTACGATTCAAAATATAGTTTTAAAGCATTTTCACTGTTTGTTGAATTCGATCTCCCAACAACACCAACATCAGAGCTGTTGTTTCTTTACAATCTGATGATACATTTTGAATATTTTCCAACTACAATTCTTACCTATTGCACCTTTAAGTGACTACATCTCAACATGAGCACAGGAACGAAACACAGGCAGTGAAAGTCTGCTCTTGTAGACTCTTGTCTATTGCATTAATATGTGCAGGCACATCAGGATCTACTATATCCTGGTGGCACTATTGTTGCATAACAATGTTCGAAATGTGGTGTGCCAGAAGCTCGGGTAACCACAGCTACAGTGAGGCCAAATGGGAAATGATTGTTTACGTTCTCGCAGATTTGATGCAGAAAGACGCCAATGAAGTCTGAAGTAGACTGTCGGCATTATATCATTCCAGCTGTGTGCGCGCCGTTTAAAAACAGCACGCCGCCGAGGTAAACCTAATCAACGCAGCACCCGTCTGCAGGAGTTAACAAGGATAAGAATTACAGCTCAGGTGTGCCGCCTATGAGAGCGCGGTTGGAGATAATGAGGATATAGAGGCGGTGCGGATAACGGAGAGGAAACCAACACGCACCGTAGGTATCATTAACCTTTCCCGAAAACACCGGCAGGGAAATGAAAACATATAAAACAAAGCAGAGAGCGGCATCTACTCATCTGAGTCTCTGAGAGCTATTGACAGAACAAACGGCTATAAATAGAGAAAGGTTAGGGTTCAGGAGCGCTTAGTTCAGTCTGCCGTCAGACCTGCATTCAGCCCCGAGCCTCAGATGTTTGAGTCTGAATCAGGGCAAATGATGATAAGCCTGGGGCTAATTCTGTACATGCAGATTTTCCTCTCTTTCATTGTGGTTTTTATACTGTGGGTTTTTATAGAACGAGAGAAATGGTGTTCTGTAGATAGGGGGGATTTAAATTCCTCTCAATAGTTGTTCATTTTTACTATCAGGCGGGACTTAATTTTAGGTGGCCATCTGCACGCCGCTAATTAGTCCTCCATTCATCTCGTTGAGGGAAGACACCAATTAAGTCATCTTGGGTCAAAATGATATTTCTGCGCAATCCCATGCTTGTGAATATGCCGTTTAGGTCCTTCAAGCAAACAGCAGAAAAGCTGTTTGCCCAAACGACAACATTGTTGAGAACATCTATCTACAGAAAAAAGCCGCCCGTACTTGATTTCCCGAGGCACGGCTCCCCCTGTTCTAGAGCTGCTCCGCGCCATTTGATTATAGCTTATCTATCCTGCACAACATAGCAAAATACCAAATTGGATTGGGCTGGCTTTTATTGTTTGCTCACAGTCCACCTGCTACACAAACAAACTACAGTATGATTTGGCGCAGACACATGATCCCTCTCCCAGCTGATTGAGAGAACATCTGAGTCCTTGTATGCGAGCAGCTCCAACTTTAGGAATATTTTAACAAGATAAGCCTCAGTGCTCGGGGGAAGTTTTATCTTTGATCTGAAATAATCAAAAAAATACTGAGCTCATTCTGCCTCGCAGTATTTCTTCTTCCTCTTTGTATTGAGATTTACATCACTGAGAGAGCTCAACACACCGCGAGTGAGGCGGACACATCCAAACAGGAGAAACGCAAGCAAATAAAAGAAACACCTTCACCACTTTGGGGACAGGAACACAGCAGCAAGCGCGCTGTGGACGAGCAAACAGTCTGTAAATGCAGCGACTCTGCAATCTTGTGCACAAACCAACAAGAATTCCAAGTTCAGCCTGGAAATTGATCTTGACAAAGCACTCCCGATTCAAGGTCCACCTATCAGATGTTTCCAGAGCTTTCAACCATATCACTCGGTCTTCATCAGTGTTTGGAGTTGGTGAAGATGTCACCTGCTCCGACAACGATGCCAGATTGGTTTGATGTTGCTCTCAGATCATTTTCAGGCCCAGTGATTGCTCAAAATCCGTCCAAAATATCATCTATAACAAGTGCAGAGCGCAGACAGGAGGCAATATTACAATGTGACCGCAAAACTATTTTCCATTTCTGCTTTTAAAGTAAGAAAATGAAAAGAAAAAGAAAACAAACAAAAAGAAAGATCACAAAAATCAGGCACCATCAGGAGCACCAGGACAATTCTCAGCGGCCCGGCAGGATGAAGTCTGGGATGTCAAGCCAGAGTTGAAATTCTAAATGAAATGCGCAGTGGTGGACTGAGGATGTCTCAGACGCAAGGGCAAAATAAACCGAAGCTGTATGAGGTGGGTCACAAGCGCACAAAAAGGGCACTGGGAGAGCACCCGATCATGTTTTATTCAACGTAGACGCATCCAAGAGGGAACTTTCACCCTATTTTTTCTCAGAAAGAACTTAGTCCAGCCGTGGAAATGTGCAAATCAAAGAGTAAACAACACAGGGCAGTTACAGCTCTCTGATTTCTGTAAATCACAGATATGTTGGATTTTTTTTTTTTTTTTAGGTGGAATTTTCAATTTGTTATGAAAACGGTGTTGTCCTTATGCTCTGGTTAGATTTAGGATAATATCATATTTCGACTTAGAATACCTGTTAAACTATCCAGTGGTGTCACATTTAAAAATGTTGAAAAGGACTCCTGAACTGCACTCAACTGGCCTGGCAGCCTTGTCGCCTGGATTCATCCTAACCTGGTCTCCTCCAGTCAGCACATCTATTCTGAAAGTGTTACTTCTGGTACAGATCTGAGCATATCAGTGGTTTGCAGGACCTTTAACTACCAGCATTTTATCCTGGTGACTGGGGCTGACAGCATACGGCCTGATGGTAATGGACTGAGTGCAGAGATTGGCCTAGAATGATGTTAGATTCCCGGCTTGAATTATTATCCCTGTCCAGGCCTGACAGAAATGACAAGTTTAATGTCACTTGGTAAACTGCAACAAGCCTTGACGGTATGCCAAATTATCCCCCCGCCATATGTACAGACATGAAAAGGGAGAGAGTAGGACAACGAGAGAGAAGTAGGCTACACGCAACCCCATACTGTCAAAAAAAATGTTTAAAAAAGCAACCAAACAAAACACAGAGTGTTACTTTGAGTTTAAAGTTTCATTGTCTTGTAAAGTTCATTCCATTGATATGGTGCAAAGAACATTATGGCATTCTCTCAGTCAAATCAATAGTTACAGTCCTGGGATCGACTGTGATGAAGAGTTATTTGAATCTGAGAAGATGTGAATGGGCCTAGGCAGCTTTATTACGAGACATCTGCAAACAGCATGATCTTATTTATATGATATTATAAAGACTATCCCCCCCAGAGTTAGCCTTCAAGACAACAAATACTTTATCGAGATGTGCACAATAAAGATGAGGAATGTGACCAGTCGCTGGCGATTAGGTCCTGTTGTGATGTCATTGGACTTGAAGGAGGAAGTGAAGCTGTGCATAAATAACAGCCCCTGACGGAGTCTAGACGGTGGTGGTGGAAGGGATGGGATACCTGGACTGGACAGGTGAGTCGGGTGGAGGAGGGTCGCACTTAAATTACTCTAAGTCTGACAGCTGCCGTGAGGAGAACAGATTAACAGTCTGACAGCAGTGATGTGATTGGACGATGACGGCTGTGGCGTATTCTGTGTTGTGGCGTGCTCGTTACGAAGAAAGCTGGAGTAGGCAGTGAGAGTAGCACTGATATGGTATTTCTGATCGCTCTCAGGCTAAGATTCATTTGTGTTGGAACTCAACTTACAGCATATTGCTGTCCTATTTGCATTCTGAACTAGCTGTGAATTAGCCTATAGGCTGTTGCCAGTTGCCTACTTACACGTCTACCACATACAAAGCAACATAAGCGCTCATTTTGAAACAGGTTTAGGCCACTTTGGAAATGTCAAACTGGCAACAGGCAACTTCTTTGCTTTAACATTTAACATTCACATCATGCACATTCAGTACAAAGGGGAAAGAACCCCGCTGGAGGAGGAGGGTAGCAGGCGAAGAGGGAGAGCAATCCATTGAGTTAATGGACAGTCATTCACTCAATGGAGAGCGCCGGTGTCACACTTTGTTCCCCCTGTGATATGCGTCACCCCTTACCACGGGAATCTGACAAGGGTCAAAACTGGTATTCTTTCTACAAGAACAAATTTGGATTCTTAGGTCTGGCCTGTGTTTTGCTATGGACTTTAGCCAGGCTGCTAGCAGTTGCCATGTTTGGGATAGCAGCACCACCATTAGTACGACAGGAGAACGCTTGGGGGGGCGATTAAAAAGTTGTCTATTTCTGTTTTTACATGTTGATTCTAGCAGATTTCATTTGCTTGTCTTTTTCTCATTATTTCTTCTAAATGCAATGTTTTATGTTTCTACACTTTTAACTATTTTCTTTTTTTTTCCTTTAAAGACTATATTTTCCTCATAAAAAATAATGAGAGATGTGATGGACAGGGCTTCATCAAACTGCTATAATCCACCTATCGCTCCTGCAAGTTTGGTGGACTGATATAATGATACGCGTATGTGAAAGTGGTCGCTCGCTCGCTCTTGCTCGTGTTTTCTCAAGTTGCGGTGCATTGAACTCTTTAGGCTGCCGTGCATAATGTTTTACGATCGGTGACTAAATGCGTCTAATTAATATCCTAACACTGCCATCACGCTGTCACCCTGGATGCCACATTACCCCCGGAGAGCCCTCACCAGCTCACCATGCATTACATTCTCCCAAGCCGGCCCCCTTAAACAGATGAGATGTTTGTTCCGGTGAACCCGCCAGGAGCCGCCACCGCTCACTGCCGCAGCGAGCAGGGAAAATAATGACATGTCATCTGATAATGGCTGCATTGCGGACGAACTAGCCCTTTTAATGGATTTATAATTAATGCTTGCGTGTTGGCCGATGCCACTGATGGCTGCGGAGAGGCGGGATAATGTTCTGGAACTACAAAGTCATTTTAGATCAGTGTGGATCAAGCCGAGGCCACGGAATCGGAGATAAGAGGTGCATTTTTATTCCACGAGAGGTGCTGGGCTGGCAGCGGCGGCCCGGAGAGCTTTCTGTCCCTCTTCTCTTTCCCCTTCATCTCTCAGCCCTCTCAGCCTGGGCATTAGAGGCCAGTGGCTCTCCAGGCTACTCAGTACTTACCACTTGACAGACCGAGGGTTGTAATTGTTCATGATTTTAGAGTCAGTGATTCATACCTGGATGACACAGGCACATAATTGGTCTGAGTGGCTGAGTGAACATTTTTCATTCAGCAAACCCCCACGTCTGGATCCATTTCAAGCCGAATTGGATAAGAGTTTGTGGTCTGAGGTTGCATTCCAGGCTTTCCCCCTTCAGAAGGGTCTTTTTTTAATGAGCAGAGATGAGAAAGGCGAAAGCAGTGAAAGGTCTTTTTCTTTTTTGTGGCCATCTGCCATCTCGTGGTACAGTATGCTGTGCAAAGACGGACTCGAGAGGCCGGCTGATTCTGTGTGAAGACTTCTTTCAACTGCTGTTCAGCATATTTTAATCAAGGTTAACAAAAACGGCGGGTCCCAAAGCGAGCTCCGGTGCACGCCGTGGCGCCTCGAGGACCACGCCTGCCACACGAATTAGCTTACCATTGTTAGTCATTTAGTGTGCACTTTGAAAGCATTCATCACATTAAAAACCTGAAACACTGACATTAATGGTCCAGTGTGTCGGATTCAGTGGTATTTAACAGTAACTTTCAAAAGCCAGTAACCGTGTTTCCATAGAGCATTTGTATGTGCATTTGGAAGAGTATTAGATTCTATGGAAATTCCAAAATACTTCTTCAAATTTGCAAAAAAAAACTCAATGTGCAAAATGTTTGATGGAAACTGATCTGCCTATTAAACTCATTAGACTCATTAAACTCACATGACTGATCAGCTGTTTCCGCTGTCTGCATCACCTCTCTCCATTTTGTCCCCTGGTGTGTTTGCCTCTAGCCTCTGTTTACTTCCACGTCCACACATTTTTTTTTTTTGGAGAACTTTAATAGCTGACTTAAAATTTGCTCGGCACATAATGGATGGCTGCTGTTTGGTTTGTCCGTTCTGGGTTACTGTAGAAACACAGCAGCGCAGCATGTTTGTAGCAGCCAGTGTTGCCACAGTTACCCTGAAAAAGTAATCTGATTACTGATTACTCCTTTAAAAAGTAACTTGGTTACTCTACTTATTACTTATTTTAAAAAGTAACTAAATTGGATTACAGTTTACGTTATTAGTTACTTTCAGCAGCTGCCGACAACCGGACACTCTCTTTATTGGAAGTGCTTTTTATGACAGCAACGCCAAGTAAACAACGCACAGCCGTGTCATATTACACAACACACCATAAAAGGGCATGCTAATCATGTCGCAACATAGCCATGCAGCACACCCACTTAACTCACTTGAAAGAAGCTCAGCTAAAAGCACATCATAACCTTTTTTTTTTTTTTTACCAAAACAAAATACAATTCAAACAGGCAGCCAGGCAACTCAAGCAAAAGCAACAAAAGGCGGCGCGTGCTCACGAAGACGGGCACTAGCGGTCATAGTATTTCACGCTAACAATTCAAGCGATATGTCATATGAACGCCGAGACTCGGATTCAAGGGCACAAACAGTTGTGTTTAGATGAAATGAACACCCGAAGTGAAGTGCAGGAAAGATGGAATACCCTTTATTGGCTGTAACAAGAGAAATCTAAAGTGGCACGTTCGGAGATTCCGCCTCGACACATCTCTGCTGAAATCTCTCCAGCTCTGCTCTGCTGCTACACGTTATTAACATCGATCCTGACAGAGGCAACGTTTCGATGTTGTGCTGTGTGTTTTCTGGAGGTTTTGGGCAGTGACTGCATCATCCCGAGGAGATTTTCACTCTGAAAATTGCAAAAGGTTTATCAGGTGGAACTTAAATATTTTATATATGCTGTGTTCCAACTTCATTTTACTCCGACCCGGTGAGATCGACACTGACGCTTACAGCACCGCAGCAATCTTTGTTTACCTTTATTTTGGCACCAAGATTTTTCATTTAGATCTCACAGTTGCAGTCTTTTCCCCAGTTCTTCTTTTATTTTTATTTTTTCTTGAATCCAGCAAATGGTGAAAAAGTTCAGGGGCCACTGAACTAGAGAGTGCATCCTGCTGCAAGTTTAGGGTGTTGATAAAGCAATATGTGAGGCTGTTGCAATTGGACAGTGATCAACATTTTTTTTTTTTTTTAAATATCTGAACCAATAAATGTGAAAGCCAGTACAAATGAGATTGTCCAAAATGTCAAGTGAGTCTGCTTTTACCACTGAGTTTTGGCCATTTAAAGGTATGATGTTGCCGTAACGTCATCTACACGTGAGATGTTGTGCAGGGCCTTTAATATCCGTGTTGCAAAACTGAAACTGAAAACTGCCCTTTGGGTGGAGATATTTAGAAACTCCTCAGGTGGGACAGAAACACATGTTTTGATACTCTGAAACAGATATTTTATCAGGCATGGAGTGGATTCTGAATAGTTAATGTTTAGGAAATCGGTCCTATAATTATGGAAAAGACTGGCAATAATGGCTGTTTACAATGCTTTGCTGACAAAAACGCAGTCGCGTCTTCCCGCCTTATCATAGTGTTCTCTGTTTTGACAAAAAGAAAAAAAAAAGCCAGAATTCTGAAAATGAATAAATAAATGAAATACATGTTTTGCCAAAAATCCCTTTTGATACTTTTGCATATTTAATTTCCGACTTCATCTCAATTTTTCTCGATTTTACTTTTCATCAAACGCTATTCGTACGATTCCCGTTTCAAGTTTAGCCAAGACATGTCTTTGAACAGTATCTTTACTTCTACCCAAGTATGACTATCAGGCGCTTTTTGCAACGCCGGCCTTGCGTGATACAGTAATCAAATATAATCTTGTGTGTGCGTTAGACTTTTTTCCAGTCACGGCACGCAGACCCCCGCATCCCCACAGCCCTGAATCTCAAACATTTCCCTCTTTTCCACATAAACTTTATTTCCAGAGCTTCTGGAACGCCGTGCCCCGCTTTGATGCACAACAGCAAGCGCGCCCTTTTTTTTTTTTTTTTTTTTATGACTGAGCGAGTGACAGATGTGCAAATGTTTCCCTCTCTCATCTGTCTGAGGCACGTTAGATTGAAATGAAGCGCTCCAGTGTCGATGCCGGTCAGTAAGACTCAAAGAATACTTAAGACACATTCGCAGCCTTTTATCCTGTGTTGTTGAAACAATAATGTCAGCAGAGACCCTCCTTCCACCCCCCTCGCCTGAACATCTGAGAGAATATGTGGACTTCATCTACATGACTTGCCACATTTCAGCATATGAGATAGAAGGTTGCATCACTTAACTTCCTCAAAACAGCTCAAAGGCTTCATTGCTTGACGGGTGAGAGCGCTGCCATGACGCACAGCAGTGACACGAGGCTGTTATGTGAAATAGGATTTTTTTTCGGCAGCGATGGGGTGCGCTGTTGACGATCGGCGCTCTTGGGCGGAGGGCTGGGTGAGCGCAACTCCCTCTCCCGCCGTGCCCACGTGTGCCCATTCTAGTCTGAGGTTTCCAACATGCAACCTCCAAAGTTTCCCCTCACCTTTAGGCAGCCGTCAGTCATCTCCCGCATGTTTTCTGCTCACGGAATCACGCTACAGCCTGATGCATTCACGACGCTCCCCGCAGAGATCCTTTCTAGGACGCACACCCCTTCCAAGATCAAAAAGACTACAGCAACAATTTGGCCCTATAGCAAGCATGGAAAACACTTCTCAACTTTTCCCCCATGACGAACAAAGGACAAAAACAAGCAGGGCGTTATTACAAATTTAGCCCTTCAAAGACTTTTTCACAAGGCGAGTATGCGTCTCTTTTATCTGCAGTTATTATACTGGCTGTTATTTGAACGTCTTTTATTCAAAGCGAATGACGATGTACGTGTTACATGTGCAGTTCTAGCTTTTTTTTATGGGCATAATCATGTGTCTATAACCTTCAAATGAAGGACAATAAGATCTTTGGCTGAACATTCAACCTTTCTCTCTTCTGTGGTCTTTAAAATCCCTGAGCACTGAGTTCACATATCAGACAGGATCAAACTAAAATTCCATATGCAATGGTTAGCTAGGTTAATTTAGATTTAGCTGCTCTTATGATTTAAGTTGGATTGATTTAATGCTAGCTTATTCCTCTTCAGGGGACAGCAGATGGCTACTTTTAACAGTCTTTGTGCACGTATGCCATACAGTGCATTCTGATGACTGTAGCTCTATCATGACATTTACATGTATGTTTAGGCCTAATTTTGTTGTGTGTAGAGGGAGTGAATACCGTTAATGTCTTTCTCATATTCAGTAAACAATGGATCAAATGAATAGCCACCAAAATCTGCAGCTCCCATCAGTTTTATGATGGATTTTAGTGTCCTCTGCGATGTCAGATTTACACAAAGGGGGACCCAAATGCAGAGACAGAGGCTGGCAAATGAAAGCTGATGGTCCAAAAATCCAAAACAGAGAATAGTATCAACAAAAGGCAGCCAAAGTGCAGACAACAAAACAGGAGAAACACAAGAGCAAAGGCAAAGCAAGGCACCGGCCAGAAATAACGAGGAACCAGGAACCAAAAGCATGAAACAAGGAAAGTGGGGCAGGGATATGCACGAACATAATTGTGGAAACTCAAGGGCAAAACAGATGAACCAGCCGAGAGTGAGGAGGAAACACTGACTTTAACACACAGGGGATGATTAACTAATGAGACACAGGCGTGCATAGAAAAAGGGTGGGAGTGGAGAGAGAAACATGACAAGGGAGGATATAGACTCCAAAAGAAAACCCGAAATAACCAACGGAAGGACTCAATAACATGATGTCGGCCTTTTTTTTTTTTTTTTTGTCCCAGCTCTCATCATGTTTTCAGCCGGCCAAGTCTTACATACTGCACCTCTAAGGTGGTAAGGTTAGACAGAGTCGCTTTAAAGGTAGACAATACAGCAGCGTTGCGTTCACAGCCCGTTTGTTCGTGTGGCCGACGTACTTGCAGTTTAAACTCATCTAAGAGTTTGCTTTGTGCGTCTTGTGGGGAGAAACTTCCTGACAAACTTAAACTTCATTTGAGAGAAACGTTGGTGAGGAAGTGGGCTTTAATGAAAAGCAAGTTTTCGCAAACTTAACCCATTAGAGCCCATTGTGATTCAAAAGACTGTTTTGCAGCAACTCCAGTGATACGTAGAATAATAAAGCTATACTGCAATTAATCAAACTATTTTTAGCCGTTGTGCAACACATCATAAATTCTCTCTGTCGTATAATGACAGGCCTTGTATTAGAAAAGCTCAATTAATAATTTTCTGATTGATGGAATATTTCTTTCGCTCCAATAAATCTCTGCATAAACAGAGCCGCAATTACAGATTTGACCTTTAAGGGAACATCAAAACATTATTGGGCGTCCTATTTTTACTTAAGGGTATGACAATAAGCCCACTTTCATCCTTTTCTATGCATACGGTTTTTTTGTTTTTTTTGGAGGTTCCTCTCCTATTATTCTAAAGTTGTGCCCGTAACATCACAGACACTGTATATGCACGGCACCCACCCAGCTGTTTCTCTTACTTCCTTTTGTAACGTCTTCCTATCAGAACATCGCACAGCCTTCACATGAATAAAATAAAAATTACTTTGGAGACGCTCAGAGCGCAGACGCATCCCTCAGCAGAGGGAAACCCACGCACGGTGAGTTTTAATATGGAAACTTTATATCTCGCTGTTGTTTAGACGGAGAGGCTGATTGTAAATAAGTGAACTTGCCGAGGATCCGTCTCGCCTTGTTGTCTACCTCCGCCCGCCTGTGAGCGGAATCTAAAGCAGCCGCGCGCGATGGAAGACGGGGCGATCTCCGGTAAACACTGGGAACGATTTACAACAGCTTGTTGGAAGTGAACTACGTATCCGGGTTACTTTCATTTGCGTAAGCATGTGGTCAAACGCTGACAAGCCCTTAAGTACGGCCCTCCGGGTGAAAAGCTAATTGTTGAATCGGTCTGACGGGGTCTGACGGCACGCCAAACATTACTGCCTGCATGCAAAATGTGCGTTGTTTATCAGCCGTCAAGAGTCCCGGGCTGTAAAAAAACACATCACATTCTGATTTAGGTCTCGAGCTGATCTATCGATCGCTCTCCCTTCTTCTGTCAGTGAGTGATACGGCCGCATTTTTTAAGATCTCTGCAAGTGATCTATTCCTCCCTCAGACAGCAAACACCTGAATTACTTATTCATTACTCAAGAGCTTGACTGACACGCAGTTTGAGGCACTGACTAATTCACTTTGCCCCCCACAAAAAAAAAAATCTATTGGGCACAAACTGACATTTTCAGGATGAGTGGTCTCTGCGAGTCTTTTGAATTGAGCAGAATGAATATTTGAGGCAGAATGTTTTTTTTTTTTTGCCTGCCCGTTAATTAGTTCTTATAACAGGAATGTGGGAAAGCAGGGGTGTCCTCTATCACACCCGGAGTTAATCCCCCCTGAATATAAGGAGGGAGGTACCTCGTCAGGTCCCTTGTGGGCTCACATGAATACCAAAGATGGACTTTTTTTTTTTTTGAAGTGATGAAGAATGCCTCACCTATCTAATTTCCTGTTTTTTTGCGATAGCGGTGTTCTCCATTGAAAGCAAATGACGTCAGCTGATGAGCCCCCACCCTCCGCTCTCTCCCCAGACAAAGAAACAAAGGAGAAAGGAAAGAAACTGGCCGAGTGATGCGCGAATCATCAATTCATAGGCGCCCCAGTGACGCATTTCTGTCCTGTGCTGGCTAGACCCTGAGCACCGCGTTTGGTAAACCACCCAGAGTGTCGTTCTTTTTACCCTTGACTTAAAACAGAGAAGACTGTGTCCTGAAGACAAATGAGGCCGACTGCTGGCGCAGAATGAAAGGTATCGTTTAATCTTGGCTTCGGATACGATCTAAGTGGGTTAATTAGGGCAAAACACCACTCCTTCCACCACAGGGGGGGAGATGTTGATGTTGATACATCTCAACAAGGGCACGGTCTGAGCGGCGTGGTTTTGGGGGAAGATTCGCACAGGCTCGATGCTTTTCAAGTTCGGAACGTAATCTAGAAAACAGAGTTCGGAGGCATCGCGCAGCAGCTGCAGACACGTGGCCGAGTAAAGTCAGCGTCCATCTTTACTCTGCCTGGAACTGGACCGCAGCAGACAGTCCGTACCACCTCTTTCACTTCCTGCACAGAAATATACACTTGTCACAGGTTTCACTTTTAGAGCTAGGACTCACCAGCGTTATTTAAAATTCATCCCGAGGGGGGAAATGAGTGTGTGAGTGTGTGTACCAAATTTCCTGGCAACCAATCCACGAGTTAATGAGCTGTTTCACAACTTTATTTCACCTTAAATATAGAAGTGTTGTAGACATCAGCGAGAGAGATGTTGGATCCGAGCAGGACTGCAGTTGACGTCTCTTTATTATACTCCCTTTACTGTTGAGTAAAAATCTCGTGGCTTGATGCCCTGCACAGCGTCAATAAGCCGAAACCGAAACAGAGGGCATATCCGACCAGCCAGTATAGCTGAATGTGTTTTATGTGGGTGTAAACAGCAAAATCTGCCAGTTGTCCTTTAGCCTCTAGTGTGTACTGTGCGCTATTATGAATCACCAGGTAGAGAGTTACAAAGCACAGCACAGCACAGCATACACTCCGAGGTCTTTAGAGACATGTTAAAAGAGACACTTGCTTAATTAAACGTTACGGACACTGGCAACATTTTTTTTGTTTTTCAACCTATTATTAAAAATAGTTCTATGACAGCAAGGCTGCAGAAAGAAGACAACAGAGAAGACGCGTATTTATTTCCACTCTCGCCCGACATCCACTGAAATGTTTACAGCGTGTTCCCTTTGTTAAGCACGATATAACAGGAGAAAGTCTCTCTAAATAAATGTTCCTGGAGTCATGAATGTTAAGTCCATCGTCAGGCAACACCTGAGGGTTTGACTCATAGCTGTAAAAAATCATTGTAATCCTGTAAGGTTCTTGTGCAGTCAAGATGTTGCGAACCAACATACGATACCACTTGATAATACCACTTGATTCCCCCTCGAGCACGTCTCTGTTGCCTGGCGTGTGCCACGCTGTTTTGTTTTGTCCTCCATGAGACTCAGAAGTGGAGCGTCACGCCTGCCTGACGTCGGTGTCGCGGAATAACTTTTTGATAATAATAGAATTTAAAAAATACAGAGAGAGGTCTTCTTGTCCGTCGATGCTTCAAACAAAGATGTGTACCACAGTCTGCTCAGTACCAGAGAACGTGACACAATGCAGTATTATTTATACATTTAGTTTTTTGACTCATCAGTCCTTATTTCCCACCAACAGGGTCTTTTCTGCCACTTTAGACACCTGTCAGTTCACCTCATATGATCTATAACTGACTGAGAGTATTGCTAATGGGATAAAGGTTAAGGCACCAAGACACCTGCCTCCAAGAGCCCCTCTATTTTCTGTATTTTCTTTTATTTCTTCCCCCTCCTTTGCTTATGGATTTAAAGGGTACTGTGATCACCAAGGGGGTCTACAATCAGGTTTAGGTTTAAATCCTACCTGCGGTGCGCCCCGCCCTTCTGCTGGTACCATGATCTTAAGTCAGGATCTGTGCTAACACACACACTGTTCTTTTGGGTGAGTACGCGATTAACAGTTTTGCTTTAAAATACCATCGCACCTAAATGTTTGGTAACTTGCAAAGTGTGTGTGTGTACGCGCACGTGTGTGTGTGTGTGTGTTTGTGCATGTGAGGATGTGTGGAACTACAGCCTTGCTATCTCAATGGTCATATGCTATTCATTACAGGTCTCTTTGACGACACAACTCCCTTTTTATTTATATGATAAAACAGCTGGCCTTCCATTCCCCCTGCGCTTTAATTATGAATCGGCCGATTCTAATGCTTTGGTTAATTTAAAAGGAATTAAAGAAGAATAAAGGGACAAATTAAATGTGCAGTGGGGCTCTTTCTCTCTCTCTTTTTTTTTTATCCTTCAGTCTGGACAGAAGAGGGTTTCTCAACAGACCTGACATTCGCCCAAACATCCTCCTTTTTTTGTTTGGTAGGAAGCTTTAACGCTTTAACGTTGCCCTGATGCCGAGCCTTGGCTAGGTCTAGCCTTGAGGGGAAGCCTAGTGGCATGGTGTTTCAGCGAAGGCTCGCTGCTCTGTCCTGACAACACAATGCTGTATTTTTTTTTTTTTTTCAAACTTTCAACTCGTAAATTGGACGCACTAGGGCACAGAAAGGAATCAAAGCAGCTGTCAATACTGCCACCCCCGGGAAAAAAAAAACGGCCCTTCAACTGCACAGCTCCTGCTGTGATTCCCAGGTCTCCAATGCCGCTTGTCTCCTCGGGTTGGCCAACTCCCGAAAAAACCAGGACACAGACAGACAGACACAGCCGCGATTTCCCTTTCATCAACACCACCCGTTCAGACCAACATCTCTTCATCACGACAGCTGCCTGAAACCCTGGTACCTCACTTTATTTTATTTATTTATTTTTTTTTCATTTTTCATACACAAGCACTAGTCTAATATCAGCTCTTTTCCTTTCTCCCCAAACACACACTCTCATGCTCTCAGAAATGCATAGAGTGGCTCATACACATGCAGGACTAGAGACTACTGTTCTCCTCTTTGATAGCTCTTTTAGTCAGAGAGCTTGTTTCAGGGGTCTTTACCAGTGTCTACTATATTCTAGCTGCTCAACACGCACAAGACTTTTATTTTTTTTGAAGGTGGACACCGTTTTTGTCCTCCTGTGTGAGAGAGCCTCCCGATCTGCAAACACTGGGCCCGGGGCAAAACGCCATCCTTTGTCGCTCTTTCAGCTCTTGTTCGTGACGCCAATTTATGTCGCGCTAGTACCTTTTTACTAATAATAATACATTTAAGTATTGCAGAGAGAAGTCTTCTCATCCCTGATCCTTTATTTATCAAACTAAAGATGTGCACCACAGTCTGCCGAGTATGCAGCCAGAGAACATAACAAAAGCAGTATTATTCATAGTACTCATAATATTTTTACAGGATCATTTATGTACTTTTTTTTTTTGGAGGCTCTTTTTTGGCTTATCCTTCCTTCTTATGTGTTTTTCCACCAGTCAGGTCTTTTCTCCCTATCTCTGGTATTTGGCATAATCAAGGCATTTTGTCAATACTTACTTAACAAGAAGTGGACACAGTTGATAAGGCTAAAATATAGATTATACACGACACTGAATGCGTTCATTTCATCGTTTCTCCTGGATATCTGTGCTTCTCCTATGGTTGAGTGGGCTATATCGTACAACTGGTTCATTCGAGTCGGGACGGGGTCTTTGGCTCTGAAAACTGACCGGATGCGCTTGCCGTTCTGCTGTCTGACTTCCTGTCTGGCTCCGTCTGTGTGCTCAAGCATTCAGGACTTTAAACAGCTGAAGGGACGGCTACGGCGTTCGACATAAAAAACAACTCTGCACTGCGCTTGCGCAATCCTATCTCGACGCTTCATGACACTGGAGCTCAACAGGCTAGTTCAGGAGAATGCCTGGTTTGCTGCAGTTGCTGGGGTTTTGTCAAAAACGTGTTAGAAGGTATTTATAGATGTAGCTGTTGTAAGAACGAAATGTTGCTCGGTGAGATTTGTTTCCCACTGCCACGGCAACCTGTTGGAACGTTTGACGGGCACCTTAGCTGTCCTCCCTCACTCCTTAAAGTCCACAATGTCTAGAATGGCCCAAGATGAATCCGGGTGTCAGCAGGTGGTGATAAACTAGTCCGCTCAACTCAGAAAATGCTTTGGCTCAGCTATCAGCCAGAAAGCGAACTCTAAGCTTGCAAGAAATTGACGGCATACAAAAGACTGGCTAGCCCGTCAGCCGTGTCCCCGTCCCCGAGTCAGTATCGAGATGGTGACAAACAAACAGTAAGAACACGTGTACTGAAAAACCAAATCTCTCAACGCACTTTAACCTGAGACTCACGCAGCCCTCGCGGGACGTGCGCTGAGGGTGCAGCTGGTTTAAAGATACATTCCGCTGCACGATGGCGCCACAAGCAGCCTGCGCGAGTGTCGCTTTCAACATAACCAATGCATAAGCTGCCCTTTGCCATGTATTCTGTGGCTTTTATTTTGCCAAATATGTTAGCTACTGGTCGCACCAAAAGGCAGTAAAAGTGTAATTGAGTCATGATAAGTGCTGCTTTCAAAATGCAATATAAGAATATACAATACAATATGTTGCCACTTGTTACCTTTTATTTAAAGTGATATATGATGTTGCAAAAATATTACTTATTACACTAATTTAACTTACTTTTAACAAAATGCCCAAATAACCTATATAGAACAATCACATAGCCTAGATCTTTACATAAAGGAATGGCTTTGGACACAGGGATGACAAAAAAGTCTGATTTATAATGAGATAGGAATAATTATTTTTAATTATAGCCTTTGTCATTTGAAACACAATAGACCCTTACTTTCTATAATGCAGCCTATAACGGCACGAGAAGACAAAGATCTCGTTTTCTTTCCCTTTTAATTTTAGTCCACAGAACAAGGAATGCATCAGCAAATGTGATTCAAGAATGTAGATGAATGTGCATTCGGAGGATTAGGCTTCATCATTAGGCTCATTTCAGTCACACAGAGACCGAACAAAGAACTTATAGGCTCGGCACTATTAAACACACACATACGCTATAATGATATGATCATGCGCGGTGTGGATGGGTTGTTAAAAAAAAAAAAAACAATAAACGCTTCACTGACCGGTCACAAGGTTAGCACGCACAGTCCGTTTACCTAACCCACCAATGACAGTGTGAGCCACTGAGCGGTCACGGAAATGAATGGCATTATTTCAATTTGATAATCAATCCGTGAACTGCACCAAATCCAGCTACATTTCCTCTCGTTCTGTGCGGATTCTTGTGTTTTGTATCTCAGCCTTTCTGATTAAAATCTCTGTGGTCCTCTGCTGAAGGCCGACGGCCACGCTGGCACAGCAGTTTGAATGAAAAGGGCTTCACTTAAGGCCACTTTACTTTCAAAACGAGTTGTCAACAAGCATGAGAGTCTTATTCATGAACTTTCCAAACTCATGTTCTCAGCTGATCCTATTCATCCACCTCCTCCAATTTATACCGCAAGCCTCGCTTCTCATTCTCCTCGAGGATGCTGTAGATGCTGAAGCAACCTGTAAAAAGACAGATGCCGACCATACGCAGCTCCGCTTGCGGCCATGAAAACATTTCTTTGTATCCACCTTTTCTTCTGGTTTTCACCAAAAGAGTAAACTTGTGTGAATTACATATACTGCAAGAAGTTGTTTTTTTCCTTTCATGGCGAAAATTAACAGACTTGTCATTATCTGAACTTCGTTTAACCTCACTTTAATTTTGCATTCAGCGCTTGGTCTGTTTTCAGATTTTTGCCAAGCTGCAAGAAGACGCGATTTGCATGAACCATCAAAACAAAACAGAGCCGATCTTCTCCGGATCCAACGCGGCTTGCTGTAAAACGGCAGGGATGCAAACTGTCTGTCGTGTCATGTTTATGAAAATGTCCGATTAAAAATGATCAGCATCAGCTCGGTGACCATTTACTGCAAATTTGATTTCTAATGTATTCATATTGGACAAGGCTGCTGGAATGTACGCGTGGTAGCCATGGTGATGAAATATCAAAAGTTATTACGAGTAATGACATTTTTTCAGTACGCACACACAGGGTCAGCATGACATGATGAGGATTTGAATCCATTAATATGAACCCAGCCCGCAGGCTCTTTATTTTCTCTAACATTGCATTGTTTAATTACAGTAAAGTTCTGTGTGCAGTTTGATGTGTGCTGTTGTAACGGTGAGAATCGCGCTGTAAACAAGCCACATTTAGCTCAGTGTTTATTCAGTGCCTACAAAAACTGCTTTGTCCACATTCATGGTAATCAGCCAGGATCGGCCTGCGCTTTGATGGCTGGTGATTCTAATGATGTTCTAAGCCATCACAGGTCACTAACAGAGCGCATTAAGTCGTTTCTTTATTCCTTAGAAACACTTTAATGAGACCCAAATGGCTTGTATTAACAAGAGCAAAAGGTATTCAGAATAACTAATAGAATGGAACCCTGGCACTGTCCAAAACTGCAGTGTAAACACTGCGGGGCACTCAAAAACATAATTATGCTAGCTGTTATTAGCTAGTGCATGGAGTATGGAGATTCTTGAAACAAATTCTATACAAACACTGCAAGGACTCACGTAGCTTAATAACGTTCACTTCAAAATGCGAGTTTCATTTCATTCTTACTCATTTCGGTTTTGATTTGTTTCTCTGAATTAGAGCAGGAGAGGTGGAACGTTTTACCGGTATTATATTATTATGAGCCCTTTTACTACAGTTAGCAAATGACCATTCACTGAGCACCACCCCTCTTTATTAGTATTGCGACAACTGCAGTTTGTATGAATAAAGTCAGCACATTTTCATTTTTCATTTCATCCGTTCAGTTTCCAATGAACCAGTCTTTCGTTTCAGAGGGCAGACAAAAGCCCCCTCTTGTTTCATCCGACGCCTGATGATGTTGCTGCTGTTCGCAGATTTTATTGTCTACAGCTATCTGCTGTAATTAAGTTAAGCGGGTGTAAACAGATATCTGCATATGAATGCAGCGTCTCTCGGCAAGGGGAACGATTTTCACATCGGAAGCGTTCCGGTTCCCAGTTGTAGTGAATAATTAGCTACAACTGTTTATGTTTTTAAGCCACTGCCACTTATTGGAAAAAGTTCACTTCAATGCATGTAGACTTTATTGCCACCTGGCGTGCAAGTTTCAGCATTTGTTTTCGTTTTTACCTCCTCGTGTGTACGGAGAGATTTTGTTAAGCGGCGATCATTTGGACAAAATGGGTTTCTTAAAGGGACAGGGAGAATATCTGCCTCATCCATATTAGTGTGTGCAAGGCCTTCGACATGGTGGGTAGAATTGTGCTCACACAAGAAGTTGTTTTTCCTTTCATGGCAAAAATAAACAGACTTGTCATTATCTGAACTTCGTTTATCGCCACTTTTGCAGTCAGCTCTTGATCTATTTTTAGATTTTTGCCGGACTGCAGGAAGACGTGATTTGCATGAACCATCAAAACAAAACAGAGCCGATCTTCTCCGGATCTAACACAGCTCGCCGTAAACGGCAGGGATGCAAACTCTGCCTTGTCAAGTTTATGAAAATGTCTGATTAAAATGATCAGTATCAGCTCGGCGACCATTTAATGCAAATTTGACTTCTAATGTATTCATACTGGACAAGGCTGCTGGAATGTACGCGCGGTAGCCATGGCAATTCACCCAGTTTGTGATGAAATATCACAAGTTATTACAAGTAATGACATGTTTCCAGATTGCACGCACACTGACATGCACACACAGGGCCAGCATGACATGATGAACCCAGCGCAGCCATGATAATGTTTAATCACAGTGAAGTATCATGTGCAGGCTGATGACTGCTGTTATAACACTTCTGAGCGGGCTTCGGTTGCATGCTGGTGAACAGTCCATGTCAAGAGCAAATCAGGCAGAAAGCAGTGGCGAAATTACAATCTTGGAGCTCATTGACTTTCACCTGTTAGAAATAGGTCCACATTCATCTGCAGATATATTAGGAGTCCTCGCTCCACTCCAACGTCATTCTTGTGTTCCAATCATTGGCTGCTGCCCTCAGAGGCTAGATTGTCTTCAGACAGCAGCCACTGTGGCCTGAGATTGAGCTGGATTGATCTTTAGCTTCGTTAGCTGGTTGAAAAGTTCGTTTCCAGCGGACTTTCTGGTGTTTCTCACCGCCTCGTTTTGAAATGAGCACCCTATAGCAGGGGTCTTGAATACCAACCTGATAGATAGGGATAGCCGTTTATTACCTACTGATGAGATGACTGATAATTTCACATTTTCCCATTGCAATAAGTTGATCGTGATTTGTATTTTGTGCACACCTGATATATGTAGTTTGCAAAGATGGTTGAATTTTGCATAGCACTAATAAGATTTGCATTAGAACTTGCAAACTGCAACTGCCTTCCTCTGAAACCACTGGGAAACGTCCTCACAACGTCTCCCCAGTTTGACTCCCCAGTCTACACTGCATGGCTCTACCCAGGTGCAGCGGTGTGATGTCATGAGACGAAGCATGCTGTCCTGTCCTTCTCCTTCTTTTCTCTGCTTGCGGCGAACAGCAAACCGTCTTTAAAGTGAGCATACTGCATACCTGCACTCGCTAAGTCAATGACAGTGGAATTAAATCAAGCTCAGCGAGAGCTCGATCAGGAAGAAAAATATTCCCCACTCTCCTTCCATTTAACCAACCAGACACTGCCATCAGCCACGTCTCTGCGACCTGTGCGACCCTCCTCCACCCCATCCTCCTCCAGCTCTTCAGCCGGCGGCCAGGTTCTACTCACCAGAGCCAACCAAGCTTCATCACCTCCCCAAATATTATGTCATCACGACAGAGAAATGTTTTTCTCATTCCCCTTGTACACGTGGCCATACATCTTCTCTCCCCTCTCTCTCCTGATCGAAAACTGTGAAGAAGGTGGATCCAGGACGGCGACTGACCAGGCCGAGGTGTCATCAGAAGGCGCACCAGCGAGCCACACGACCTCCGCTCCACTCAGGTGAAGGCGTGGAAGGGGACAGGCCATTCACCGTAATGTAGAAATCAAATTTAAAAGAAAAGCATCAGGACGTACAAGGATACAAAGCTTCCGTCCTGTTGATCGACCTGATCCACACACAGGCGACCTCTACAGGCGGCTGCTTATGTACTGTGACGCTGAGCGGAGCTGTCAGAGAAATGTACTCCACCTCATTACCGTAACGTGACAGAGAGGAGAGGAGAGGGGGAACAACAAGGAGAGCCAGAGTTTCAGGTGAGCCCTGATTTCAATGAATCAGCGCTAGCTCACGGCTAGCATTCAGTAAAGTAAACTGGCTGTTTGGGGCAGATAAAAAGCAAAACACACAAATGTTGCTGCCCTCTGACTATGTGTACACCACTGAACAGCCACCACTGCTGAGGAAAATGCGTCGGTTGTGACTCAGGCACCAATGTTCACAGTCAACGTAATGTTTAACTCATGTGAACTCCAGTGTTGGGCACTTTACTTTAGAATAGTAATTAGTTATAGTTACTAGTTACTTCTCCCAAAAAGTTAGTTAGTAAGTGAATTACTCCACTATAAAAGTAACTAGTTACTTCATCAACAGTGTCAGCAACCATGTCTTTGGCTACTAGTTTTGTAGAGGCGTGTGCCGCTGAGAGATGCTTCATTAGATTAGAGTTGCTTACAACGGACATGGATAAAAATACTCCACTCTGGGACATACTGAACACTTCACATGTACGTTCTTGCCTTTTACCTCAAGGAGATTAAAGTAGTGTCTGTACTTCCACTTTGAAAATGCCAAATTTCCCTCCGGACTTTTGCGGTTGTCTCGCCCCTCCCTCCAATGGGTCGCTTCAGTTTATAACGCGCCACATTTAATTGTTGGCAACGGTAACAGCGTTGTAAAGATGGAAATAGTAATTAGTTAGATTCGAATGTTGGGAACATTTGGGATAGCGGAAATACGCACAATAAAATCTATACGGCTCGGTGCAACAACAAAGATATAAACTAAATAAGTAAACTCTCGTTGTTTTCATGACAAAATTAACTGAATGAACCAAGTGACCTTAAAGGACAACACAGTTGTCACACTGTTTGACTTTGTTTATATGTGGCGGACCCTGCCACCTTTCTGGCATCAAATCAGTGCTCAGGGGGCCTCTGAGAACAGCTTGTTTTTTTCAAATTTGGAAAAAATAAATAAATGAAAAAAATAAAATATTATATATGAGTAAATGTGTCATTTAAATTCTGAGGATGAATTGCGACATAGTAATGCAGAATTTCTACATCTTTAATCTTGTATCCATAGCAAAACCGTAAAGGATTTGATCTAATGTAACATTCTTGGCAGACTGGATTCCTGGCTACGGTATCCAGCTCCTGGTTAAATGTCTGTTCCTCAACGTTTTATCGGGGCTTCACCTCTGGCCGAGGTGTTCCTCGTGTCAGGCCAGCACGCCCTGCTCAGAATCAAGAGTGGCGCCGTCCACAGTCGTCCCCCCTGTAGGAGTCTCCGGTTTGACCGGTGGATAGTTTTATCTGTGACCTGGTTTCTTGGCATATTAATCATGCTTCCCTCCTCGCACGCTCCCAGGCAGAGGGATTTCACAGATAACAGTCTGTTTATAGTACATTGATAATTGGCGCAATGTGTTTCACAGCCCATCAGCCAAATAATTCACTCTAATTAGACTTGCCTCGCACAAAGTGCGAGCAAGGGAACTGAACTCTTAGAGATTGTGGGGCTATTGGAGCCGGCATGAGAGTCAGAGAGAGGGGGAGGGCGACCTCGATGATGAGTCATGAAACATTCAAACCGAGAGGAAGCAGAGAAAGCAGGTGCCGCGATGGCAGCGTTCATGATTTACCACAAATAGTCCAAATAAAAATATGAGACTATAGCTTCTGTGATTAGAGAAACAATGGCGTGAATGTGGCTCAGTCTCTCCTGCATGGTGCAGAAAAACTTGGGAGGGCTTTCTGCAGAGCGATATTGTTCGATTAGGACTTGTGCTGGTTTACCACAGACACAGTGCGATGGTTATTTGCTGAACATAATCTTATTTAAATTAGGGCACAGAAACTCTGCAGAGCTGTCGCCATGTTATAGCTGCACTAAACCAACTAAATAAACAACCTGGGAATCGGAATCACGAGCTGATCTCAAAGTACAACAGAGTTTCATACTGTTTTACTTTGTTTGTATGTGGCGGACCCTGCCACCCTTCTAGCTTCAAGCCGTGTTCCGATTGACCTTATTTTCCTTATGCGAAAAGCTCGCTGATTCAGTGATACAAAACATAAATATCTCTGAGTTTGTATCACTACCTCATTATTATTCCAGAGTCTGAATTTCTTCTCCAGAACTACACGGTCCCCCCTTTAAAAACAAGCAAGCTCGAATCAAATCAACGCCAGGAAAAAACATTCATGTAAAATATTGATGGGATTTTTTTTTTTGAATTCATTAGTTTACATCTAAGTGTTGCAGAGGTGACTTTTGAGTGAGGGTGGCGCATCGAGCAGGGTTGCTGACCCTCACGCTGGAGGACTCGGCAAGAAGCCCTCGTACCAAAGTGTCCTTGAGGTTGACACCGAATCCCCACCAGCCTCAGGACTGCTGGCCTGTGGCTGACTCCGACCTCTAACCTCTCTGTAGAGGGAAGTAAATGAATCTTTAAAAATCTCCCTGCGTCCGGGCATGATACACTATCTGCTGCTCCCCTGGCTGCGCGGGTGAGATAGCAGCGCCGGTCAAACAGATTCGGTGGGAGGCGGGAGCACCCACAATTATGCAGCCTGTGAGGGATTAGTATTCGTGAAAAAAAAAAAAAAAAAGATTTCCTATTCGGAGAGGTTAAATTGACACACATTAGTATTCATACCTAAAATAATAATGAAGAAAAATACAGCCAAGTAATCATGAAGTCCATTTCCAGCTCTAATCCACTCACTTTAGCGTCAAAGTGATTCTTTTGGAAGGAATGGCCGCAGAGCATGTTAATTTTTTTACATTTGAGAAAAAAAAACAAATATCACACTGATATAGAAAAGGACCGCAGAGGATTTTGCAAACGGCTCCTCGCATTCGAACTCAATCTGTGTCACAGCGTGAGTCGGTTCCTCTCATAGCCCGGCAGTCAAACGTGTATTACATTTCTTACTTTGGAGCCGCGCCGGGGTCCAACGTGAAATACCAAGTGTGTGTCTGCAAAGTTTTTAGCAGTCCGGCAGCGTCCTCACACATCTGTCACGGCTCGAGGCAGAGCGACTTCCTCCACGTCCCAACCTGAGGGCCGCGGCCATTCGTCGCTCTCCTTCTCTGGCCTAATCAGCGACGCAAATGCTTTCAGCTAATTGAGTAAACTGTATTTTACAGCAGCATCATTAGCGTCCTTATCACTTTTGGCAGCTGCAGCAGCTTTGTGTCTACCTACGTAAACGCTCGGTGTCATAATGGCGACGCACTCCTGACTCTGAACCCTAATTAAAAACAATACATGCTGTACAATGCATGTGCATTGACAGAGGGAAAAAAGAAAAAAAAAAGTCTCACCGTGAGGTCACCCTGTTTTCTCATCTATCAATAGAGAGGCTTGATCTGATTACAAAGACAGGCTTGCAGATGCAGCCTCTCCTCAGGAGTAAATGTTTATTGATCAAGAAAGACTCGTGCATGTAAATTCTGATTTGTATGTGTGTGTTGTCTGGGGCAGAGTGGCTCCAGAGTAGAATCCATCACTATTGGCATGTGGACCTGATTACTGGAGAGACTCTGAAAGTCTCATAGACCTATGATAAAGAACTCTGTCCAGGCCCCTTTACAACCACATCACTCAGGGTGTCCGCACAAAGGAACAGTGCATTGCATTGCATAGAAAAAAAGGGGGGGAAAAAAACAAAAAAACACTCATCTTGGCACAATCGCCTTAACTCGGCTCCATCCCAGCAGATACTCCCCTGTCTGGACCACAGGAACACATTTAAAACTCTGGAAAAAAAAAAAAACTCCGAAAAGCGACGCGGCGGAATATTTTCAAGGTGGAAAAATAAACTGGAAGCGGATAAAGAACCTGAATTCAAAATCGCATTAAAACATAACTGTCTTGAAAAATGTGGGACTGTAAGCGAGAAACAGATGTAATATTCATGGGGAGGCAGAGCGCCGTAATCTGACTTGCATTTGATTCTCATTTGAAATGGAAGTAAGATTCAGTAGCAGAGCCAATTTGTTCATGAGAGCAGGCGGGGTGGTCCATTTTGATTTGAAGCACCACACTGGCAAAAAAAGAGGAAAAAATAAAACAGGAAAAAAAAAAAAGGAAAAAAAAAAAAGATCTTTCCAGCAGCGGGTATGGTAATCAGAATGGAGTTAGCATTTTGCTACTGCAGGCAGAAAAAGGCTGGCTCACGGGGGGGAAGGGAACAGACAGAACAGCTAACTGTTAACAGACACAGAAATACATCATCCTACGCGGAGACTCCATCCGATCTATCACAAACTAACAACAACAACAACAAAAAAAAACTGTTCATGTTCCTTAGCTGCAATCGTATCCATGAAAAATGGATTACCCAGAAGAACGTCCTACTCGGTTTTACATGGGTTTTGATGGTGTTCAGGTTTTTGGTTGAATGAATGATTCCTCAGCGTGTCATCAGGTGGCGGCATTGAGCCTGTTCGGCCCATCAAAGCACCTTAGACTGCATGTAAACAAACACCTGCTGGGTTCATGACTGTTGGTCAGAGGGCGAGTTTGTTCTATAGAAATAGACGGCTGCAGGGCATACTGCCACGTGTTAGTGTTTGAATTAGAGGAGCATATAGCTGGTGTCGTTGTGTTTATTATTGGTTAATTTGGTGATTAGATCAATTAATTATTCTGCCAACAAAGTGTCAAAAATACATTTCTTCATAACGGCCTCGGACAATTGAAGTGAAGACGCTGGTGGATTTGAGGGGACTGCCACTGTGATTGCATGTTCTTTTCTGACCAACTCTTCACAAACTCCTTTTAAAAATCACATGATGCATGTTCCCCAAATGTTTTGGCTAGTGACTCATTTCACTCATTTTGACCTCTGAACTACTGATATTGTCTCATCTTGATACATTGTCGAGGTCCAAAGACATAGATTATTCAACATTTCCCAAGAAAGGTGAATACTGAAATGAGATTTCAAATGATCTCGAGCCTCTTCTTCTTCAAGTTAATTATCATTAACTCGCAGGCAATTTTCTGAAAGTGAATGGCTTCCCGACATGACCGTGAAACGAGCTGATGCTGTAATTCCCACCTCGTAGCTTCCAACAAATTCTTAAAAACATGATACCATTATTATAGAGAAATACCGCAGAGCAGGTTCGTCAGTCTGATGTTGTTCAACAGAGTCAACACATCCTGAACATGTGTCGATGAGTCATTTCCCATATCGCAGTCGCTTCACATTAAAGCAGAGCAAACATTTTCGTGTGCTTTCCTGTGCATTCCCCATTCACTTCATGCTGCGAGCTGACAATTTGCACCGACATGCAAACGCGCCTTTCATCTGCGGAGGGAGCACCTGTGTGACTCACCGACGGGGAAATGATGTCACCGCTTTGCAGCCATGTTGCTGTGTACAGTCTCGGCTGCCTGCTGCTCAGACGCATCAGCTAAAAGCAGAGCTCATTTCCTGGAAGCTCGCTACCTTCTTGTAAAGTCTACTGAGGGAGATCCCACGGCCAGATCGCGGAGCCGTGAAGCGTGCAAACCTGTGAGAACCATTCGAACGCAGCATAGTTGAACAGATTTAATCTTTCGCGCAGGATTAATTTTGAATTAGAGCTGATCAAAAGCACAAGTGATGCTATCACATGATGCGAGCACAAAGGTGTCCTTTTATTTGTTTCTGTGAGAACAAAATCACTTTATTGGAGGGGTGAGATTGGAGTAACAAATCCTGGGCAGAGTGGAGAAAAATACCATTATCTTAAATAAAATGTATCCCATGTGGATCCTCTTCCTCGTGTCTGCTTTCTCTCTGGGCGTTCTCTCTGCTCTGCATCATTTCTCTTCTCAGCACTTTCGGGTCCCCGCTATAAAAACGCATTGATTTGTATAAGCAGTACACCGGCTGAGCCCATTATGGAGCTCTGATGGAGTTAACATTCAACATCCAGCTGGGTTGCTTGACTTGCCACCCATCATTACACAGACTAAGACTGGGCAGAGTCAGCAGATAGTCCGCTCCTGTAGATATACGATAATTGACATCGAAATTAAGCAGAAAAATAACATTTACAATAAGTTGTATCCTCAGTGGTGGCTGAGTAAACAACAGTGTCTTCAACATTCACATGAGGTGCCATCTTCTTTTGTCATAGTTCTTTTTGCAATCTTTATTCATAGGCTTCTCAGTAAATATGCGCACAGATATTAAAGGTGCAGTATGTAACATTTGGTCACACTCATACTCAAAAGAAAAGCATATCGCCGAACTCACGTGATCACCTAACTCATGCTAACAGCAGCTGCTCTTAGGTAGATAGCTTGCACAGGGACATGGCTAGCTGGTTAGCATGCTTACTTCCGTAGACACGTCTGTAACACAATACATTGACATCATAATGCCAAAACTGTTATTCATCACATTCAAATTCAACACATTTGTCAACGTTTCTCACTAAAACTCCAATCATTTTGTTGGTCGGCAAATTAGCTCATTCATTAGTTATGTCTGTTGCTAAGCACAAAAGTGCATTTCATTACAGTATCTTGACCCAGGCTCTTTAAAGGAACACTTGTCTTGTAATAGGACGAGTGGTGTCTCTGTCTCAGCCACTCCGCCATCCTTTCCCTTGTTTCTGCACCATGTAACTTCAGAGCAGGATCACAGTGTACATGCATGTTTACTTCAACGTACCTCAAGTTTTCAATACGTAACATTGTTCTGACATAATTAGTTTTGTTTGTAGTTAGCACCTACACGACGACTGCAAGCCCGAAGCTGAAGGGCACCACAACTGGGTATTGGACTTGAGTCGGCGCGGCGAAAAATGAATTTTGCAACACACAAACAACCACCATGATGTCTGTAAGCTGGTAGAGCGGAGAGGAAATCAATATTGCACTACATCTCAGGTGGCGGGGGTGGAGAATTGCCAAACACAGTTGATTTACAATTTAGATTTCCACATCAGTTGACTGTGCGCCAACTCATGTTTAGCCCACATGGTAGCCGAGAGGAAAAATCTCACAAATCGTTTTTCTATAAGAGTCCCTCATTAGTGACACATATGGGCAGACATACATGGTGGGTTGCGGAGTGTGGTGTTAATATCCAGATCTGAACGGGTTTCCATATGTGTTGCCGAAATGGGATTTAAGCGCCAGCCGTCATCAACACGTGTGGCTCAAATGGACACATTGCTGACGCGTAATTCTCTGACAGGACATCAGTGTCACTGTTCATCTCATCACAGCTCAGCCAGTCAGCAGAAGGAGAGTGGATTATTATGTGAATGAGGGATTTGTACAGATATTGTGGTGCAGGCTGCGGCCTCGTCGCTTCCTGAAAGGAAACAGCCGCAGGGATCCAGGAGTGATTATAATAACTTTCCCTTTATAGGAAAGAGCCAACAGGTGGATGCAGGCAATGAGCATAGCAGTCATCTCGAGATGACGGCCTGAACTCACAGGTTCACAGGCTTTGCTTCGTTCATAGGTGGCAGCAGAAGTTCGATCCGTTATGATGAGAGTTTAGGAAATTAAAAGCCTTGATTTCAGTTCTAGGGTGGCCCGGGAAACAAACTGTGTCCTCCATCATGAAAGTCAGATGTGATGCACGTCAAGCTTTGACCTGCTCACTCATACTGCTAAACAAAAGATCTCCAAAGGAACATCATTCTTGGGATTTATCAAAATACGTAAACCAGGAGCTCCCAAACGTTCTCCCCTCGAGTGCCAAACCCTAACACTCATTGTGTAGCTTTTTCAAGATGCAAAGATGGTGCTAGGATCCCAGCCGACTGAAAAATTTCACTCATCTCACCGTTCTCAGATTGTGAAAATTACAAACTGAAAGGGATTCTACATGTTGAAGGAGATGTATTTATCTAAAGGTGCAATGCGTGATTATTTGCCATGTGTCAAAATCATAATAAGAACAAATAGGGGCAGCCTTTCACCAGCGGTAGTGCTAAATGCTGCAAACTGTAGCTGCAATTAGCGAGTTAGCTCTGGTAGCAATGGAGCTAGTAGTCCAAAGTGTGTGCAGGGAGCACCAGGGAAGAGAGGGAACATGCACCTCTAGCAAGGGAGGTTTGGATCACAACAGGCCAGTGCTAGCGGGTTAGCATGCTAACTTGAGTAGAACCCTTTTCAACACGGTATTTTACGTTCTGTTGATAATTTTAGTGGGGTTTCCAACTAGAATTCTTACATATTGCACCTTTAAATATATATTTTTCTCTCTCAAATCATCTGGTGGGCAGATATGAACCTCAAGGCGTGCCAACTTTTGGCACCACTTCGGGCAGCACCTCGTAAAGAACCTAAACAAACTCCAGCCTGTTTTGTCCAATCACTGCACTTCTGCACATCTGAAACCAAGCTCGTGAATTTCAACTCGTGAATTTCCAAGCTGACATACATTGCCCTCGATAACACTTTTATGAGTGAATCAGTGGATGACACAATTTTGATATCAAAATGGGAATGAAGCTTGTAATAATTCTAAGCTTTATGTCATAAAGTAGCATATCTAATGTGGCAGATGATGAAACAAAATCTAAAAAGTTTCTTCAGTCGTCCGTAGTGGTTTGACGCGCTTTACCCTCTCGGGGAAGATCAAGGCCTTATCGATGCCTGGCGTCTCTGCTGAGACCTACATTTCTTTCTCTTCATCACATTTGAGCGTGATAAAGTGGCCCATTTTCAGATGAAAGAAATCCCACCGGGGGCATATTTTCGTTCGGATGCAGGAACACAAGCGGAGTACTGCAAATTATGTACATTTTCCGAAAAGAAGAATTCAAACCGTAACTTTGTTCCAATGTTTGTTGTAGGTTTCTTTGTGGTTCGCGGTGCGTGCGCGCGTGTGCCATATCTCGCAGTGCTTCTGCCAAGTCTGTAGTATTTTGTCATTACAGTGTGTTTTCAGTGACAAAATGTGCAGACGTGCGGGGCAGGCTAGACCTACAGGAACAGATGTTTTCAGACAGGAAGTAACAACAACCCTCCTTCCCCCTTCGCCCGTGTCAGCACTTTGCAGTTTCGAGCCCATCACTTCCCCTTTCACTGAGCAACATGCAAAACACACCCGTGAAGATATATTTGTACAGATGCGCAAGCTCTGTTTGGTGATGCCGCGGCACAGGATGCTAACGACGTCAACCAGAGATCACATGGTTTCATATAAGTCGGGACTGTTCTGTGCAGATGATATTTATGGCTCAGTTCAGTGGCACTTTAAACCGCTTTTGCACAAGCCCCTTCCTCTGTCATTGCACAGAGAACCAACCACAGGACCCCGGTGCTGGCGAAACGGAGTCATAATTAAAACTGTAAATGGGAATATTATATCAGAATGGCCACACAACGCAACCCTAATCGTCGGTGTCCAGCTGGCGGGAGGACCGTCTTGGCTGTGTGCGTGTATTGATTTCATCATTCGTCTCATCTGGTGTGCTGACAAGAGGCAAATACATACAGAGAGGCTGAATGACTGCCACTTCATTTGTTTTCAGGGATTCAGCAGTTTACCTGAGGGGAAAGGACGCTGCGGCTTCAGTTTATCGGCCCACTGGTGCTGAAGTTGCGTGCGAGCATCTCCGGTGTGGTTGTTATTCCTAACGTGAAGAGGGAGAAAGGCCTCAACTCGGCCCAAAATCACAATACTGTACGAAAAGTAATGACAGCTTTCCCCTTGCTGTATTTGTTTGGCTTTGACCGCCACTCTGATCGAACAGGTCGATAGCTTTAGTGTTTTTTTTTCACTCACATTGAAACACTTTCAAGTCTTGAGGACACATTCACTCCCAAACCCATTCGCATCTCTTTGCTTACAAGTATTGTGCGCCCCAGATGCATTGTGGGCAATGTAGGCACCAGGTTTTGAAAAGCAGTCCACTCGTAATGGACAGTTTAAAAACAAATAATCAAGCTCCACAGAGCAGGAGCAGTGATCACTGACCTATTCATTCCGCTCATTCTTTCTCCTTTTCAACTCCACATCACCCACAATGCAACTTAGGCACTGCCTGACATCGCCAGGGACAATTTATCAGAATGCATATGATAACATGGGGCGGCTGTGGCGGCTCAGGGGCAGAGCCAGCATCTTGTTATCGGCAGGTCACTAGTTCAGTTCCCCAGGCCTGCATGTCAAAGTGTCCCTGGGCAAGATAGCTGCTCCCGATGTGCTGGTCGGCAGCTGGCACGGCAGCCACCAGCAGCAGTGTATGAATGTATGTATGAATTACTGTAAGTCGCTTTGAACAAAAGCGTCTGCTAAATGCCCACTTCAGTGTGCGGAGTTACCCTTTAATTCTCGGCAAATGTGCACCGAAGCAAAGTTTTTGCACGTGACACTCGAGAATGCTTCAAACTGGACATCCTGTACACCGTTCTGCAAAGTCAAACATCTGACAGACGAATAATAAAAAAAAAAAACAAGAAAAAAAAAAAAAAAAAAACAAGCACAACACGACATTTGTGTGTTTATTGTCAGAACTAAAGAAGTCGAGGGGTCTCTACTGGCATCCCCGAAGACGGTCCCAGTCTATCTCCAACAGAGACATCGCATTTGTCTCACTCTGCCCCAGAATGCACCTGTTCCCCTGTTGCTTTCCACCATGTCACAGTGAGTTTGTCTCTCTCCATTAAGGCTCTGATGTTCTGGAAAGAGCGGCGCCCAGTCTCTGCGCGGACACATTTTTATTATTCATTACGTTTCATTCTTTCCATCTCTCCGCTGGCCCTGCTGGTGGTGCGAGTGGAATCGCAGAATAAAATCTCACTTATAATGCCCCCTCACACTGGAAGGAGACGCTTGCTGTGTGAGCCAGCTTGATATGATTCACAGTGTCGGCCACTCGATCGCAACGCGGCAATAAGGCGCCACTGAATTTAACCCAGCCTCTAAATTCAACCGCCAGAACCGCTGCGACGGAGCGCTGTAATTAAAGGGGCACTGTTTTCATTATCAGTATTTACAATATTAATGAGGTAATAATTCAAACTCAGACATATTTTTGTTTTTCACCATGACCGAATCAACGAGCTGTTCTCAGAGGAAAATAAGGTCCCAGGACGCTGTTTGAAGCTAGAAACGTGGCAGGGTCCGCCACATATAAACAAGGTAAAACAGTATGAAATTGTGTTGTCCTTTAAGGTCAGTTTGTTTATGTGTTGACTGAGTTTGTTCAGAAATGAAACAAATCACATTACCATTAGCAAGAAAAAAAAAAGCAATCAATGTACGAGCCGCTGTCTTTATCAAATTTCTAAGTAAAGCACTCGGCGGAATGTTGAACCCAGGGGGGGTTTCTGTATCAGAGATGGAGGTGCTGTAAGCAGTAAGTGGTTGCGCCGTTACAGGAAGTAGAGCGAAAAGGTATGGGAAATGAAAAGCGAAAAAAAAAAAAAAAAAGCGGGTTTATAAAAGGCGATGCGGTTCATCGAGTGATGGGTTAAAAAACTTCTCAGACTCTCGGGCTATTTGTGGCCTGCCGCCTCGCGCGCCTGACAGAGACAGAACAGCATGGAGACGCTTCTTTTTCTATTTCCTCAATTCAACTACATGGCCCCGAAGGAGGAAGCATATTTCAAAATGCTCGGTCCACAAGACTTGCAGGCACCAAAGATGAAGGACGACAGCAGCAGGTTGGTGTGAAAACCACAGTTATATTCTCCCTCTTCTTTTTTTTTTTTTTTTCTTTTTCTTTAAAGGAATTTCATATTGAGCTGTTAGTAAAAAGTTGCAGTCAGAAATCAGAGGAGGGCAACTTTTATCACGAGGAAAAGAGGCGAGGCAACATATGTGTGGAAGGGCTTTATTTGACTCAAGGGCAGCATAGCGCCTGTATAATAGAGGTGTGATGTTTCAACGCTTTACCTTATCTGAGCGTAATTCAAGGCTGCTGCAGCTGACTTGCGAGGCTGTTAGACTTTTTTAAAAACCCAGCTGTCCTCCATGATGAGCCTCTGCTGCCTTTTTTTTTGTGAAAAACGTGTCTGCATACGCGGCTCCCACCACAAAGATGTTGTGTAATTTATAGTGTTTCATGTAAGCCACTTATGAAATGTGTCTGCAAGGGAGCAACCGCGACAAGTTGGCTGATTTGGGGAACAGTTTTCGGAGTTGGGCGTGCGAGACAGTTTGTGGAACTTGATGTGTTTCTTTTCCTTTTTTTTTCTCCCCTGTTTGCAGGCAGAAAGACAAGGAGAGGAAGAGCCGACTAAGCCTTTTCCTCACCAAGTCGGGCTCTCACGAAAACGTCAGCCCCAGTAAGAAGACAAACACGACCCCCAGCAAGTGAGGCCAAAAATCCATTCATTTCGCACAGAGGCGATTGACAAGCGTTATTCATTTTTAACCTCAGTTCCCAGCACCCGATGTGACTCACTGCACACTTGTAGAAACAGACATCTCACGAAAAATCCAAAACCTTTTTTGTTTCTCTTTTTTTTTTTTGTTTTTGCTGCATCATTAGGGAAGAGCTGACCGCATCTCTGATTTTTTTCTTTTTTTTTTCTTTTTTTCCCCCCCCTTTTCTGCAGCATCTCACCGGAGGCAGCTTTGCAGTGGAGCGACTCCTTTGAAGAACTGCTGAAGCGCTCGGGTCAGTTCAAAGCCCCCAGAATCTCTGGAGGATGTGTCAAATCGCCATCCAAAACGGTTCCGTCTGCTGTCAAACAACTTTGCTCCCGTTTGAATTGCAAACCGTTGACGAGTGCTACAGGCGATAAATAGTTAATGAGGGGAGCAGCGCGAGTTTCACTACATCTTTTAATGTTTGTTAGCACAGATAGTTATACAGAAACTGTGCAACTTCCTCATAGTCGCGGAAGTTGCACTTGAGTGCCGCAGCGAAACACTGTGAACCACTGTGCGTGCTCATTTGGGAATGGCTAATATAGTCAGTGCCCTTGTAGTAAGATAATAATATTAAGTATATATGTTGTAAGTATACTAAAGCTATAAAAGCTTTATATATGCAGTTTAATTGTTTGCACAGTGGGGTCATTTTAATGACTTTGGGACGAGGATTTAATGGAAAGTCCGTATTGTTCCTCGGCACAACCTGCTACTATCAAATGGGAGCTTTATTTACCCAACGGCCTCAGAATATACACATTTTCAGGTGTCCGTCTCCTTCTCGTGTCACTCCAGTCAGTCAGTGCTCTTCTCTGTCTCTGTTTCCTCACAACCAGATGGGGTGGAGACCTTCTCTCAGTTCCTCAGGACTGAGTTCAGCGAGGAGAACATCGAGTTCTGGTTGGCCTGCGAGGAATACAAGACCATCGACTCGGACACGAAGCTGCTGTCCAAAGCCAAATACATTTACACAATTTTTATTGAATCGGACGCCCCTAAAGAGGTACGGCATGGCGTGTTGGTTCATCGCTATCATGCATGGATGTAGTGTTGCAACATACTGCAGTATGACAGGCCGGTTTAGCATCTCCTTTATTTGTCACCGAGGGGTGTGGGAGGTTTCAAATGTTTATGTCATCATAATAAAAAGATCAGTGGGGAGAGTCGAAAGCACCACACAGTCGCGAGCCTGCAGCAGCTTGACCTTTGGAAGCGGCTGCTACAAGCAGCAGCTCGCAGAGGTCAGGCATCTAGCGCATGCACCGCTGCAAAGCAGGTCGGGTTATTTCTGTGGGAGACGGCCGCGGTTTCAAAGGTTTCCATTCCCGTTTCGCGAGGATGATGCGACCACCATCTGATACGCGCTCAGGCCCTGCAGCGGATCTGACCGTTTGAGAGCTTGCCGTCTGGTTTGAGGTTTTCTGACATTCAGCTGCAGAACCGGAGAGAGCAGCACCCACACAGTTTCAGTATTAGATGAGCGTATGTGCACATGTGAGAGATTTTCGGAGCAGGCACCAGACCGAGTGATTTCCAGGGAGGTCGTAATGTAAACCAGTGTCGCTTTAATACACACTCATGAATTATCTGAGAGCTGTGATCGTGATTTTTTTCTTTCCTTTTTTTTCCTTTCTTGTTTTTTGAGATGCAGCACAAAACAAGCGAGCGTCACGACAGTTAACAACACCGTGTGGAGAGGCAGACATCAAAACAAATGGTGTTTCGGGACATTGTATTTTTGGGGTGTTGAAGAGCAAAAAAAATAAAGGGGGGAGGGAGACATGGACATGATTGGAATGGGCAAAAAAGAAAATATTGTGTTACAATGTGAAATGTTTGTGAAATGCATGTTGTTATATCAAGAGCATCTTCTCAGTTTGTGTTTTGTAATAACGTGGTGTAATTGGTATAACGACAAACTTCTCGTGTTATTACATGATAATATTTTCCTGACATTGCAGCAACACACTTCTGAATCCCATGGCTATAAATGCTGCAATTATTACGCTGAGAAAAAAAAACAAAAACTCAAGGCTTAATCTGATCAACGTGCCCTAATTTCCCTCCACTCAGGTCAACATCGACTACGGCACCAAGATGGCCATCCAGAAGACCATAGCACAGCCCACGAAGAGCTGTTTTGAGGCAGCCCAGATGAAAGTCTACAGCCTGATGAAAAAGGACTCCTACCCCAGATTCCTGCAGTCTGACATTTATCTGCGTCTCACCAGGAGGAAAGGCCCGGGGGCCACCATGTTTCGCAGAAGGTCACGCTCCTGTGTGTTCAACGACAGAGGCGAGGCCACGAACGAACCTTCGGCCTGGTAACACGCGGTAGCATCGCGGGTGTAGCGGCTCAATCTGTGAAACGGATTAATATATAGGAGATAATCCCCGATTTGCAGCACAATTGTTGGGACACGACGTGCGTTTTGCGGAGGCTTATTATCCACAGGTTTGCTTCTGCAGAGTGTTATTTTCTTATAACCACAAGGGTTACAGTGGATTATCTCACCTACACGTAGCGGCGGGCTGGTGAATAAAGAAAAATTGGAACAAGCGGTTCAACATTTTGGGAATTATGCTTTATCACTACCTGATCCAAGCAGCACATGCTCGAGCTCGGGCTGGTATCTTGGACATCAAGGTACGGCAACACCACGACGACAAACCAAATACAGAACCACAGTAGAATCTGAAATTTTTTATTAAGTTATAGTAACGCTGCATTAAAAATGACAAAACCTTTATTTAATATTTTATTGAGTTGTGTGCTATGTTATGCCAGTTTCTTCCTCCTTGGTTGCCAGTTTCTTGTCTGACTAGAGATCAGAAATTGGCTAACACAAGTGAACATTTGGAAAAAACTTTAAAACCTTACCTCGTCTGTGAACATCTGGACCCGAGACTGCCTTAACGGCTAGATCACTCAACCACACACTAGCCGTAAGTTGATGTTAGCGAGCAACACAGCGGGTATGTTGAGTTCAGGTCAACCCTCAGTCAGCTCAGCACTCGCCAGAGACAGTTCTCCCCATCTCCTCTCCGTTAATTAACAAATCGCCCACTGGTTAAAGGGGGGTTCATCTGGCAGACTGTTTTACATTGTCCTTGTTTCCCAGTCTGAATGCTAAGCGAAGCTAGCTGGCTGCTGGCGGTGGCTGTATGTCTAGCGTGCGAACGCGAGTGTGGCATCGTCAAAGGCGAATCAGCATATTTCCCAAGATGTTGAAATATTCCTTGAAGAAACATACTACACAGCGGGGTGACAGCTGACACCGTTAACCTTTAAGCCGCAGGAATGCGTTTAAAAAGGTTACGAGGCCACTATGTCAGAGGCATGTGGTTATCTGAAAATAATGCACACTTTTCCAGCCAAAACTGAATTGAGTATTCTCTGCGGCCAGCAGATTATTCTGGAGCCCTTGTCTTCTCTCTCTCTCTCTCTCTCTCTCTCTCTCAGAGGCACTGCGCTGCCTGTGGTTTGATGGTTTTTATACTTTCCCAAATCTCAAAACTTGAGTGACAACAGGACGGTCGGGGGACAGACTCTCAGCCGAAGTGCCTCCACGCCGCTGACAGTATTCAGCCAGCCGTACAGGCAGCCACACCGAGGCCTCTCTCCTGTCTGCAGACACATTACGCTTCGGCTGCTTCGTCTTCCGATCCAGCAGCAGCAGCACCTCAGACAACATAAATACCGCTGATATGGCGAACAAGCTAATTTGACCGTACCTCATTAAAGAGGATTCATGATTTCATCCCTCGCACTGTCCTGCCCCTCCAGACTAATGTGCGTCCGCGGTGTCTGCAGAGCACCGAAACTTTTTAATGAGGGATATACATCTCTCCTGTCTGTTATTGATTCATTCTGTCCCGTTTTCAGACGCAGACAATGCATATATCTCATATGAATACTAATATTATCTAATATCATATTAATTATGATTGCTGTTTTTTTCAGTTCGCTACCATCTCACTTAATTTATGTATTACTATGATCATTACTGTTGCCTGTGCTCGTGTAAAATATACAGTGTGTACTTTAATATGTGGAGTAACTCAAATAAACACTTTCTTACAAAAGCAGCTATAATGAGGCCTTTTGTGTCATTAATTAGTTTGAATGACCTGATCTAAACGTGACGAATGGAGCTGTAATGTTTGCATATTACGCTAGCGGGGGGAAAATTGTGATGGTGTGTAGCTCCCTCGTCGAAATCACTGAAAAATTAATAGACCTTATCAAATCCCACCGACCCCAGCGCAGAATTATTCATGTTACTGTATATGTATTCACAAGCGATACTTCTTACAAAGACAAATACATATTAATTTGGAAGTGTCAGCGATCCCGCTGAGTTCACCCCCCCAAACTCTTGTGTATATATGCAGAAAACATTTATGCCAGTACATGTGTGTGCACCCAGCATAAAGCTGGGTACACAAAATGTGCCCACAGAGCCAGTTTAGCTCATTAACACAGATGTCAGGGCTTCTGGTAGCCTTCTGAGGGGATAAAGTCCGTCTCAGCCCAAGTTGCTGCCATTTTAGAAAAACCTGCGCAGAATACCTCACAGTTCACATTAATTATGCATCGCGCTAGGCGGCAGCGGCATGCGTGTGCTGCAGTTTCCTGCTGTCTTCTCGCACAAATCGTCTGGGAAGGGAGGGAGAATGTAATGATGTGTTAACAAAGGTAGGAGCTCAGCTGGCCTGCCAAATTCATCACAGCTTAAGATTAGTTGGCCGCTAAGAATTCGTTGGCAGATTTCCTCTTTCTCTCCCATTGGTATTTAAATTTGTGACTCAGTCGGCGCTAAAAGCCTCTGAAATCGTCCATAAGTTAAAGATGTATTGTAGGAGCTCCAAGGGGGAAACAAAAGAGTAGGAAAGCAGTTTGCCTGGAGATATGAGGCTTGTAATACAAGATGAATACCCGTCTAAGAGGAGTTTAAAACAAAAGGATTTATTGTAAGGTGTCTAACAGTGGAGTTTTACGCAGATTTCCTCAAACAAATGGGACTCTTTTTAAAAGATTCCCCCATCCAAGTCAAAGTCTGTCAGTAGTTTTGCACCGACGGGCTTCTGTTACAAACTTTTACACCACACGTTCCCAATTTAAGAAGCAGTCGTCCCATCTCAGAAGCTTTTTTCTCACTCCACGTGAGGCAAATTTAGAAGTAGATTAACTGACTCCCAGGCTCAGATATTGAATTTTGAAATGTTCTCCTTACAAATCTGTTTGCAGCTGATGTTGTTGGCCTGCAACAATATTGACAGACCTAAATAAATTTCAGTGCAGCTTCGAACCAAAGGCTGCATTCAGATTGAAAGCCTCAAGGTGAGACTTTGCACACAACCGTAGTCTTTATGTGGGGGGATAAAGAGGTTGAATTCCTGACGGACGGCCTCCCTCACGTTAGTGATTAGGCGGCAGATTGCCGGAGGCGGTTCTTTAAGGGGCTCTATTTAATAAATTGCCGCAATTCACACGCATTGATCACTTGTTTTATTGGCCATATGTGAGCAGATTGTAACGTGATGTGTGAAAAAAATAAGACCTCCTTTATTTCTCTCAGCCGTCGATACCCTTCTTTAAAGGGGCTACGTGGAATATTTTAGTTTAAATAAGTAAAAGAAAATTAACTAAAATGATCAACAGAATAGAGTGAGTAACAGCTGTGACAAGATGATGTCTATGTGTCACAAGTAAAACTGCTGAGGTAAGCAGGCGTGCCAGTTAGCCCTGGTCCTTCCTGGTCCAAAGCTGCCCTGCTAGAGGTTTGAAAACTAACACTCCAGTCTGAACTGCTAGCTGCACGGCTAAGTAAGCTAACTAGCTAAAGGCAGCTACAGTGTGCAGCAGTTAGCAGTTACTCTGGTGATACGCTGCCCCTCATTTGTTTGGCAAAATCTTATACATTGCACCTTTAAGTTTCTTGTGTGGATTTCTCTGTGAAGGAGCCGGAGGGTGTGCAGATTTTTCATGACAGTCCAAAGATTGAGACTTTACGCACGCTCTCGAGTGCCTCGTGTCAGTGCCTTTCTCCGTTCCGCTAGCAGAGAGCTAACAGTCGCTAATGTTAGTTTAGAAATGGAGTCTGCCAAGCTCCGCGGAGCCCCTTATTCAATACAATACAATCTCTGCAGGCTGGAAAATATTATTAACTATTTCCCTCAACAAGTTTGAAGGAAAAGAACATTTCTGAATAGATTTTTGTACGAAATTCTGAAGACCTCTGAAACTGGTTCGCATTGTCAAGGTCAAGACAATGCCAGGGACTGGAGTTTTTCCATCCTTGTTTATTTGGTTTGATGTATTATTAAATGGTCATCAGATATTGGACAAAATTTATGGCTGAAAGGGTGAAAAGTAAGTAAACAAAGAGGTGAAGGTCACGGCACAAACCCCGCTGCTCGCCGTTTCCATGATGCAACTCGAGAGAAACAGATTAAACACTTCTCTAATTAAATCACAGGTGTGCTTACTGAATCACTTGAAATCTAATTTAAATAGGTTTTTTGAGGTTACATCTGCGACCTGCACCAGCTCTCACCCTGCTGTCCAGGTTCTTGGCAGCTTCAGTAGAAAGGTTCCAAACCCCATTTATTTCCAAATTGATAAAAGAAAGCCGGACCAACGGTGAAAAAAGAACACACACACACACACACACAAATTCCATGCTGTCGATTACAGAGAGAGCTGGACGCATGGCACCTCTGTAAAGTATATACTGATGGCCGTGAGAGGACAAGAGTGCCACCCTCTGTATGGTGGAAAAAACTGCAGCTAGGTGTGAAAAACACAGTTGAAATGCACGCTGTACCACAAGTGAGCCACAGCACACTTCATTGTAGACTGTGAATATGAAAACAAATCAGGCTTGTGCAGACTCCCGTTTGTCCTGACACACTGACCGTCTGGAATAACTTGAATCACAACAGCACAAAACATCTTGGGCACTCAAAGGCGGCAGTCCTGAGTATTCGCTTTGTCCTCTTCTCTCTCCTGCTGGTGCCTTTTTTGAAAAACAAATTCTTAGTGCGTCTGCACACATGCAAATAGGAGCAGCCTGGGTGTTTTCCATCGCCTGCTGCGATTTACATTCTCGGTTTGTTTTGGCCCATCACGTCTCCACCAGTGGTCAGGAAGGTCAGGACAGGTTTAAATGCGCTGGACATACTTATGTTTATATGCATTTGTTAAGATTCACTGTATGAGGTGACCTGTAGACACTAAACCCAGTGGGCTTATGATCACAAGCATGAGCAGTGCTTGTCTCAAATCATCACAACAGAACAGCCGCTGTCCTGTGAAATTCTGTCTAGACATTCGAGGTTCCCAGAGGTTGAGCCACAGCCACGTTGGTGATCATCTGACTTTTCCTCTAGCACTGCCATAGCTACTCAGTGTCATGTGTCATTTTATATGACGGTACACAAAAAGAAAAATGTAACCAATGACTGAGTAATACGAAACTAATGAGTCTTTAATGGGTAACTACTCAATATGATGTTTCATTTTACTTAAAGCTACACAAAAAGTTAGGGCACACTCATGTATCACGGGCCCCCCCGAGTGCATTCTTGGCCCTGGCACAGTTGGAAGAAGCGTGCTTCAGCATGGTACAACTGCTCAAGCACGAGCACAAACACGGGTGTGTAATGTGGACATTAAGCATAATCATGCATACTACACCACCTAGCATCACCAAGAGGTCCAAGGAATGTGAGAGGGCTGTCTGTGACCAAAACGACACAAAATAAGCCACAAAAAAGTAAGTAAAGTCATGTTTTCCGCATTATTCTCCATTGTGCTTCAACCGCGCTGCAATGCGATGAGGTATGTGTAAGGAGTAACTGTGCTCAGGCCCGGCTGCAGCCAGAGTAATGTGAGTGCAGGCCAGCAGGCCAGAAGGGGAGGAGGAACAACCGTGCTTCGGCATGGTATGGAGCAAGTGGGCCAAGTGTGAGGGCACTCTAAGTAATGATTAAGTAATTAGTAACCATAAGGTATATTGGGTAACTACTCAGTATAATGGTCGACTTTACTGTAAGGTAAGCAAAAAGAGTAACAACTGATAATGATTATGAATTAAAAAGTCATTGCTAGCTTAGCAGCTGGTTGAGACCGACTAGTGAAGAAAGTGGTCAGTATATTGATTCACAGTTATTTATTAACTCTTAATTACTTAATGATTCATTAATGCAGCATCTCCCCTTCTGTTCGTCCGTAATCTATCATTATCTCCCATACAGTCCTTGAATCGCAGTTATTCATTCACAATTACTCATTAAGGACTCATTAACTATTGAGTTGCCCCTGATTCATTCTTTACTTGCTCCTCAGTAACTCCTCATATTTTGCGTACCTTATTGTAAAGTGTTACCCACTTGTAAATAGTGTTTCCTTTACGCCGGCATCCAAAACAATTATGACTGAAGCAACTCAGGCTTTTCTGAAATGTCAGTTTCATCCCACTGATCAAGCAGTGGGATGAAACTGATGTTTTAGAAAAGCCAGTTTCATCTCACTGATCCTACAGTGTCTCACCATCAAACAAACACGGGCACCTCACTCATCCAAACATTTGCTGGATGTGTTGTTGTACAGCAAGGGTACAGTATTTGTTAACCCCGACTCGCTTACTTTATGATCATACAACCTATTGAGTTGGCCGGTTTAATGAAATGAGTACAGCCTCAGAGAGCGGCAGACTGTCATTTTATGAGACGTTTACCTAACCAGAGGTTGAAAAATCCAAATCACAACCTCTTTGTTTCGAGAGCCAGTGATCACCTCATCATCACTTGAATGTGTTGTATGAGGCGTATGAATGAATCCGTGCTTCTTTATTCTTTTTGTCATCTTGATGAATGAAGAACACTGCAGGTATGCAAATGGAGGGATGACAAACCCTTTTCACTTAATAGTGAATTTGTTTATGGCTATTTGTTTATGGTCAGGATCTCACCCGGAGCTTCCTGACCAATGCTCAATGGTCAAGTCTTATATTGAATTTGACCACCACCACAATAGCCATTATGCCACCATAATATGACATTAATACATGATTATAACCATTAAGAAACTACTCTATGGTTCTGACTTAGTGGTGAAAAAAGAAGGTCTTCAATAGTCTAAAATGTATTGGGGGAGTTAATCTTACTTAGTTCATTTAATCTTCAAACTATCTCCCATATTGCCACACTCATGTTAATGATTATCACTGCTTTGGAGGGAGGTGCGGTCAGCTTAAATCACAGCCCAGTTCGTTTCTCCTCAAGGTGCGACAGACATGGAAGGATGCCCCGTCTCTCCCAGCGACGACACTTTGCATACAGATTTCCATATATTCCATTCATGTTGGGTGGGGGTCATTCAGATTTGTTCAGTCACTTGACTCCCTTATTTCCAAACAATCGCAACCCCCTCTTCAGTCTGGCAGGATCTTATCTCTGTCTCCCTTTCGTAGAGGACAAGGAGATGGCGATAAAGTGAGTTACTGCATATTTGTTTGTTGGGCCTTTACCATTTTCAGCAGGCAACATCTTACAGCAGCCATGTGGAAAATACCAAGGAGGTTTTCACTCACTGTAAGTCTCACCGTGCGTTGGGTCTTTGTTTCTGAAGTGGCTTGTTAGCGATGGGAGGTTGCTGTCAAGTGCTCAGTGCGTTTAAGTGAATGTTAACAAGCCTTCTTAAAACATATCACATACTATGAATGGTTGATGATTTGGCCTGTCAGGTGGCGTTCACAGATAACTGGGCTAGTGATAGATCTTGATGCTCTTTTCAAGGGTAGATTGTGTTGCTTCCCCAAGGATCCACTGGAGGATGTTGAGACCTGGGGCGAGTCTGTGGACAAGGTCCTCAGTTGTAAAGGTGAGAGTCTCCTCTGGTCGGACACGTACTAGTCGACTGTATATATGCTGCGCACTTAGCCGCTTACTGTCCTCTGTGATTTCCAGCCGGACAGATAGCTTTCCGGGAGTTCCTGAAGTCCGAGTACAGTGAGGAGAACATACTGTTTTGGCTCGCCTGTGAGGAGTACAAAAAAATCAAGACGGTCCCAGAGATGATCTCCTCTGCCAATCGGATCTACTCAGAGTTCGTCCAAACAGAAGCGCCCAAACAGGTAAAAAAAAAAAAAAAAAGTAAAAGTTGTAAAAGTTTTTAAAGATCTGGTATTTAATGGTATTTAAAGATTAAGAGTTTATTAACCATTTACAAAGTAATATAAACAACAGTTGTGAGCTGACAATTATCAATTGCTTAATGAGTTGTTTATTTATTAGTATTTCAATAATTTTAACAATGAAATAACTGTTAACTAAAGTTCACTTAACTATGAACATACCATTTATTAAAGGGGCACTGTGTAGTTTTGTAGTTCAAACTCAGGATTTTGATATTTACAATATTAATGACGTAATAATACAAACTTGGAAAAGCGAGCTGTTTTCAAAGGACAACAAGGTCCCCAGAACACAGTTTGAAGCTCGAAAGGTGGTGGGGTACGCCACATATAAACAAAGTAAAACAGTATGAAATTGTGTCATCCTTTAGAGTCAGTTTGTTTATTCATTTTATCGACTCATGAAAGTGAACAGAGTTTGTTTTGGACTTTTCTCCTCTGGTAAATATTCCTTCCCCAAAACTACATCATACACCTTTAATGATGGTTATCGTAGCGTGTTACCCAAAATATCGCAGCGCTTTTATTGTAATCTGAATATAGGTTGCCTATAGCGATGAGGGGGACTGCTGTAAAACTGTGTATTTTTTGCATTCTGTGTTGGTAGAACTCCAGAACTTTATGTTAAGCACAATTCCCCCTCCCTAGAAAATTACAGAGAATGATGATGAGAGGAGTTGCTGTAAAACGCCCCTGGGCAATACTGTTTGATTCCAGATCAACATAGACTGCGGTACCAGAGAAAACATAACAAAGAACATCTCCCAGCCGACCCTGACTTCGTTTGATACAGCGCAGAAGCTCATCTACAGTCTGATGGCCAGGGATTGCTACCCGCGCTTCCTTAAATCTGACATCTATCAGGGACTCCTGAGGAGAACCGATTCAAGGTGACTGTTTTAAAACTGGCAGCGTCTCACGAAAAATCTTCTCTCCCGGCTCTGATCTGCTGTAGCGCTCTTTGATTTCAGTGTGGATAACGGGTTTCATGCCATACAATTGTAGCAGGAATAGCTTCTTTTTTTTTTTTTTTTTTTTTTTTTTTTCTAAACCTGTGTGATCCAGTAGACAGGCTTGTATTATACTTCATCTCTTTAATTATGTTAAGATTAAAAAAAAATATATCCTTAAAGAGACTGTGCACATAATTCATCTCTGATTATCTATTCTCCCTCCTCCATCCCATGAAGTTAATAATGAAAAGGATTTATTCTATTGTAAAGTATTATCAACGCTTTATCTAATTGATTATGCAAATATACATCCTAAGTCTATGAGAAATTCAACTTTCACGTGCAAATAAAAAGAATGTGACTGTATTGTTAAAACGTCCGTCTCAGTTTTGTGTTCCATGAGCTGTTTCTTGATCCATGTACGTGGTAGTTTTTGACGAAAACTAAAGACTGCGGGTGGAGTTGCGTTTGGGCGCGGCCCTTTTGAATGCAGTGCAAATCAGCTTTTTTTTGTTGTCAGACTGTAGCGTGGTGACTGGTCGAAATGTACACCAGATGGCAACAGAGTCCTCCGAGCGACGTCACTCAGTGAACAAGACGACACGGCCGACCCGGCCAGAAGAAAAGCACCACACTTCCTCTGACATCTTTGCATGGTGTGTTACTCCAGCGTCTCGGCTGCAGTATGGAGAAGTCTGGTGCATTAAGTACAGTGTGGAGAGGAAGTGACTCAACCAACACTGTCTGGGGTTGAAATGCCAGACGCGGGGCGGTGGCGTACTTTTGGTGGCGACTCAGACAAGTTACATGTTGCCAGGCGGGTTGGTTGAACATGAAAACGTATCTGGCCTTGAAATCTCTGACTGCGCACATGGCGTAGGTATTTTGCTTGTCATTTCTGGGCAGAACATGGTGAATTTTACTAGCTTATATAATCGTCTATGTAAAAGGGATGCAAATACACGGTTCCTATGCAACCAGCCTCTAGTTCAGACGAGAGCATGTAGGATGTAAATTAGTCATGAAAGTTGTTGTTCTGACATGTTTTTTGTTGCTGTTGTTGTTGTTTTGGGGAGGGGGGGGGGGAGTAGGCACAGCGTAGTTTCTTCATGTCACTGCTGGGCGCCAGACGAACATTTTGTTCTGTGCGCGTCAGTGGCATTGAATGCACGCAGGGATTTATTTTTAGGAGCCATGTATAGCACTCGTCGTTGTGCACACAGCTCGCCACAACTTCCTCTAGTTTAGACTCTGGTAACTCAGGTCACAGTCACCAAAAGTGGGAGAGGAGTTAAGTTCGTAAGTTGCTGCAAAAACAATAAATAAATAAATAAATAAACAAAAGACTGCGGTTAACCACATGTTGACCCCGCACTCGCTGTCAGGCCGCATTGCGACATGCAGTCAATCTTAAGTGCAGTCGGTGTTGCTTACAAGAAACGAGGGCGACATTAAAGAAAAACGAAAGGAATTGAAAGAAAAAGCTATAATCCTCAGACAGCCGTTGATGGAGGAAATCCACAGACGGGGTGTTTCCACCGATAAAGAAAAATGTTGAGATAACAGTATGTGTCACCGCAAGCAAGGCATCAGCAGCTGCCTTCTCACACCAAACATTTCCTGTCAAGAATACAAACATCAGCAGAGGCAGTGCGACAAAACAGTAGTAACCTCTGGTTGAAACCCACTCATTAAGTTGACTGCAGTACATCTGCCAGACCTGCGGCTTGTTATACCAAATAATATCCGGTATAAAATAACAGTAATGAAAATCGTATTTACTGGAAACCTGCTTGAGATATGACAGGCATTCATCATTATATGCTATGTGCAGTGGTGGACTGAAGCAAAAAGAAGGGGACCAGCTGTAAGCTACAGTTCAAAGTCATCAAAATACACACATTCACAGTATATTTACACTAATATTACAGCAATGTAACCCAACCAAATACTGTTAGCATTATTAGCCTGTCAGCCTGTCAGCATATGTGACTTGTAAGACCACTTTTCCAACCTTGGCCTGTTAGTATGTCAGCCTGTTGTTCGTATTGTAGCCTCTTAGCATGTTGTCAGTCATTTGGCAAGTCATCATGTGCAACTTGTCGTAAAACTACAATATTTCAATGCTACATTACTGCACCGCGCTGAACCCTAATTACACTTTTTCTTTGTGTACCCTTTTCAGTCATTTGATGGTCGCTTCAGAATGCCACCTAAATTCAAATTCACAGCAGCTCTAGTATTCCTAATAATTACCCATTGTGCGCTTCAAAAGCATAGTTACAATAGCTTCCTACGGGACTTTACTATGAAAACCTGCTCTTTGTTCACGGTGTATTATTTTAATACCAGCAGTTGTACTTGTGACCGAGTAATGACACGATAACAAAAAGCAAAGCGGCGCAATACAGTGGCTGCAAGGTCAGTCAAATGAATATGGGTCAAGTCTGGAAAAATCTCATTCAGTCAAAATTGTGTTCTCGTGTCACTTCTGTTTTATGTTTGAGCTTTTAACACTTCGAGGCAGAGTTCCAATGAAATCGCTAAAGGGGAGAAGTTCCTCTGCATTCAACTGAAACCGAGTTTCACAGATTCTGGATTCACCTCCGCAGGTGAGTTTTTGGCTCTAAGGATGTCTTTGGACACTTGCTCCACTATTTTAGTTCAGACTGAAACATCTTGATTACTCTGCCATTTCATGATCATTCACTTAAAGTGCTAGTCTCGTTCCAGGGTCGGTGATACTGATAGTTAAGGCTTCGTCGCCTTTGCCCCTCAGTGTGGAGTCAGACTTATATCTGCTTCAAAATTATACAGTAAAAACTTCAAATTGGTCCTAAGATTTGCAGGTAACTGGCGAAGCAGTGCAAGAGTTGAAATCATTTTACTGCGCCCTAAAAACCTTAACCACCATCCGACAAGACAGAATTACAGTCAATTACAGTGAATGAATCCACATGAGAAAAGGAGGAAAGCATATGTGAAATCGTCCCGATAATTTGATTGGGTGAACACTCCTGCATTTCAACCTTTCATGAGCTGAAAGAAGCAGGTTTACCAACTCCAGATATGGACGCGACTGGGTAACAAGGTTGTTGACAGAAATATGCCAGATCAAGCATTCTGCATCATGCAAGAGGACCAAGCAATCCATTCAGCATTAGCGCGCACATTTGGAAGCGAACATTTTCCTATTCCCCGCTGTGTGCTCTTTCAGAGTCTCCCAGAAGTGGCACCAAACTCTGGCACCAGTACTCAATTCAATGATGTAATGTCCCTTCTGTATAGGTCCTTGAAGAAGACCGGGAACTTGCACAAGCTTTTGGATATTCGGTAATGAAATTGGTGTCCATTTCTAACTGCCACAGCGTTTTTCTTAAACTTCCACCTGAGGGTGCCAGTGTCGGAAATGTTTGAAATTTCACTCATAGCTTAAATCGAGACTTTTTTTTTGCTTTCACATATCATTATCAAATAGAACCTGATGCAAGGTAATAGCTATAGAAGGGAGACACCATCAGCATTTAGATTGGTTCCTATAACCCCCATCTTTCACCATGCAATTCTGTCTGCTGGGCAAAAAACCTCCCAGGTAAACGAAGGTGACCCAGTCAGGCGGGCAGCCCGGCCCCATTTCTATCTGCTTTTCACATCTCCATTATAGACTGAATGAGTGAACACACTCATGTTGCGTCCTGTGCTGCTGGTAGGTGCTACTCTGAGGAAACAGAAACAATATGATTTGTGACAGCCGCCAAAAACGACACCAATTAGCAACACTAGGGGAAGGAGGTTGTCTGTTTCCACTTTAAATGAATTATATGTATACGCACTGTCCATATTTAAGGGCAAATAGCATTGGGAAGAAAGGCATATTGATGTGATCAGGTCCACACCCAATACAGCAATACATTTTTTCAAGAAACCAAATTCTGGAGGATCCCCTGGAGCAGCTTCAGGATGGATATTTTTGCGTCTCAACAAGATTGTCAAAGCAGATAAGTAGGAACGGCTCTGAATGTTTGCTGGCATTAGAAACTGAACGTGACCTGCAGCAGTTCTGAGTGTCTGATTAACGTCATATTGCTTACATCATTAGCGCTTAAAGTAACAATAGAGCGGAGAGCGGCGGTAAAGGAAATACACAGATGAACCTAATTAAGCAAAAGTCGGATCTTGTTCCCTTTAAAAAACTCAAGTGGAATGTCCAGATGACACGTAAAAACGTTGGCCTTGTCACAACTTCCTGCTGACATCAAAACAGGAAGCCAATAGCAGAGTGAAATAAAACCTGTTATCTATCTAAGGGCATCTAAGGGCGAGGGGGGATCTTCGTTGACACAGCTGAGGAAGAACTGACAGTGTTGGTGGTTTTACTCCTTTCACCTCTGTGAGACCTCTTTTAAAAGATTTCTTGATAAATAAAAAGAGATTTCTTGACATTACACCTGTGCTTTAAGCAATGGATATCTGGGTTGTGTTTTTTTTTTTTGTTTTTTTTTTTGATGGTATCATACTTTCTGTGTCTACAGGCTTCAATCCTGACCACAATGGAAAAACTTAGTTAGCATAGTTATACATTTAGTAACCACAGTGCCCCTGCTTTGGCTCTGGTGGGAGACTTTAGTTTCATGTCATCCCCCTCTCTGTTCCCTCCCCCACCCCGTGTATTTCCTGTCTCGACTCCACTGTCGACAATCAAATAATGGCAAGATGCTACAAAGTGGAAAGAAGGACATTATTAAAGTTATGTAACAAGTCATTAGCGGACAGAGGAGGTTCAAACTGACCCAGAGCAATCTGAACTTGTGTTGTGATCGTGTTGGCTGGGGCTAAGTTCCCGTCGGAAGCAAAACAAGACATAAGAGAGGCCAGAAATACAATCTGAGAAGTGCATGTGCATTGTCCTCATATGACAACACCAAGTCGAGAGTGTGTCACCACAGAGTGGGTGGGATCACAGACAAGTAAAAGGAAAAAATGTTGTTTGGAAACTCAGATGCCATTACCAGAGCAATGAATAAAAAAAAATAAAAAAAAAATAAAAAAAATGCTCTATTGCAACAATCTGTCATTTCAGATTCACACCGACACTACCAGTCATAAAACACTACTCATTCAGTGTTTTTTTTCTATAATTGTATTATTTTCTACATTGTAGATCCATACTGAATACATCAGAGCTATGAAGGAACACATATGGAATTATGCAGTGAACAAAAAAGTGTTAAACAAACCATAAAATGTTTTTATATTTCATATTCTTCAAAGTGGCCACCTTTTGCTTCGGCATTCTCTCAGTCAGATTCATGAGGTCGTGACCTGGAATGGTTTTTGTAATTAGCATGTGTGCAATGTGTGTGTCAACTGTGTGTGTCTCAACATCAACTGTTCAGAGGAGAATCAGGCCTTCGTGGTCAAATTGATGCAAAGAAGCCACTGCTGAGGGAGAACGAGAAGAAGAAGAGAGGTGCTTGGGCCAAGAAACACAAGGGGTGGATATTAGAACGGTGGAAATCTGTACTTTGGTCTGATGTGTCCAAATTTGAGATTTTTGGTTCCACCCACCGTGTCTCTGTGGGATGCAGAAAAGGTGAGCGGATGGTTTTTACATGTGTGGTTCACACCATGAAGCATGGAGGAGGAGGTGTGGGGGTGGGGGGTGGGGTGGGGGGACTGCTTTGCTGGTGACACTGTTGCTGATTTATTCAAAATTCAAGGCACACTGAACCAGCGTGGCTACCACAGCATTCTGGAGTGACATGCCATCCCATCTGGTTTGCTCTTAGTTGGACCATCATTTGTTTTTCAAAAGGACAACGACCCCAAACAAACCTCCAGGCCGTGTAACGGCTATTTGACCACGGAGATGGATGGAGTGCTGCGCCGTAGGCCCAAATAGTTAATATATCTATATATGAAGTACAGTAAAGTGAAACAAGTGACCTAGTCAACATTTTGATGTTGCGTCTGAGCACATTCTCCCACTTGGCTAATGCTTAACTATCTGGACACTATCAAATGGGGAGGAAGAGGTTGAATGCTCTATTAGCTGTTGTCTATGTGAATTAATTAATAATTACTGTTACCATATAACTATTTGATAATTGGAAGCAGAGAAATTGCAACAATTTATCAGATTGCCTACGTTTATATGAAGTGCAACCTCGAAAGCAGCGTTGCTATATTCGAGCTTTCAACCCTGAGCACGTTGTCTGAGGAAAATGGCCGCCATGTGAATATGGTCAATAGCGAGGATGATACATCAGTGGCGCTTTGAAGCCAAAAAAGCTTGACTTCTCGGGTAATGAAAATATCTGGATCTTCCATGTTGTGCGGCCCGTACAGTGTGCCCACCAACCGAGCCAACGTCCAGTTTAGCATCCAGCTAACTTTAAATCTTGCTACTCCTCTAGACTCCACACATTTTTTTTTGGACTGAATGGCTCAGATTATGAGATTATAACAAGTCATTTTGCGGTTTGTGATTCTAAACAAAAATGTGTCCACTGTTTTATGGCATCCTCTTTTATAAAGTAAGCTTATGGGAAAAAAAAGTCTTTTGGGGGGGGCGCAGTGCATCAAGTGACAATGTAATGACACGGTTTGTTCACTACGATAACTGGCTTCAAAGCCTGGCGCTCCTCCTGTGGGCTTGGTTTATAGCAGGCAAGTGAGCCTGTGCACCCCTGGATGTTGAGTGAGGATGCATTTTGATGCTTAGCCTAAAGTAACACAGTCTCCTTTAAAAAAAAAAAAAAGAAATCATATCAAGAGAGGAATAGATGCTACTGTCAGGATGCTACTGCTTCTTTCCTGCAAGCTCTCAGGGTCATTTGATGTGACAGTCTTAAAAAAAGTGCTCCGTAAAGCTCAACAGGGTATTTTTTTACCTGTTTAAATTGAATTGCACTGAGTGAGCGATGAAAGGGCCTCGACATTTAGTTAATAAAATGTTTTTGAAGCCATAAAAACCGTGGCAGTGGCTCTCGAGGCAGACTGGAAAATGGACTAAATCATTTGCTTATCTCCTGCAGAATTTTCCACTGGCCCATTTGCATCCGTACACTTTGAACCAAACAATTACCGATGCAGCAGCTCTGAGCACAGTACACAAAGGCAGCTATGGTTTGCAGTGGCGCACGTGTTTGCGTCAAACCAAACTTCCTCTTTTTCTGCGGTCGGCCCAGAGTGACGCTGTGACGCTACTCTCAGCCCCCGTTCAGGACTTCTGCTGCACTTATATAACCTGACGCCGAGCGGGTTCGTCAGAGTAGACACGGTGGCAGATCTCCCAGGAGCAACTCAACACGGACCCGCGCACTTACACAGCGTCGTTGCCATGCCGAGTCTAGTCGCATCACCGCCAAGAGAGCTACAGAACCTCAACATGGACAATGACAACAAGAAGAGGGGAAAAGAAAGGTAGATATTATATTTTGACGGATGAGCCGGATCCTGGTTTTTTTGTTGTTGTTGTTGTGCTCATCAACCTTTTAATGTAAGATGAACATCTTGGTGAAATAAGCCTCATTGGGTTGTGTTTGTTTGGTCGACCAGGAGAGGAAACCTCGAGTGTCAGCTTAGATCGTCCCAAGCCCCTAAAACCAACGGGTAAGTGAAGAAACTCTCTCCGCTGGAAACAAAACGGCTAAACTGTTGACATGCTCGTTGCATCTGTGAGTGACACCGCGCGCCTCTTTTGCAGGCTTTGTTTCGAGGAGATGTCCCAGTGGTCCCAGTCGCTGGAGAGGCTTCTATCGTCCAAATGTAAGTCAGTTATACCCACAGACTAATAGATTCACAGTCGGTGTTCATCCTCGATGTTGGCTAACCGCTGCCGAATTCTCCGAATCTGCTCAGACGGCATGAAGATCTTCCAGGCCTTCCTGAAGTCAGAGTTCAGCGACGAAAACATTGAGTTTTGGCTGATGTGCGAGGACTACAAGAAGATCAAGTCTTCCTTCAGGATGTCAGCCAGGGCCAAAAAAATCTTCAAACGCTACATTCAAGCAGAGGCTGCAAGAGAGGTATGTGCCGAGGTCTCTTAATGCAGACAGATGCACTGCTGCCGTGAGTTTGGCGTTTCGGTCCGTGCTCATTATTCTCCCCTCTGCTTCCAGATCAACATTGATCACAAGACCAGAGACTTGATCAGGCGCAACATTAAGACGCCCACCACGGTGTGCTTCGATGATGCCCAGAGGATCGTCTACAGCCTGATGGAGAGGGACTCGTACCCACGCTTCCTCAGGTCCGACATCTATCAGGCTCTACTTGACTCCACGTCGGAATCAGTGAAGATGTAAAGAAACTAGATGCCTGAGACATCATCTTTGTAGATGTTGTAGACGTGGAGCTGATCCCTGTGCTGTACTACCTGAGTGTTGCGCGTTTGCTCGTCCCGGGACCACGGGTGGCGATCCCTTAATGCCACAAGTACCAAAGACATTTCCCGGAGCTGCAGAGGACATGCTTTAGGATTGACCACGGCCACACTGGACTGTGTAATAGAGAAGAAGGCAGCTCAGTTGTAAAAAAAAAAAAAAGCTGAGGAGGGTTTGCTCAGAGCCAGCTGGTGTATTGTAAATGGATATGGGTCAAGGCCAAGAATGGCTGCAGTAGTACATGAGTCAATGCTGTAATAGCTGCTAAAGCAAAAGGACTTTCCAGGGATGCTACGTTTGTGCTGTGAAAATGCTGGGGACTTTCTGTTAGAGAACAGCAGGAAGCGTATGTGGTGCAAGCAACAGCTTCCACATAGTGCGGGCTGATCGCTGTATCTGCGCGCCGCCTTAGGGTTATTGTTATCCCACTAAAGCAGTAGAAAAGTAGATGCTCTCCAGATGTGGATTTTCATGCGCGTAATAATGCATTTAAAAGTTACTGACACAGTGAAATAACCGATGTGTTACAACTATCATAATCTGTTATAAGCTATACCGTATGTTGAAACGCATCCCACAGCTAAAAAAAAAAAAAATGCGAGTGAAAATGTTGTGTATGTGAATATTTACATGGATCTGTACATATTTAATAAAAAAAATATTATATTTGCATTGATATCTATATGAAATCAGTTTATTTTAACTGTAAGATGTGCTCTCAGAGGGAAAGTCACAAGAGAAGTCAGGTTCCTGTCAGTCATTATCGATACACATCAACTTGAGAATCCTGACTCACCAATTCATTCATTCATTCATTCATTCATTCACATATTCATTTACATTTATAGTGTTACTGGCTTGTGGTTATGGGGAGTTTAGAAGTGCCTACAGCAGCACAGTTCAGCATGAATGCTTAGTCATGCCGCCGCAATAATGAACCGTGCACAGTGACTCACATCTCTGAAGCTATGTGTCCTTGTCATTATACATCCTGGATTTTACCTAAAGGGGCACTGTGTCGTTTTGAGAAGAAATTCAAACTCAGAATTATAATGTTTTCAATATTCACGAGGTTAATAATACAAACTCAAACACATCTATTTTATGACTAAGCTTTTAACAGAGGAAAACAAGCCAGAGCACTGCTCGAAGCCAGAAATGTGGCGGGGTCCGCCACATATAAATAAAGCAAAACAGTATGAAACTTTGTTGTCCTTGAAGGTCAGTTTGTTCATTCAGTGATGAAAATAAAGAGAGTTTGTTTATTTAGTTCAAAAAAGTTCGGTCAATGAAGATCTTTCTCTTCTGATTACAATTTATTCCTCAAAACTTCACAGTGCACCATTACAGAAATCATTTATTTTCAAACAGTTCAGGGAAATATTCTTCTTAGTTGTCTTGTATTAGTATTAGATGAGAACTTTATCTCTCTCCTATCTGTACATTCACATGATATCAGTTAGCTTAGCATAGCATAAATGCTAGAAATAGCTAGCCTGTTTGTGTCCGGAGGTGACAAAATCCATTTACCAGCACTTCTAAAGCTTACCTATTAATACATTGCACATCATTTGCTGAAAGCAAATGACCATATCTGGTCTACAAAGTGTCTCATCTGACTCTCAGAAAGAGTGAATGTGTGTATTTCACTGAAGCATCAGTCTGAGGTGTTAACACGGAGTGACACATTCAATCCATTCCTGTTCCATTCAGTCATGCTGAAAGATTCAAGATAATGTTGCTCATCATTTTGAGCACAATTCAATTCAGCCCTGCACACTGGATGTCTTTGGCAACTTTGAGGTTACCACTAGAGACTATCATAAGAAAGTGGAACAGTTCTGTGGGTTTAAACTGTATCTGGCTGCCTGGCATGAGGCTTTAATGCCGATCAGCGAGGTCTGAAGGGTTAACAACTGGCACCGCGGTGAGACCTACACTAATAACGCTCCCACCTACGCGGCATCTGTTCTTACATCAGCCCTCATGTGTCATCAGCCTTTCATGCTTTTTGAATGTGTTTCAAGCCCTCCCCACCATTCATTCAGCCTTTGTTTCATGCAGTCTTTCAATTATCAGTGCTGCAATCAGACATCACCCTCAAGAGCTGTTCTCAGCGAGGCACAGAGGGTTTAAAACTGAAAGTATGTACATATCACAGAAAACCCAAAGAGGAAGTTTTTTCTGTGGGAACCCATCAAGTATCAGTCTGTTAAAGGTTACAGAAATTAGGGAGAAGTGTTGACACCCAACTGCTCAACCACATCCTCTTTAAATCTCACTCCTGTGTCCTTGCGTTTGCACAAGCACACACAGACAAACACACACGGGCAGATTCACTTACATGTGTAAAAATGCCTCTGAAATATAGAAAAATTGTCAGTATATAAAGGCACCACGGTAAGTTCAGCTTCTTATCTCACACGCAGGTCATTAGTTGTTTCTTAAATCAGATGCTGCTGAGGTGTCAAACTGAAGTTTGCGGCAACTGCCTGTCTGGTCATCATTTCCTTATTTGCACACCTCTGTTTATTAGTTACACAATGATTGACTGGCTGATTAGTCATATGACTATGAGAAGCTGTAAGACCAAAAAAAAAAATCGAGGTCACATCTGAGAGACAGGATGTTGGAGTTGTCACGCAAACCATGACTCACATCTACGAATCACTGATGTAAAAGACAGCTAGCCACTACATAAACCCCTCAGTCATTCAGACATTTAAACACTCTCTGAAATTCACCACTTCTCTGAAAGCCATAGGTTTGGCCATGATGTGTGTCACAAGACAGAAGTCATCCTTTCGGAACTACATGGTTCTGTATACAGGAGGTCGCTGGATTACTGTGTGATGCTGCTCAACCAGTTTAACAAAGGAGGCTTTGTTTCAGGTCTTCTTCAGTGGCTGTTCAAAAATGTTCCACTGTGGACAATTTTTTCCCCAGATAAAAATCTATTTCAGTCAAACATGAGGTTTAAAAAAAAAAAAATCTGTCAATGATATAACCAATTACATCACAATAAGATCAACAACAGAATGATTGTTAGCATTTGGACAAATTACAGCACCAGTTGGGTTCACAAAGGGCAGTGTACCTAAAGTCTTCCTTATATAATAGTAAAGACATGGTGCTAGAATATGACTTTGGTAGAAGCGAAAGTCAACCAGCTGAATGTCAAACAACTTGACGTATCTCATATTAAATGTATTTAATCATCACATGTAATTTTCTGTCAGTAAACATCAAAAGCACAAGTCAAAGAAAAGTAAACATATGGTTACATGTGCAATATGTATATATTGTATGGTGTGGGCTGACGTCTAATCAGACCAGCAGATTTATATTGGTTCCAGTTTCTGTCAAGACTTGCCAGCCAATAAAGGTTGGTGTCACGTGGTATCTGCGCTTCATCTTCAAATTGGTGGTTTATGATTTTTTTTGGTTTTTTTAAATGGCTTATTTCTGGAATCCAGCCAGCAGACTATACTGCCCTTATGTTAGCTAGCTAGCATTAGTGATGTTAAAATTAGGTAGCGTTAGCGGCATCGGCATTAGCAAGGTCAGCGTTAGCTGCATAATCTGTAACAAACTGGCAACTTCTTGAGGTGTCAAATGAATTCACTAACTGAATAGTATCAAGTAAGTAATTTATCAAATCAAAGCAGTATAAAACTTTACTTATTGTACTTACAGTAAAAGTACCCAGTTAAATTCCATCATTGACACAGTATACAGTCACAAGAGCTAGCGTCCCAGTAAGGCTGTGCCATTGTGAACTGTACTTCACTGCACTGCCGTGCTTCCAGCTAAATGCTAAAATCAGCACGCTAATATGCTCAAAATTGCTGTGCTAACTGATGTTTAGCATGTCTACAATACGCACCATCTTAATTTAGCATGTTAGCATGCGTTAGACACATTTGCTAATTAATGATAAACACTAAGTACCACTGAGGGAATGCCATTAATTTTGCACTGATTGGATCTTAAACCAGGGACTGATGGTGGCACTTAATGAAAAGAGGTCAAGAGATCCTGAAAGTTATTACAGTTCATCCTGTCAGGGACAATAATATTGGCACAAAACATTAAAGGGAGGAATGAAAGTCTGTTGCAATTTAATAACAATCCATACAAACGCTGTCAAGAGATTTAAAAGCAAAAACTGTCAGTGTGCAGGTGTTGCTAGAGGAAAAGTCAGGTGATCCCTAAAGTCAGCTGGAAGATCGGTCTGGGCCGACCTGTCGATTCATGCTGCAAACATGGCCAAAAACAAAGAGTGCACTGTCCATATTTCAATTTGCATTTTTAACTGAAAGCAGGACGGACTATATACCACATGCCAGCCTTCAAATGTCAAACCTCACCTGTGAATACTGGGTTAGTAACAGGTATACGTCTCACCGTCTTTAGCCACATAGCAAGATTTAGTATCGGGGTTAGGGTTAGGTCTTAAATCTATCACATCTATTCTAGCCCACCCGACCTGCAGGTATTCAAACTGCGAGTGGAAACTAAAGCACACAGGGGAAAACCCCCCATTGACATGTAAGCGACCATTTAAACATGCTAAACCAAGTGAGGCAACCACCTTTTTACCACTTAGCCACTACACTGGCCCGATCTGAAATGCAGACGGAAAGTTATAAAACTTTTTTCAACCTTGGTTTTGGCTGCCAGAGCTGTAAAAACATATCTGCAGTATACCCGAATGACTGCAGTCATGTAAATCTAGGCTTTATATTTAGATCCACAGTATATTAGGGGTTGTATAACTCCTTAATTTAGAACAACACCATTTTATATGCTGCATGATTTGACTGAATTATTTGTGCGCATCACGTAGATGATTAAAGCTTAAAATGGTGATGACAGTGATCAAAGATGAGGATGACCCACTCTGATGAGTTTTATTCACACATCAAAAAGTAACACGCGGCCTGAATTAGTGTGATCACACCGGGTTTCTATGTAGGTAATGGTGTGACGCTCGGGCAAAAGCAGACCTAGATGTTCGGTTTTGCTTCCCTGCCTGCGTTTACACTACTTCCTCAGCAATGACCTTAATAATGAATCATGTGGCCTACAAAACTGTATCGCCTCACCTAACAACAATGCTTTCAACTCCTGCTGAATAGATTAGTTCACATTTTTGAGTCAGGTGAAATTTATGAAGGGTGCTGTTGTGTGAGGCAGAAAACAAGGTGTTTATTGCAATAATGTAACTGGTATGAAATATATGCATAACGTTCTATAACGGTCTCGTTCTTCATTCGGCGATTTTGCATAAATCGTAATCATGAGATGAGCTGGCATCGCTTAAAGATATGATATACAGTGTCAGTGCCATACACATCAGCAATGCTGGCTGTTTAAGAAAAGACCTCAGCTCCCATGATCCCACATTACTTGTGCCTTTTGTGTTGTTTTGATTGAGAGCCCCATGGCAGCAGCAATTACATGCAATTCATAGTCTTTTTTGCCTAACCAAGTATGTTGTGTGCCTATACCTGACCAAACTGTGACCTAGTGTATTGTAGCGTTAGTGTAGCTTAGCTTACCTTAGCTTAGCGTGGTGGAGTGAAGCGTAGCATGGGGTAATGCAATGCAATGTTGCAATGGGCTTCCATATGACTCCAAGAAACCCAGTTCTGCCTCACAAAATAATGTTTCTTTGTTTTGTACAACGCTCCACTGTCTTCTTTGTTTTTCTTTGTTTGTCATTCATCAGTAGCCATGTATTTGTAGCCAGGCCTCGAAAAAATAATTCATTCTAAAAAAAAAAAAGAAGTAATACAATCACAACTGTAGCTGTAACTTTAAAAGTGTGCATACTAGTAATAATTGGCAGACAGCATATTTAATTACACATACATACAATATAGGCCCCAGCACTGAGTTTAGGAGCTGCTGACTGCTTGGACAGGAGATTTTCATTGATTTGTTCAACCCAAATGAGAAAACCCAAAAAATGTTGGCAGTGCACATTTATGCAAACCATGAAAATGTTGAAACTCTACACTTCTTCATGTCGCAACTTTACATTTCTGAAGGTTTATGTTACGACAATGCTTCATTATCTGGCTAGGTTTCAGAACAAAATCCACACGTAGATATGGTACCAACGACTATTACAACTAAAGGGGGGCCTACTGTGTGCATGGTTTTATTGTTAATGCTGCAGGATCAGTTGCACTGCTTAAAATAAAGGCATACTCAAAGCTTCAGGTTAAAAAAAAACTTTACAGCTCACTGTTGAATGGCTGTGAGGCCACTCTCACTGCTACTTCCTTTTCCACACAGCGCAGCACTTTCCTATAAATCACACGCAAGTTACTGTGCAGTTAGTTCAAGTTTCGGCGGTGAGTTCAACTTTAGTCTCGTCCAGACCGGTTGGATTTGTGTGATAGCATCTGACTCGCAAAGACGTTGTGGTCAACAGCTCACATTCCAGTCATCGCACATAGCCCACATTCATACCCTGATGATGTTTTATTTTTAGCTCTCGGAGTCTATTAAAAGAACAGTCCTACCTCATGTACAGTTTGATCGTACAAAAGACGTCCTAACAAAGAGACAGGTAAGCCTTGGTGTGTTTTTGATAAACAGCCAGAAGGAGGGCAACACAATAAATCCTTTCAGGTTCTGACACTGAGTCATGACAATCACTACCTAACAGTTCAAATTTCAGTTTTTCAGTTTTCTTAGCTTTTTTTCAGCCCTTCTAGTCGTGTGGCTGTACGCATAGAAATCCTGTCTTTGAGCCTGTTGGTTGCTTCCATTACATATTGTATATAAATGTAATGTTCTGAGACAGTGTAGCTCATGACAGTTGATGTTGGTCCCCTTACCTTTCAACGTGTTTTTGAGTTAATTGTCTCCACAACTGTTAGATGGATTGCTGTGATATCAGGTCGGTCACTTTCTCTAGAGCCATCTTCAGGTCAAACTTTATTTTGTCCAATAGACTACCCTGGCTCATGACCAAATACCCTCAGAACTGGAGGAATTCCCATCAACCTCAGCTGTACTTTGCGCTAAGCACTAATTAGCAAATGTTTGGATGCTAACATGCTTAACTAAGATGGTAAAAGTGGTAAACATTACCTGATTAGCAGATAGGGTTAGGGTTATCATAGCACGCTGACACTGGTGGACTGGGGCGCTTGCCATGGAAAGTGCCCTCTCGGACGGCCATTGGCATATAAAACACGATGTGTCCTTGTCTATATTGTCCACCTTCAAATAGACGAGACCAGGTACCCTCGCGGATGTTCTTCAAGAGGAAAAAAACAGTATATCACAATTTTTTTGTGCACTGTTGACCTGCCTCATACATGCGCCCTCAAACACCCTGAGACCACCACTGCCTCGCTGCATCTGCATGCTGCATACAGTGACTGCTTCCAAAGGAATCAAAGCAAGATTTGTGTGTCCTCCTTCTCCACACCCATCTCCTCCACCTCTGCATCCCTCAACACATGTGGAACCAAACCCATCAGATAAATAGCTATGTAAATCTAAGGAGCTCAATCAAACAATGAGGCATTCATGAGCCACATGTGAGCAGACTGTAGCAGATAGCAGATAGCAGATAGCCACAGTGGCAAACATTAGATTAGAAATGGACTCTGCTGACGTAAACAAGCAGCTTCCAGCACAACACAGACGCTCCACAGAGCACCTTTGAATAATGGAGGAGAAGATGCAGGTTGATTTCAGTCCTTCCAATCTGCATATTCGCACCCATCATATCTTTTCTCCCTTTACTAGGCTATTTATAACTGTGAAATATTAATTATAAAATCTCAATATGCAGAATATTCTCAGTTTATAATGTCTGTTTCTCTGGTCTTATTTGGCCCGAGGCTCTAATTTAACTGAAGTTGTACGAGTGTCCGTCTTCATTTTGTGACCTTGCGGTGCAGATGGTCTCGGCCGGTGTTTGCTTATCTGCTAAAGTGCTGCTGCTAAATTCTAAAGAGGCACTTATCTGAGCGGAGAGAAAGTAACTGAAGTGATTTATTTGAGAGTAATTGCTCTTGCCCCAAAGAGAGTGTGCACTGAAATATAATATCCATAATTAAGCCTATTCAGACCTCTGTTACTGCCATCAGCAGCTAAACCTCTCTTTGTCTTACTTTATGCAAACAGCTTATAAGCAATATATTAAACATACTGTACTATAGGGTATGTTTAAACACACCGTACCTGTATTTAAGTGGTCAAACTTTACAGATTGGGCCTTTGAACTTTACCTAATACTAATTATACTGGAGTGACTTCAAATGATATCGGATTGTTCCCTTCTAGAAAACAGCGTCCACCGTATCCCAGTTTCCAACGACAACGCTTTCACTTTCAGAAAGCCTGTTTCAAATACGCAAATATGTGTCTTTTAAAGGGGCACTATGTAGTTGTGGAGAAATGATTCGAGTTCAAAATAAAAAATGTCACAATATTAGGTATAACTGAATAAATATGTTGTGCCCAGAGGACAATAAAGTCTCACAACATTGATTGAAGCTAGAGAGGTGTCGGGTCCGCCACATGTGAACAAAGTACAACAGTATGTATTGTCCTTTAAGGTCAGTTTATTCATTCAGTTCATTCAGTCACTAAAGATCTTTCTCATCTGAGTAAAATCTCTACATAGTGCACCTTAAAAAACAAAACAAAACAAAACAAAACAAAAAACCCCACAGAAACCTTTGACTTGTTGACCTGTGACTAAGAATAGCACAGACTTGAATGGTGAGTTAAATAACGAAGACGTTGGATGACTTTCAAAAGCCGACGTAACGTAATGCACTTAACTGAGGAGAATGTGATGGGTGTTGTGATAAATTAAGGAAGAGCACAAGGTCTGACGCACTTTGAGCATTCATGTGGCTTCTTCTCATTACGTAACAATCAGCCTGTATGTCAACAGAGGTTAAAGATAGCGAGGCACAAGGGAGGGAACGAAAGCGCTGAGACCCTTAAGCTCGGGGAGAAATGTTGTGTCTTGACATAACAGACGGATTCCACTCCGGCTTTGACCTTCATCGGAAGAAGGAGGCTGTCTGAATCCAGGGGTGAGGCTGCGAGGTTGGAAAACCTGGCAGGAATCTAAGGAAGAATTTTCAGGGCACTGAGAGCATCGTGCTTCCAGAGAGATATTGTGGAATTATACATAATCCACAGAGGAGGTAGTGTAACTCAAGATCAACAATGAATGGGCTCTCGAACACATCTCTGGGCCTCCAGGACACAAAGACGATGTAAGTACAGTATGTCTCATTCGCAATGCAATGTTTTACACAACTGGGACGGTCAGACTTTCTTAATGCATCTACTGTTAACTTCTCTTGCAGACACAATGCGTGGAAGTCCCGAATGCACAAGTTCATCCAGAGTCCATTACCATGGAGGAAAATCAACAGGTGTTCTTTTTATTTAATCATGCTGCGTATTAATATCGTGCCGTCTAATGTTTTATTCAAAATGTTCACAAATCTTCCTTCTCCTCCGTCCACAGACACGAAACAGATGAAGCGAGCCTACTGGGAGAATCTCTGGAGGCGCTACTTTCGCGGAAACGTAATTTCCCTCTTCCTGCGAGCAATACAAAAGTAATATTGCGGTTGTTGCCTGTTGTCTTTATGATGAGGTCATGTTCCCTCCTGTGTAAAGGTGGACAGTCAGCATTTCGGGACTTTCTGAAATCGGAGTTCTGCGAGGAGAATCTGGACTTCTGGCTCGCCTGCGAAGACTTCAAATCCTATGATAGCCAAGAGGAGCTGACACGGAAAGCAGCAAGTATTTATGAGGAGTTCATCGAGGCTGACTCTCCTAAACAGGTAAAAAGAAACTCCAGAATCGAAATCATTAATCATTAAAGGGGCACTACGTTGTTTTGGAGAAGAAATCAAACTCTTTTTTTAATGCTTAAAATATTAATTAAGTATTAATACAAACTCAGATATTTATTTTTTCTATAAATAAGAAAAAAATCAGAGGTAAATAAGGTCCCCACAATACTGTTTGAAGCTTGAGAGGTGGCAGGGTCCGCTACATGTAAACAAAGTAAAACAGTCTGAAATTGTGTCAAAGAGAGTTTGTTTATTTGATTTTAGGCATGAAAAGTCAGTGAAGATCATTCTCCTCCGATCACAGTCTATTTCCACAAAACTACATAGTGCACCTTTAACACAGCAGCCAGTGTTTTAAATAGTAACGTTCTGATTGTGGCAGCGATGCCTGTGGCGGCACATACTGTGTACGCAATGAATGTCTGAACTGGAACAGCGGTGATCAGTTATTTTAGCTGCGTTCGCTCAACATGTCTCTGCAGGTAAACATAGACTTCTACACGAGAGAGATCATCAGCCAGTGTCTCCAGCAACCGAGTCCATCGTGTTTTGTTGTGGCACAGAGGAAAATCTACAGCCTGATGGAGAACGGCTCCTTCCCACGCTTCATTCAGTCAGAGCAATACAAAGTCCTTTTTGATGCAACTTCTAAGCCGAGAGGGCCTGGGAAGCACAGAAAGGCCTTGAAGATAAAAAGCACTGGAGATCTAATGCAGCATGATTCAAAACCAATCATTCTGCAGAGTGAGCTCTATCTTTTGCACAAGGACTGACATTGCACATGCAGATGCTGCAAAGCATTGCACGGGCACAGACTGAGGCACCGGTGTTGACAGACAGGGCGGAGGCACTTCCCCTTCCTTCAAAATGTCAACAACATGAGACTCGGTGACAAGACTCAAAGTTGTCCCAGTTTAACGGACATAACACACTGCAGGGGGTGGCATCTGGCGCACAGTGAACACTGTGAAAGTAAAACGTGAACTTTCCACTGTGACAGCCAGTCTTTCAGATGAAACGCAAAGGACTGCAGGATTGTCGAGCTTGAACAATGTTTATAAAAATGTGAAAGATTGTGATGTGTGTTTGTCATATGATGTATAATTTGTGGTTAATTCATGCACATATACATTCATAGTTTAAACTGTTGCAAGGACTCCTCAACTGAACAGCAAAACTATTTATGTCATCGAGTGTGTCATAAAAATGTATCCTGGGTTCAGTTGATATGCTACTGGCACCTAGTGGTGACTGACAAAACCTACATTTGGAGCTACTGGATCGTTCGCAGTAAAAGATAAAGGTGGTGTGCAATAATGAGAAAAACACCTTTTGTGACAAGAGTAATGATATTTATTATAACCTGTATTGTTGTATTTGTGAAGGCTTGGTGATTATTTTTGAAAACCATGATTGCTCTCTGCTTGTCACCACACTCACCAGGAAAACAACAAACAATAACCAGCAGGAATGTCGAATACAGAGTCTGCTGTAGATCATTTAGCCTCACCTATTCCCTCAAATAAACAAGTCACTCTGTCGTTCTAAAGAGGGGTTCCTCCTGGATTCCAGTCCAATGGCTGAAAAAAGCTCCAGCTTCTTAAAGGGGCACCATGTTGTTTTGGAGAAGAAATGTAAACTGAATCAACAAGCTGTTTCTTGAAAGAAAATAAGGTCACAGAACACTAACCGATGCTAGAAAGATGGCAGGGTCCGCCAAATGTAAACAAAGTAAATTTTCAATATTTATATAAATATATAATATTTACAATAAATATTTCAATATGGAGTTTGTTTAGGCATAAAACAACATCAGTCACTTCCATGTCCTGTAGTGAGAGCTAATAAAAACTGTCTAATAGGTGATCCTGTTCAGTATGTTTTTTTTGTGTGTGTGTGTGTGTGTGTGTGACAGGTCACAGCCATCAGTGAAATGCAGCGCCACACTACTGTCGCTTCTGCAGACCACAGATGAAGACCAGGTGGATTACGGGGTGTTTATTATACACAGCTCCCTCCTGCAACACAGCATACAGCACAGCAATGGCGTGTGAAAATGATCATCAGTCTCAGGACAATCACAGTGAAGTCCCCTTTTCTCTGTGCAGTTCAGTAAACAATGAAATGAAATACACAAATCTTTTCATATAAAATAGAAGCAAAAATTACATCCTAGTGTTAATGTATAGTGTATATTGTTATTCCACAATCAAGTAAAAAAAAACCTGCATAATTCATTGTGTGACATAAAATTGATTTTCAAAACACTTTCAACATTTACCATGAGGTAAATACACTAAAATACACCTTTTAGCTCACACAGACAAAATATACAATAAGTAACATGACAAAATGCACAACATATTACCTGCAACACAGCTTACAGCACAGCAGTGGCGGGTGAAAACGATTGTCAGTCTCAGCATAACCTGAGCAGCACATGAAACGAGGGGAAGCATTTAAGCTAGTTTGGCATCATTACAAGTCTCCAAAAAAGTAGCTTTAAGGCTTAACAAATCACAGTAAGTGCTCAAAACAGTTAGCACTAATCCCAACGGGTACATTACACAGCAAAAATATAAAGTATGAACATCTGAAACCTTGCAAGAGGACCTCTTACCACAGTGAAGTCCTCTTTTCTCTGTGCAGTTCCCCACGCCAACCACTGCGCCAATAGATGGCAGTGTCGCACCTCTTTTTGTAGATGAGCGCAGTCTCTTTGAGCCCAGTGTGTCAGCGTCTATGCAGGAAAAACTTCGGCTGCTTGGCAGTTTCAGGTGAATTCATGAAAGCCCCTGGTGTTCAGATTCAGATTCAGACCACAAATGCGGGTGGCTCGTCTGGTCGCACGCTGCTGAGCGCCCCACATGCTGGTGTGTGTGGTCAATGTGACTGTGGTGCTGCTTCAGACTCACTGCATTTTTTTTTTAATCATCAGTGTGTGTACAGTGTGTTTCTTTCTGTCGCAGTCGGAGAAGTTGCCGTTGTAAGTATGCAGACATCTTTTGCCAGAGAAGGTGGCACAAGGTTGAAATTGAAAATCAGTGACACTGAAAAAAAAAAGGAAATTATTTTTAATGTCTGTGTCTTATTTGTGTTTGTGATTCGTCATTTATTTTAATGTGGATGTCTCCACTGTTCAGGTTTTGTTCCCAGTGACAACTGTTACTTTCAGTGCCTCAGTTCCCTGTCACTGTTCTGACTCCACGGGCACTCCATATCCCAGCACCCATTGCGGCCCCGCCCCTCGTTGTCTCACTGACGGTCAGCGGGGAGGCCTCTTTCCATCTAGCTAGCTGACATCAAAAACTTGAGCACTGTGCATATATATTGTGGTAAGTTCGTGTAGCCTTACATGCCGTGTCACGAAATGAGCAGCAAACACTGCACGTTTGCCGCCAAGCCGACTCAGTTTAGTCCAGGATAGCGGAGCTAGGGAGTTAACCAGCTGCCCATCCCAGGCGAGCTGCATCAAGCCGCCTGGGTAACTCAGCTGTCCGGCGTCCGGCGAGGAAAAAACTCAGATTTGCGACTTCAAAATTGGTCGTCAGATGAGAGCAGAGGGCGAACTCTTCCATAGAGCTGTAGCTGAGAAACGTCAGGAGTAGGTCGGTTGTTGTTGGGTTTTTTTCGTTTGTTTGTTTGTTTAATGTCTGACCAGGTTCTTATTTACCATCACTGTAGTTAAACTCGGCTAAGCCTGTCGGCTAACGTTAAATAACTTCGCCTTGTCCAGACCGCCCTCCTTTGCTAGCTTACCTAAGTGAGCAAACCTGAATTGGTAACGTTAGCTCACTAAAGCTTAGCTAGCTAGTTAACGGTTAGGTTTTTCTACCGTCCCCTGTTTGTAGCTCAGTGGGACTCCTATCTGTCTCAGGTGTATCATCATGTCCTGTAATCGGCTTTAAGTTATTTATGTCGGCGCACCGATGCATTGAGTTAAATAGCAGTGTTGCCAACATTATCTTGTGTACATGGAGGCTGTCTGTTTGGATATTAATCTTGACAGTACTTCAGTGGAGCTCAAACGGATGGCTTTTTGTTAGGGCTTAGCCAAGTTGCATAATGGGCAATTTCCCATGCTGCCTGGGTCCTGTCCCACACCAGCATCCTCCATATCCTGAATGGGAAGTTAATTCTGGCGTAGTCCCTTTAAATGTCAGCTGTGGTTGGTACATTTATCCACTTGGTGTTGGTGTCGGTTTGATCTGATGTGTGACAAAGTTGTTGAGGTACATTTGAAGTTTCAAACCAATGGCTGTGTATATTTATGTTGCTGAAATTCCCCTGCGCCACTGTCTGTTCCAGGCCTTCTCCAGTGTTACTATGGAGCCATCGGGAAGTACTACCGTGTCTTCATCGAGCAACCACACCCTGAACTCAACAGGTGGCGGCTGTCCATGGGAAGTCAGCGACAAGGCCAGACTGTGTCGCTTCCTCTGCTATGGCTCAGAGGGGGACGTCTACACTGCCAGAGACGAGGGTCAAGTCGGCATGGAGAGCGCCGGAGCGCTGCTGTCGCTGCTGCAGGAGGGTCGAGGCGCTGAGGTGGTGGAGGAGATAAAAAGGTTCACTCAGGATGGGCGAGCCGTCGGACTCGGCCCGTCCTTTTTCGCCTTGGCTTTGTGCTCTCAGCACTCCGAGCTGAAGACCAGACAGGCGGCATTTAAAGCCCTGAAGGAAGTATGCCGGGACCCTGCCCACCTGTTCGCTGTCATCCAGAACAAGAAGGAATTGAAAGAGGGGATGAAGTGTGGGATTTGGGGCCGTGCCCTGAGGAAAGCGGTGTCTGACTGGTACAATGAGCAAGATGCCATGAGTCTGGCAGCGGCTGTGACCAAATGTAAACAGAGAGAGGGATGGTCGCACCAGGATCTGCTCAGGCTCTCTCACACAAAACCAGCCAATGAAGGTGAGTGTGCACAGACCAACATTATACACTGCTGTTTAGAGGGGATGGTGCAAAATATCATCCATGCCTTTCTATAAATACCAAAGTATTAACCAAAATCTGTTATTGTTTTTTCACTAATTATCTGTAGCGTTTTCTCTGTAGAAATATGCTTTGTCATAACACCAAATGACTGTCGTATTTTCAGAAACCTTTTATTTGCAGTGGCTGTGCAGTGTTTGTGGATTCTGGGTCAGCAGGAATAAACAAGTGGGGCTGAATAACAATTAGCTGCATGTGTGAGCTTTAACAGAGATCTGACATGTTGATTGCGCAATGTAATGGCTCTAGAATATTTGACAATAGGTTGGTTCCCCATAAACCTCACTATGCAGTCCTGTCAGCCACGGGGCATGAAATATCCTGGGGAAAATGAAGGCGATCTACTCAGGCTGGCAGCCATCTCCATTATAGACTAAACAAGTAAATACACTCATGATTTGTCCTGTGTTGTTGATAAATGAGTGTCTTTAAAAAGAAAAAAAGAAAATAACAAAAGCATGACTCCACTAGCTTCTTCATTATGGCATTGGCACTGTAATATAAGATCTATCTGTCTATATTAAACCTGACAGGCACGTCCCTTAAAATTACAACTGCACCTTGCAGAGACGCAGACTGCAACGACTTTGATTGGTCAGCTTGGTTGCCGACGGTTGCACTGCTTCTGGAGTGTCTCTGGGTCAGAGAAAGCTGATGGGCCGGATGTCTAAAGGGCAAAAAAAGCTGCCTTGGCAAAAAAAGCTGCCTTGTTGAAACCAAATCCTGTTTCCAAGCTCTATTTTTTTTTTACGGAAGGGCAGCCGTCCGTGCAGACATTCAACCTGTCCACTCTGCCTAGGCTACAGACACAGCTGTGAGCCAAATGGGTCAGTGTGTTTACCGAGTTACAACCAGTTACATGTCAGTGCACATATACTAATGCTCACAATGTCGTAGGCTCTGTGTAGAGCATACATGCAACCACTGATCAGGCTTAAGATGTACATTTCAATCCTGACTTGTGACTTGGATGAAAAGAAATACCCCTCAACTGTGACTGTAATGCTCATATCTTTGTGTTTTCAGCTATCGCCTTGATCAGCAAATATGTAACAAAAGGATGGAAAGAAGTCCAGGCTGCATACGCGGACAAAGAGAATTCAGAAGAGGTCGTCAAAGTGCTTTCGTATCTTGAAGTTGTGGAGAAGGTCAAGCACAGTTGTGATGAAACAGAGGTCATCAATTTAATAGAGGAACACAAACTGGAGAGGGAACAGCTGCTGACAGACCACCTGAAGTCTAAACAGGTAAGTGTTTTGTGTGTTTTCAAGTCATCATTATTGTCATAGAGATTTAACTGCAGCACTATTTTTCATACCTGTTTTTATCGTCATAGCAACACTGGTACTGAGCAGATTTTCCTACAGATTAAGGTTTTTGTATGTTGGAGCTGGCTACACGTTTAATTCCCAGCAGACAGAAGAGAACAGAAGAGAGATAGACTAAATTATTATTAAAATGTGGGTGGCGGCACATCGTTGGATGGGCTGTGAAAGATGTGCATCTATAGTACTTTGCCCTTTTTGTCCTGAATTTAAGGTGTTTTTTGTGTGTGTGTGTGTTTTTTTTTTCTGAGGTATGGAGGGCTTTGTTGAAGGAAATGCCTCTCCACTCATTGCTGAGGTGTCTGGGTAAGATGACATCAAACAAAGTTCTTGAACAAGGGAGTTCGGACACACAAGCAGTGTGTGACAGAATCCAGAATGAGGCAACACTAAAAAAGGTAGGAGATCTTTCTTATTAATCTCCCATTCTATGGTTGTTTTTTTGTTTTGTTTTTTACATAAGTTGAAGTCAGTGTTTTAAAGTATTTGATGTCTGTCTTGAAACCATTAGGCAAAGATCCACCCTTACAGCATACTCTTGTTTTCTGAAAACTACAAAAGAGGCCAAGGCTATCAAGGTAAAACAAAATGGGAACCAGACAGCAGCATCCTCAAAGCATTGGACTCTGCCTTTTACAAGAGTTTTATGGTAGGTTCTTTTTATTTTTTGCAGCTTCAAACAGACCATCAAATAAGTATACAACCAGTAGCATTAGCTAACATTCAACCTCTCATTTTGTCCCCAGAACGTGGAGCCAGTAGGTAAACGCTTCGTAGTGGCAGTAGACGTGAGCACATCACTGAGCAGCATTGTCCCAGGGTCCTCAGTCAGCACTGCTGTCGCTGCTGCAGCCATTACTATGGTAGGATAATTCTGGATGGCTACACAGACAGTGTGTGTGTGTAATTGTTGCTCCAGTTGGAACAGCTGTGTCTGTTAGCAAAGCTCAGGCCGCCCCGTCTTTGGAGGACATCTGGATCAAGGAATTGGTCTGTTTGTGCATACTGTGGATTCCTGCGAAATTCCTTCCGTGTTGCGATTTTCTCGGCCACATTAGCTGAGGGACATGTCATCACAATGATGATTCTGAGCATCATTATTCTTGTATTTGTGCGAATGACAGCGAGATGAATTTCAACGAATAGTGATGCCATGTTTTGCTTTCTACCTTTGTGACTGACACAGATTTTTGCAAGGACAGAGGCGGACACACATGTGCTGGCCTACTCTGAAGGAGCCTTGGTTCCGTGCTCTGTCACTGCTGACATGACTCTGGCACAGGCAACAGTTGAACTCGTTAAGGTAACGCACGTCACAGCATCGAAGAATAAAGCTAAAGATTGCAGATTTATGACAGGAACAATTCAAAAACACTGTCGATGTAGAATGCCATAACTTTAATAAAAAATGCAAACAAGAGAATCAACCAACGCTTAACATTACTGCCATGTATGTATGTTTTATTAATATAATTAAAATTCATAGAGGACTAGTTCAAGGAAATCCCCTTAAGCAAAGGTCTTGAATATTGTAATATCAAACTTGTGTTAAGATTCAGTGGCATGTCGCCTACACTACAACATATCTTGCTTTTGAGCTCAGTTTCTGATCTTTTTTTTTTTTTTCTACCACACTATCTGGTTCCAGATCCCGGGTGGGAGCACAGACTGCACCCTTCCCATCACATGGGCCACGGAGAATGGGAAAGCAGTAGACATGTTCATCATTCTGACCAACAACCCATTGTGGGCGTTCACTGCCAGCCCAGTGGAGTCTCTAAGGAAGCACAGACAAGTACATTCATTCATTCTTGTCTGCTTGGGGAGGGGATTTAATTGAATTATGCCCCACTGTTAAAAAGACTGTTCACACACAAATACTCGGTAGAATTAATTTGCCATTCAAGGTTCCTTTTCACATTTATATTAAATCTGATACCTGCGCTCTCAATTTTTTAGAATGGTATGGCATTTGATCTTTCTAGTTACTTTCAGACATCACCTTTGGGGCTGCACATTTACATTTACGCAATGCACGTCGGCCTCCGCATCGTCCATTAATTTCTGTTTATGGACACCTCGAAGGGCATTATCCCGCTTATACCATGGTCACTTGCCAAAGAAAAGAAATTTAGACCATCAATTTATATTTTCATGCATTTTACAATCAAGATATAAAGTTTTTCACAAGCCATAACTACGTTTCCCTGGTAACACCTGAGGGTTTGCCTAATACCTGGAACAGTCATTGCCCTCCTGTAAGGTTCTTATGCAAGGGAAACATTGTTCACTTCTCCAGTAAATAGGATGGACCATAGATACAACTTGGCAACGGGAGATATTCTAGTCCGCTCAGCGATGAGCCAGAGAGCGCTATGCTAGCAAGATTAAAAGTCAATAACATTGCGCTGTCAGTTGAAGAGAGTTGACAGCGAATGGGATGTGAGATTATTCACTTTAGAGGGGAAGTGTACTTTCTGCAGTTTGTGTGTTACAGTCGCCACCCTGTGGTGTTCAGAAGATAAGGCACTGTAGGACTGACGGACTGCACTCAGTGTTAGAAATAAAATATTTTTTTTCATGTGGATAGGCCAGCTAGCGCATTAATTTAGAGCGGTGAACAGAAAATTTGACTGGAACTACTTAGTAGGTGTCCATATATCAGGGGTTAATGGACATCCTGCAGCCAATCAGAATCGAGTATTCCCCCAGACCATGGTATAATAACAATTACCCTTTACCCCAACAAATGTCACATCATCATGATTTCGATTAATAATGTGATATTATTGTCATTATGTTTGATGGACATGATAGGACACAATCAGTTTTCTGAATTAACATGACGTTTACTGGATACATGCACACTGCTAGGTCCTACCAATTGTAACTGGAAAAGACAATAAAGTCAGCAGTGTCCTTTTAAAAATGTTTCTTCATCAAATCAAGGATGTTAATTGTGAATTTTAAATAGATGTGGGCATACCAGGGCTTGTGAAGGTGCTTGGAATCCTTTAAAACACTTGAGTTTGAATGTTTTTTTGAATAAGGTTCCTGAAATTACTTGAAATTGAAACTGCATTGCTTTCATAATTAATCAGCCAGGTTATATACAGCAGGATGCTGATCATATTTATCGTAAAGCAACAAGTTATGAAGAAGGAAACTTTCATTTGATCATCTGCGGTAGAATGTTGTCACAAAACATGATTTATAGCACAGTAACATCTGATTTAATGTGAAGTGAAATTATCATTGTGTGTATGTGAGTTCACATATTTGATATATTGATAGATCGATAGATAGTTAAATATCTTTCTGTATCTATACATCTATATATATCTATATATCTCTATATCTGATCTATATATAGCTCAGTAGGTAGAGCGGATCGTCTAGTAATCGAAAGGTTGCTGGTTCAATCCCAGCTCCCTTAAGATCTTATGATTTAAGATACCAGAGCTGTAAGGTTCTCGAAAAGGTTGATAATCCACCCAGGAAATGTTTGAAAAGTGCTTGAATTTGACTGTGGAATAGATGTAGGAACGCTGGTATACATACAGATGCTTTTTGCTCAGACAATTAACCCCCAACTTTTTTTTTTCTTTTTTTCTCTCAACAGAAAACAGGAGCCAATTCCAAGATGGTAATGTGTGGGCTGACCTCCACTGGACACGCCATCGCAGACACAGAGGACAGGGGTTTACTGAGCATCTGTGGCTTTGACCTTGGAGCTTTGAGCGTCATTCGTAACCTCGCCCAGGATCTGATTTGATCATGTATTAGGACTGTCTGTGAATTAAGTGGTTAGAGTACAAAGAGAAGGCACAAAGTGGACCAACGAGGCTCACTCAGCATGAAGAGTGTCCTAAAACAGCACTAATCCAAAAGATGTTGACATTTACAATTCCAATTTCTTTTTGTATCATGTCACTGACAATTCAATTGACAAAGTGTCCAGCGGGCTGGACAACACTCTGAAGATGTTATGTGCATATTTTTTTTTTTCTGAAATGTGAAGAGGAAGTGATAAGACCTGACATGTCTTTGCATATCATGCTGTCAAGAGGGCAAACAGTGCATAGTATGTAAGTATTCGATGGTACCTGGTGAGACACTAACCCATTCAACAATAAATTCCACTAATTTATAGCAAGATGATTGCAGATTATAAGAGGAACAGTATAAAAGTCAGAATGTTAGAGGCTTAGTTTAACTGTAGATTTATTTTATGGGGATTTACTATAGTTTGTAGTTTGCTTCTATGATATGATTTTTAGCCGGTTTGATGTGATAGTAGAGGCATTTTAAAGGGGCACTATGTTGTTTTGGAGAAGAAATTCAACTTGGAATTCTAATTATTACAGTATAAAAATAATTAATGCAAACTTGGAAATACTTATTTTTTCCATAACTGAATGAAGCTGTTCTCAGAGGAAAATAAGGTCCCAAGGACATGGTGTGAAGCTAGAAAGGTGGCAGGGTCCGCCACACAAATCAGTCAATAAAGATCATTGTCTTCTGGTTACAATGTATTTCCAAAACTACACAGTGCACCTTCTAAAAAATGAAAGCCGGTCCCCCTGTTTTATGTAGCATCATTATAAATTATTAAAGTGTATACTCTAAGAGAGAATAATTGAGACAAAGCACTAAAAGTTAAAAGACTACAATGTATTCTGATGACTTTTCTTTGTTTTGTTTTTTTTGTCTTTTGTCAGTAAATGTTTTTTAATAGTGATGTTAATGTCTAGAATTCCATTCAAACTATTATCTTTAGCCTACCTACAATTTAAGTTTTTGTATTAACACTTGTTTTCCCCTAAGCCAGTTTTATTTCAAAACTGCGCTGTCTGTTCTGCTGTTGTTGAGTTTTGTCAACCAGAAAATACTCTTGGTGCTCTTAAATGTGATGATACATTTTTGGGGGAATATTTGGAACTGACCAATAATGCCAAGGTTTGGGACTGTAAGTCGGTTTACTGTAAGTTGGAGAATGGACTAGTCATATTTTTAGTCTGAATTCTATGCATTACAATTTTGGATTTGAGTATGTCCAGGAAGGAAATATTATGGCTAGTTAATAACTGTTAACTAGCAAGACTGAATCTGCTGGAACATGTTTCTGTATTTTTGATGTAAGAATGTTCGGTAGGCAAAAACTTAACTGATAATTGCCACCTCCCTGGGACAAAATGAATTGAATGCACTTTATAAAACCTGTAGCAGAAAAGATTTAAAGTAGTACACTGATCAGGTTTCACAGAATAAACACAGACTGCTCACAGAGTTTTAGCATTAGGGACCAATTAATTTGGCGAAATGGAAATGCTGTTCCAGTCAACAGCAGGTGCTGTAATTACAGACAACATTCAATAAAGTTGTCACTGATCATTCATTCTGATGTAATTCACTCCTTACAAAGAAATATTTGTATAAAGTGACTGTTGATACAATTGTAGTTGAAAGTCTGGAACGAAAGATAGCGAGTAAGAGGAATGGTAGTTCACAAGTGTTTTACCACCATTACTAACTTCTTTTCTGATCATATCGTCTGTCCTATCCAGTTTGCTTAACATGCAAGTACTTGACTGTAGTTGCGATGAAGACCCCTAATAAACACCTTGCTGCTCTTCAAATGTGGTTTTGAGTTTGGCTTTCTAAACCATTAGAACATTACTGTCCCTCTTGTGAATATATGACAGGGTCTGTTTCCCGAGTGTCCATGCAGTGGGTGTGTCCTTGAGCAAGGAACTGGGACCATTCCAGTACTCTGTGTGTGTGTGTGTGTGCGCGCGCGCGCGCGTGTGTGTGCGCGCGCGCGCCAATCGGACAAACAGACCAGTAGAAATTAATATTATATTTTAGCATCGGCGATTATTTAATTCAGCCTGGCATAATTTGAGAAAATGTGTCTTTTTCTCGCGCTGGGGTGGAAATGGTCCACAAAAAAGTTTGAGTCGGATCAGGCATCCTGCGAGGGCGCATCATGTTGATAACTGGGGGCCTCGCTAACACACTACATCAAGAGACAAGTGAAGATGGCGGATGTGTTGAGTGTTCTCCGTCAGTATAACATCCAGAAAAAAGAAATCGTCGCAAAAGGAGATGAAGTTATATTTGGAGAGTTCTCCTGGCCGAAAAATGTCAAGACCAACTACATAATATGGGGGTATGTCAGCGGTAAAATGTCTGTAAATCGCTTCAGTAGTAGGCCCGCACCTAAAGCTCAGCGGTGCCTTGTGTTGCTGGTAACTGAGGAAGGCTCGCTCCAGCTGCTAAGATGCTAACCTAACTCTTCTCCTTTTTGTTTTACCCCAAACTTTAAGCACTCCGAAATTACTTTTAGCGTGGTACTCGTGTTTTGTGCTCTACTCCATGGACTCTCTTTGCTAGTTTAAAGCTTTCTCTTTTTTGTTTAAACCTAAAGAGTATCTACGTGTGGTGTAGCTACAGCTAAACTTGCAGTAGTATTTCGCTGCTAACTCACCAGCTAGCGTTGAGTTGTGTTCCCATGGAGTCCAGTGGAAATACTAGAAATTTCAGTTTCCACTATCATGACTTAAAGCAGCTCTGTTTGACAATGCAACAATGCAAACTTTGCTCATCTAAAGCAAAAATAAAGTTGTAGAAGGATTAGCAGATTAGCACACCGGGTAACTGTTGATAGTTCCGTGTTTATGCCATGTCAGAACTTGTGTTTCGTCATAATCAAGTAACTTTAATATATTCATTGGATATTGTACACCTGTGCAACTCAAATCCACTTAAATATTCCACCTGCAGCGCTCTGTGCAGAGTAAATCGTATGTTGTGGTTGACAGATAATCTTGGCAGGAGTGATGGTTATGTTTTTCTTTGCTTGTGTTTCTTCCTTCAGTACTGGCAAAGAGGGCCAGCCTAAAGAGTACTATACTTTGGACTCTATCTTGTTCTTGCTCAACAATGTGCATCTCCCGCATCCATCCTATGTGCGAAGAGCTGCAGTAAGTGCCCTGGAATAACTTCAAGCTGCTTAATCCTGACATTGCCTGTACTTCATTGAAGATGCACTCTCTAGTTTTGAAAAAGAAATATAATCTCAGAATTTAAGTATTTACAGTAGTCATGAGGTAAGAACACCAAGGCAGAAATATTTATTTTTTTCCCCAACTGAATAAATAAGCTGTTCTCAGATGTAAACAAATTCCCCAGAACACTGCTTGAAGCTAGAACGGTGGCAGGGTCCGCCACATATAAACAAAGTTTAACAGTTTGAATTTGTGTTGTCCTCTAAGTTCAGTTTGTTTATACCATCATGAAAACACAGAGATTTTGTTCATTTGGTTTGCTGAGTCATAAATAATTGGTCAAAGAACATCTTTCTGATCTGATTAGACTGATTATGTCTTCTCTCAAAACTACAGAGTGCACCTTGAATTAGTAAAATACTACTTGAGGACAGTCTCATGTTTCAAATTACTCATTGAGTCATTTTGGGTAACACCATTTTATGTTGTTTATAGACAGAGAACATCCCTGTCGTCAGACGACCTGATCGAAAAGGCTTGCTGTCATATCTCAATGGCGAAAGTTGTAAGTAGCACTTGGGAGATCTGTGCTGATTGTCTATTGTGTGCAGAGTGTTAGGGATTAGGCTTACTGGCTTTGATTGACTATGCCATTGTAAAGTATTGACAGGTTTCATTGATAGAAACATACGAGGAGTAGGGTGGGTGTAGTTTTTCTCACTGGCCACTTATTAATACAGTTTCCCATTTTGTATTTTCACAGCTACATCAACAAGCATCGACAGAAGTGCGCCTATAGAAATAGGTTTGCAACGGCCAACGCAAGGTAAGTTTACACTATATTTGTTAAATGGCGTTTGAATAGCTAGTTACACCTGCAGTAAGAATGTATTACCTTGTGAGCATGGATCAGTTGTTTTTATTAGTAACTCTGCTTACAAGCTAAATCTGTATCTTGCCACCAGCTACTATTTCATTTCTATTTAAAATGGGATTATTATAGTCAAAGTTTTGAATGAAAAAAAACACACACAAAAAACAAATGGACTTGTGTACAGTGAATAACACCACTTCTCTGTTTCTGCAGTCAAACGAGCAGCTGATGAGGTATCTTCTGAAGCCAAAAAACCAAGGATTGAGGTAAACTTACACAAAATGTGGCAGCAGTTCTTTGGTTTAAACACTAGACTCACATGTTGGTCAGTTTTGTTTATATAATTTACTTCCTTTTCTACATTGCTCAAGCAGGAACAGCTCTACTATACTGATCTAATTAATGTAACATGTGTGAGAGCAGCTGATCCTGGTAGCTGTTCATCCACATTCAAATTTAATTAGACCAGAATATTTACAGCAGTGCAAAAGCTCAGGAGAATTTTATTTAAAATAGCCTTTAAATATTGATTAAATATCATTTTTTTTAAAGGTGCGCTATGTAGTTTCAGGGGGAAAAGCATACCCAGAAAGTTGATACTTTACAATATAAAAGAGGTGACAAACTCAGAAATAGTCATTTTATATATTTCCATATAACCATGCAGTCCTCAGGGGTAATAAGGTACCAAAAACATTGTGTGACGCTAGAGAAGTAGCGACTTAGATCCTGTAAAAAACACAGTAAACCAAATAATATGAAATTGTATTGTGTTCTTTGACGACAGTTTGTTTATTCAGTTATATTCAATCAGTGAAGATGTATCTCTTCTTTTGATATTTCTTTCCCAGAACTACATAGTCTTCCTTTTTGATTTAATGAATACGGTTTCGAGAGTTGAACATCCTTTCAGTCATGTTCTTTTTCAGAATCGCAAAAGCTCCACAGAAATTGCTAAGTGAAACATTTGATTGTCTGTTTGAATTTGGTTTGTATATATTAACCCAGAATTAGGGATTTATGATTCATTGTAATGATTTTTGCATCGCAATTTTCAACTTAACAGAAAAAACTATGATGTGATGGTTGTTGCAGTACGTGTGCAACAAACATGTTCTCTTACGTCTGGAGATCAAGACCTGTAGTCCCGGACATCTCTGCACCACTACAGTACTTCATTATTATGCTGTTTTGGCACACATTTTACCTTTATCAGCCTTCGAAATGGAAAAGTGCAATGGAATGGTCATCCAAGATCTGTGTAGCCCAGTTTAGCCCAAACAAGCGCTTGCACCAAGTGTCCATGTTTTTCCAAGCAGATGTACTTGGACGTTTTTAGATTGGAAGTCGGGAAAAAATGACTCAGAAATCCAGACTTTCAACTTGCAGTTGAATGCAGCATAAGTTTAATAATGAATTAATCCAGTCTGTTGGTTGAAGAAGGAACAAAAAAAAAAACAACCTCAACTGACAAACATGGTAACCAGCTCACTCTTGCAACGTTAAAGGAACAGTTAAAGCTGTAGTCTGTAACTTTTTTGTTGTTATATTTTATAAGATTGTCATTATGATCTTACAGTAGAATAAGATACTGGTCAGCTGTGTAAAAATCCACTGTCTGTAGGTCCACGCAGTGTCCCCGGGTAACGATTACATTGTAACTCCTTCTACCACGATGTGAAGAATATAGTTTGTTACTCGGGATGTCTACAGTGATCTGCATGAGGCACTTGTCATTGTAATTTTGTTGTATTGATCAGAAATAGAACACTCAGGGCTTATTGTTGTTGTTGTTGTTGTTATTTTGAATGCAACATCTTATCTTATCTTATCGTTATCTGGCATCCTCAGTTACCGAGGTTACAAGCCTGCTTGTGCACGGCAGGCTCCTCTGTGGTGGGGAGGTACTAATACTAGATCCTGTTATATTATGTGTTTGCTAATAGTTTGTACACCTCTTCATTTTAAGGATGAGGAGCGTGTGCGTCTGGATAAGGAGCGTCTGGCTGCCCGTCTGGAGGGCCACAAAGAGGGCATCGTGCAGACTGACCAGATCAGGTATAATGGACTTGCCTGTTGCAACAATTGGTCTCATAATCGATTTGAAATAAATTAATCACTGTTAATCTGACACTCATAGATGAGCTCTTCAAAGCAGTGAGCTGTTGAAATGATCAAATCTTGCGTCTTCCCTCTTGAGATCGCTGTCTGAGGCCATGTCAGTGGAGAAGATTGCAGCCATCAAAGCCAAGATTATGGCCAAGAAACGTTCCACCATCAAAACAGATCTGGATGACGACATAACCTTGAAGCAGAGAAGCTTTGTGGACGCTGAAGTGGATGTCACCCGAGATATTGTCAGCAGAGAGAGGGTCTGGAGAACCAGGACAACCATTCTCCAGAGCACTGGAAAGGTCAGAGTCCGCTTGAAACCCAAGATATCCAATCCCAGTGATAAGTCTTTGCAAGCAATGTGCTTTCTCTTTTCACAGCAATCAATTGTCTTTCTCCAAAATGTTTCTTGAAAGGGTGTTTTGGTAGACAGAAGTCACTATTTTTTTTCATACCAGAATACAGGGTTATTGATTTTGTTGGAGGAGACTTCCAGCTCCAGCATTTCATTTGGCTAGCCATTATGTGACTGACATTCGTTTTATTACCAGACACGTGAACTTTCTTCAGCCTCACTTGCATCAATCTGAATATCGTGTAGTTTGTGTGTGTCTATCTGTGTTGTGTACCAGGCCGTGAACCAGTCTAATTATACACAAATGTGTCCGATTAGCATGTGAACGCCAGGATTTTCTCGTACTAATATAAGCACAATGGGTCCATATAGATTTTGAGTTGGGACTTTCAAGTGGATCTATTGGCCACGCCAAGTCAAACAGTGCCACACTGACAGTTTTACCATATTGGGTTGAGACAAGTCACCCCTCAGACGGAACTTATCCAGAGCTGAGCCAAAGCTTGCCCGCCTGGTCTCCAATCGGGCAGCATGACGTCTCGCAATTGCGACCAATCTGTGACAACTCCTCTGCTTCCTTTCAAACAAGGGTTAGAAGTATTTTTGTAAAATTCTGTGTTCAGCTCACAGTAATTTTGTAGCTTCTAACCAGATCTCTATTGTATCTGTCCTCTGTTCTTGTTAATACTATCAGACATCTGCTGTATTTGATTGTTTAATCGTGTTCAGTTTTCAGACAAGTTGGAAATGACACTCAAAAATTTACTTTTCTTACAAATCGTATGTTTAACTCCTTTACCATACATACCTGAGTTGGACAGCAGCTGTCCCTTTTTTTTAGCAAATTTGTTGAAGTCTCTGCGACAAAATGATGGGTGTGGGTAAAACCTCAACCTGGCTCATCTGTAGAAACACCCATTGTGTGTAATGAGACACACATCTTTTACCACTAGATGGCACCAGTAGTGTGGTTTTCATTCATTGTCTATACACCCTCAAAATAAGAGTTTTACTGGGTTAAGGACTTTGACATGTCTTTGTCACTGACATTATAGTCTTTGCATGGACAAATTATTTTAGCAAGAATATAAATGACTTCCAAAAATCTGATTTCCAAACAAGGTGGTTACAGTTTTGGCATTTTCTCACAAAAAAAGTTGTATCTAACACTTTGGCAAAGGAGCACTTTCATTTTCATTTTCAACAGCTTTGTTGTCTTTAGTCTTCCTGCTGTGGTGCAGTTTTCAGGTACAGGATGCGGTAAAGATCACTTGTGTTATAAGAAAATACTGTAGTTGTAGACAGATCCTGTACAAATAAGACAGTTGGTAAAGAAAAACACATCACTGAATCATATGATGATAAAACTTTAATGTGCCCACAGATGGTGGTATTCATCACACCATCCAGGACATCTCTTGATATGACTTTAAACAATTCTTATGAGGGAACAGTTTTGTATGATTTATTTTTGTACATATAGACCATTAGCTGAGAGCCTGAAATCTGAATGTATTTTACTTATAGTAATTTTACACATGAACTAATTATATAGTTATCTGTGTTGATCCACTGCAGAACTTCTCCAAGAACATCTTTGCCATCCTTCAGTCAGTGAAAGCAAGAGAAGAGGGGCGAGCACCGGAGCAAAGACCAGCACAGAACACTACTCAGGCGGTAAGAATGACCTTCTTTGTGTGTTACTAGTTTATTCAAATTTTCTAGAAAGTTTACATTTGGCCAGGCACCAGTCAAAATAAAATGTGTGTGTGTGTGTATAGTTGCTACTTTTTCTTTCACATTAGTTTGCTCAAACAGTAAAGTCTAGAATTAGTTGGGAGACATCTTTAGAAAGGGTCAGCAGTGATTTAACTCATTCAAGTATAGAAATTACTTCTCAGGTCGACTGCACTGTGCTCTTACAGTGTTTGAATTAAGCAACCGTTGGTTTCATTTTGTTTCCAGGACCCGTCCCTAAGGAATAAGCAGCCTGTCCCAACTGCTTACAACAGATACGATCAGGAGCGATTCAAAGGAAAAGAGGGTGAGTTTTACCGGCGATTCTGCAACTAATTTTATTCTTGGTACATTTAGAAAGGAGTGTGTGTCTGTGTGTGGTATTGTCCATTTGTAATTAGGGATGATAAAGAATGAAAGGTCCCAACTTTATAAACACAATTTTGTATTATGTTTTATTGCGTTTATGCGTTGGAGAAAAAAAAACAATTTTGTTCTGCCAGTGATCTGCAACATACTTTTTATTGTTGTCTCAGAAACGGAGGGTTTCAAGATCGATACCATGGGCACCTACCACGGCATGACCCTCAAGTCTGTGACGGTAAGATCAAAGCTCTGCTGTTTTTACGCTACACTGCAGGTTGATTTTAGCCTGAGCACATCTGGAAAGAATTGATATAATTCATCATATCTGCAGCAGCTCGCCAACCCTCACTGTGGTATATTTTTATGATGTCATATGTGGTTTTGAGGCAGTTAAAGTAAAAGTGTGTAACATGTGATGTTGGTGATAATTGGCATGCAGTGGCTCACAGCGTCAGTCAGTTCTCATTTACTTAATCTATGTTTTTCAGGTAGTTAAATTAGGTCATTAAAGTAATGATCTTGAAGATTTTCACGTGAATGAATTTATTAAATCGCTACCTATCGCCGTATTAGGTAACACAATGATGATTGAGCCCACTGATGAAAGCCCTTGCATTTGCTGCTATAACAAAGTGTAGATGTACTCTGGGCGGCAACTTTCTCGGAAAACATCGCAAGCAGTGCATAGTTGGTGACACGTTCATCTAGAAGCGGTTGGTCGTCCAGAGAGAGTAGGGGGAACACTTCATTAGGACCAGAATAAGTTAGCCTAATGTTAGACACTGAATAAGTATGTGCTAGGGTTGTCTATCACCAATGGCTGACAGCCATTGCTACTAATCCTTGACCATCATAGCATCGTGATTTAAAAAGGCTCCCCACCAGAGAACACAATCAAGTGGTGTGTCCCCTCAGTGTTGCCGTAGGGCTGGAGTTGTTGGTTGTGATATGTGGGAAGAGGAAATGAAAAGAATTATGTTGCTTCTCAGTGCACTAACATTACGTCTCTATTTCCGGTTAAATATTTTATATTGGGTTAGACAATTTGTAGCAGCAGTGTTTCTTTTCCCGTGGGCCACTAATTTCTCTCAGTTGTGCTGTTTTCACACAGTTTCCTTAGCTTAGCTTCCATGGCTTGTTGGCCGTTGTTGTTTTAGGCATATGGAGTTGAACAAAGCTAAGATACAGGCTTGTGATGTGGAGACAAGGGCAGTTTTAAACCTGGCACAGAGATGTATGTCAGTGGTAATGGGAGTTTCTTCTTCAGGGTGAGACAGTTGAAGATACATGTCAGAGCAAGGATGGGAAACAGCAGCAGCTAAAGTATCGAGCTAATATGATAACTGCTGCATTAGGACAACACTGAGGGGAAACACTGCCTCAAATTTATAAACATGTCATCTTCCATCATGGTGTTTCACTGTAGACATCATCATATGCCAATTCGGCAGACATCACCTAGCCCTATGTACAAAACAATGCTTTAATAGCAATCATTTTTTAGTGTTATAATGACTGTCTCATAAAATATCATTTCATTTTAGCTTTTATGTGGTGTTGTTATGGAGCCATGGCGAAACTGCCAACTGAATATCATCACACAGGCGACACTGGACCTCTGGGAAGCAGAGAAGTCCAAAAACACACCTACACCTGCTTCCAGAAATCTTTGAGATTTTAAAATGAATTATAGTTTTCAAATTACAGAAATAAAATGCACAATTTATTCCAGGTTTGTTTAACATCTCAGAGAGAGTCAGCGGAAACTACAAAAAAGAAATCATTAAGAATTTTAAGAGGTGCACCATGTAAAATTATGTCACATCATTTTACATAGCTGTTTGCCAGTTGGTCTCTAAAAGGGAATTAAGATAAGATGGTACTGTGCTAAGTTAATTCGGGAAAGTTTGTGCTTCATTGAGTCCTTAGATGTTTTTTTCAAATGTTATTTCCAGAAATAAACTTTTGGGACTATTGATGGACAAAAGTGGCTGGTCCCACAATTGTTGTCAGTCTACAACAATCCCAGTCACTAGTAGATGGCTTCATGTGGAAACAAGTTTACTTTTGAAATGACTTCATTGACTGTGTGATACATGTGTGGAAATGTTTTATTGGCACTGTACTCTGTCCACTCTGCATACACGGTATAAAACAAATACAGTAGACCTTGACATTATTACAAAAATGTAGCTTTTGCACCACAGTGAAACACAGCTCATTTTTTTGTAAATATAACTGTATACTTCAACTCTCCAGTGGTTTGACTCGGCATATCAACAGTTTGTATCTCCTCTGTAAAAATCATTTCAGAGCACTTTGTCGGTTTTTACACAATAATTCCAGTATTCAGAACAAATGCTCTTCTACACATACCTCTTTATTATCCTTCCACCACTTTTTATGCAACTTATCTCTTTCCGCATTTATCATCACAAAAACATCATTCTAACACAAAAATATTCAGCTCCATTAGGAATGGTGTGCTATTGCTTTTCGCAGTCATACTGTTTATGCTTACAGAAATATTTACGGTTTTCTCAGAAATTTCCCTCATTTAATTTCACTGAAGGAATGTTCAGAAATCCAAGACTTATACTTTTTTCCCTAACTATCAGCTAGAAACACAATTCTCAATGCATTTAGGGTAGTATTCAACTTTCAAAGCACATTTAAACTTTTCAGAATATTAAAGAATAATATATGAAAGAATCAAATTAACATAAATACAATTTTAGAAGTTTTAAATGTCCTGCCCCACCCAGGCTGTGACTGGTGAATTTATGAAGAGTGACATTGACAAGCACATTTACTTAATGAAGACTTGAACATGTTTCAACAAAAGGCACCCAAGATGACTCAATAACCAGCTAGCCAAACCAAAATAAAAACTGAGCTGAACTTATTTCATTATGAGAACAGATTGATCAATAACATGAACTTTGACGAGGTCCATGGTTTTTTGTTAGAGGAAAATATTATGTCCTGTAAACTTTGCCAATGATTCCTTTGACACTGGTGACTTTTTGGTTAGCCCCCATTAATCCTCAAATCACAGCACTTTGTGTGCTTCCTGGGAGTTGGGAGTATAATAAAGGAAGTGTAGGAGCCCCACTATGCACTTTTTACAAGATATGTGCAGTACATTGGATTGAATTTATGACACTCAATCCAATACAAGTAAAAACAAAAGATTATGAAAAAATGAACATTAACACAGCCAGTGTTTAAAGCATAATTGTAAAGCATATTTGTAATGATATCCAAATATAAACACAGCCATTGTTTAAAAGAATAATTGTAAAAGTCCAACGTTCCAATATAAACACTACATTATGAAACACTGTGCAACAGCTTATTTTATTCCCTGGTATGCTAAGCCCATTCAATTGGTGCTTGGAGTTGGGTATGTTTTTTTGTTTTTTGTTATTTGTTTTTTTGTGTGTGTTTTTGGTTTTTTTTTGTTTTTGATTTTTTTTTTTTTTTTTTTTTTTACGCATTTTTGCTCCTAGCCCTATTTGGGCAAAGCAGTTTAGCTCCCACCATCACTATGATACATAATTTCATTCAACCGTTTTCCAACTCCTCATACTCCTTACGTTGCTTCTGCATACAAAATAAAGCCAGCTCTTCAGTTTAACTTCAGCTTTTCAACAAACCTTAAAATATTCCACATCTTTCATAGATTATTGATATTATTCAAGTTTTTAAAGCCAGTAATGAAAATTAGTTTCAGCTTCTAACAGCCAGCATTCACACCACAAATTTCAAAGAAATTGCCTTTCGCAGTTTCTTTTGGGTTCCCGTTTGGATAAAGTGTGTATTAATCCATTCCCTTGCTGTCAATTTAAGAAGTCAGTGTGCTGGGATATAGACCATTGGTATTTAACTAGGCAAGTTTAAACAACGATTTCAGTTATTGAGCAGGCTTCTCTTTGTTCATTCTAGCTGACTGTGTCCTGCCTGTTCTCGCCCTCATTGTGTTGATGCAAGCATTGCGTTTGTTGCTCTGCAGGTGATGCCAGTATTTAAGTATTTCATTGGGATGAAAACCATGTGATGTTATCAGATGGCTGTACTTGCAGCTGGAATAAGAAACCCGCCAGTGGTTGAACAGGAATGCGTTGGATGGAGGAGTGGGCTCAATCCGGAGCTTGGCCAGGCATATCCCTACATATACATCCTCTAGATGGAGCTGACGGATACTTAGCGATACGCGATAGATTTTTCTTGCCAAGTCTCCAGAGAAGACATAACCAGTCCCTGAGCAGAAGGTGGGATACTTTTCACTTGGGTACAGTTCAGGGGGCATGTACCACTTGCTGTTTTTATTTCGATTTGGTGCAAAGCCTCTCATGTTATTTCCTGTGAAGTAGTTCTTCTTGGGCTTAATTTCTGGCCTAAGCAGCTTGTAAATGAGGTACTCTGTGTTGACGAACATGTCACTGTCCGTCTTCATGACATAGCTGGCTTGTGGGCAGTGAATTGCCACCCAGTTCATTCCCATCAATGTCTTAATGGTCAAGTTTTTGTACGAATCCATGAAGTCCTGCTGAATGATATCGTGATATCTCCGGCTCTCTGCTTCTAGCATCCTCTGCTGTAAAATGCCCAGCTCACCCTCATTTTTCCCCAGCAGAAACAGCCGGATGAATCCTAGAGCTGGTGCAACGCTCTCGTTCCCCCATGTCTGCCGTATTGCATTCCTTGCCTCCACCTGCCGAGCCTCGGTGGCTATCAGCAACACTAGAAAGGGTGCAGGGCTGCTCCCTGCACATTTGTCAGGCTCGTTGATGATATAAGTGAAGGGCCCTTGGGTTATAGTGCCGGTAAGTTCTCCCTCTATGCTCGCTGCCAAAGTATCCTCAGAACTTTGGTCTAGCGGGGAAACGGAGACTCCTTCCTTCTCGGGGGAACTGATGTTGGCATCAGCCTTAAAGGTTGGTTGAGGAATAATGACAAACCTCCATGCTGAGTGTTGGGTGCTTATGTTCCACTTGGCTTTGGTGGTATGAAGTTCACCACCTCCATACACCACAGGGTGACCTCTCCACCACGGTATATCTGTGAACCTCGGCAGCCACGCCTGGTGGACAAGAAAGACAAGGACTCCTAACAGTGAGAGGAGATAGAAAAGTTTAGCTGTGTGTGTACAGCAATGACGTCTTCTCCACTGCATATTTACAGCAGGACTTGTACACCCAGACAGCTGTCACACTTTAAGGGCAGTCCTCCTCAGCAGCTTCTGACAGGGCCTTGTGAAGGGCTGCCTAAAAGACTTGTGAAAAGACCCAGCGTTGAGATCTCATTTTCATGTATCCAGATCACTTTGGTTTTGTTCTGACAAGTCAGCTGTGAGGTGTGGGTCCACTCTAATGTTGCATCTCAAGTGACTGCCTAGGAGACAGAGGAGAGGATATATTGTAAAGATAAGTTATAAACAGCATGTCATATACTCTTTCATTTTCCTCGTTTTGGTTTTGCAGCCAACAACTTTTATAATTATAGTTCACTTTCACAGCTCTCATCAGGCAGAAGTCATCAGTAAAACCACCATTGCTAGCGACTAGCTGGCACGTACTAGCATTGGACTTGCAAATACCAGGAAGCCAGAAACATGACTCCAAATGAATAATAATGTTGGTCGGACATGGATATGTAAATGAGCAGCTGTCTTTGCATCCCATAACAGTATTCACCCTTGACCCTGTGTTTTCATATGTGTTTTCATTGATTTAGTTTTACTCATCCAGTTCATGGTTGGATGAGAGGCAGAACGTCTTCAAGAACACGTCCAGTTGCCTAAGATACAGCGCTTAGAAAACAGTCCATGCACTGTTCACTTTAAACCTTTAGTAGAAGTTATGTTTGCATCTTCGTAGTTACTGGTTGTAAACCTAACTTCGTTTTCGGTTGTATATCGTTGCATCTTTGGCTAAAGGAACATCTTGTGTTGCTTTCAGTAAAGGAATGAACAGAATACATTCTGCTTTCTGGCTCTTGAACAGTATCCACAAGAGGAATGCTTACTGAAAGAACAGCCTATGCTTGCAGGCTGCTAGCACCCTGAAGTGGAGTGTGTTCTCTCAGTTTTTTACTGAATTACACACTACCCTCTTAAAGGACCCCAACAAGACAAAGAGCAGATTGTGAGAGCTCACAGAAGGACTGAAAAGACTGCGGTTCGCACTTTTGCATGCATCAACAGTAACAGAAACTACTGTTAGCCTTGAATAGGCACACCCTTCACATCCTGTAGTTGACACATAAACTGATGATTGATTTTAACACATTATTCCCTCTGTGTAGCAATGTGCTGATGTGCGTGCTAGTATTTCACCACATGAACTCACCTATTTAAATGTAGGTAATCATCTCTCTCTTGCATCCATCCCTCCTACATAAGATAAATTACAATCCTCACACGCTGATGCTCCGACTGCACTGTTAGCCAGATCACAATAGAGCTTATGCTCGTCGATTCAGGTTTCCTCTACAGTCTTCCATCAATCATTATCTTCTTTAATCACTACCCAAGTGTGGGTGTTGACGGAGAAATTTGTTCCTCTTCCAGGCACCGATGGCCATCTACCACATGCATACACAAGTGTGTGTATGGGTGCGTGCATGGGCAGAACATGTGTCAGATCTCCAGCGTTGCAGTCTCTCCGTCTGCCTTGGCGCATTGTCCCCAGAGGCTTGATGCTAACGGTGCTGCGCTGCTGCTGCCATTTGGCCAAAGGCAGTCAGGAGTCGGCAGTTAGCTGCAGCCCAGGGTCCTTTCACAGTCCTCGCTTGCGGTGTTTTGTATATCACAGCAGCGGGGGATAGAGGGGGATCATCTCTGGGTGATGCATAAGCCTAGCATCTCTGTGTTTGCAGCTCGGCTTTTGTTCCATTTCCTTGCTGATCCTTGGTCCTTCTTCCTCTTTCATTCACATGCTCTCATGTTAACTTCCCTCCCCCCATGAGCATCTATGTCTGGGGGGGGATTGTTTCCACTCACCTCCTCTCGCCCTCCTAAATCAGCAGCTCCTTGCGCTCCGCTCTGTGCTGTCGTTTTGATATCTGCGAGAGGGCTAGAAGCAGCAGGGGAGGAGGAAGATGAACGCTGTGAGTTGTGTGTCGGCTCCAGGCTTGGTGGCAGTACGCTCTCCCACCACGTCACGCCGTCTCTGCTGCTGTTGCTGCCTGCTCTGTTTGAAGTGGTGGTGGGGGGGGGGGCTGGGCTGCTGACCTATTTGTATTCACGCCCACTCTCCAGAAAGAGGAATACAGCATTATCTCAGTTTGGCATGCTGTGAAGTAAGAGAAGGGGGGAGGAAACCCTTAATGTTGGTGTTTCCACAAATCTTAAAGATTTGCATATTGCCTGATTGAAATATGGCAACACGTCAGGTTACATCTTATCAGTGCAATGATGAACGGTGCAGCCCAAAAACCCTGTTTGGTCACAGTCTTTAAAAGCATCTCCTGGCGATCTGGGTGACGATGAGAACATAGATAATTAAAACAATGTTTCCGCTGTGCTCATTCAGCTGTGGTGGTGTGTAACCCCCACATGTCCACACTAAAGGGCTGCCTCGCAGTAAGGAAACATTGGATTTACTGGATTTTTGCATTCATTTAGTGGCTATCATCTGCCTGATAAGTCCCTGATTGGTGTTTCCATTTATTTTGCCTTTCATTGAATACTGTTTTATAAATCTAATGTGAAGCACAGTATCTCTTTGATCTGTCAGTGCAAAGCATACTATCACAGGAGAGAGTGTACAAGTGTCCAAGCTGTGGCTGAGCTGCAGACAAGCATTTTGTCTGTAATTGACAGTGATCCTGCAGTGCTGCTGACAGATCCTGCCCTGCAGCGAGTGGGATGGCAGGAGAGAAAATTAATTTGGTACTCAGGGAGAGACCTTGGGGCTCACTAATGTTTAAGCCTGGCTGTTTTCTAATGCATTTATATTATCAACAGTGTGCAAGTGGTATTTTCCAAACCTCAGCTTTGGCACAGAGCTCTTTATTTTTCAGTGCTCAGTAGTTTGACATCACAATAGCTTGGATTGGCAAGGATGAACCGTCCTTGCATCGGTGGGCAGCATGGGGAAGTCTAAATGAATCTTATGAAATATTCACATGCCGTTCATAGTTTTTACTGTGGATTCATGGCTTGAATGATTTTATTTCAAAGACCTCTTTTGCATGATAACAGAGGCTTCACACAGATCCCTCACCCCTTTATTCCAATCAGGCACGTCTTTGTTACCTGGAGTGTGCAGTGCTGATTTGTTCCGATCTGATCTGTTCCGTTCTGCTCTGCATGTGACTTTCCATCCCACTGGGAGAGTTTCAGAAGAAGGGCGTCATGCCTGCCTGACGTTGCTGAAATTCTCAGATTGCGTTTATTTCGTCTTTTTTTCCTTGATATTTGTGCCTCTAACGTGGTTGAGTAGGCTCCATAGTTATATCATTTCATCATTTGTCTGTGTTAAGTTTTTTATTGTTAATATTTCCTGCTGGTGCTGTAGATCACGAGTTGGCACAGGGCGTTTTTATTTTGAAAACCGACCAGCTGCACCATGGCATTAAGTTGTGCGACTTCCTGTCCGACTCGATCTGTTCTGTGCAAAACGTTTCTGGAGTCCACTTCCATTGAAAATAGACTGCGCATTTTCTTTGTGGAGCAGAATACAGAGCTATAGTATCCAAGGTCTTCTGAAATGTGCCATCGTGTAACTGATGGAAACACAAGCTGTGTCGTGTCTGAGATGGGACCGGTAGAAGCTGGTGGTTACAAGTGTAACAGTAGATTAAGGCAATGGTGTGACCCATCCATTTTTTATTTTTTTTTTGCATGTGACGCCTTGAAAATGGCAATTACAAAATCTGATCTGATGAAGCTAGAATGTTCCATTTAAGATGGAGAGCTTTATTGTCATTCCGTTCACATTTGAACATGATGGAACAAAACATGTACTCAGGTCCCAGCACCATAAAAGCAAGCAATAAAAGATAACAATAAGAATATCTCTAAAACACAGACGGAAGCCATACTCGTAACATTTACAAAAAGAGGTAAGATCAGTGCAGGGTAACTGTCCACAAGATAGCAGCTGTACAGCGTAACATAAAGTGCTGTTCAGGTCATCTGATGAAAATTCCTGTATTTTTTCACATCACAATATATATCGCAGGGTTAAAAAAAAAAAACGCAATGTAAGTTTTTTCCAATATCGTGCAGCCCTAATCAGTAAGATCTTTCTTTTTTCTACTATTATTCATTTAAGACTGTGTTTAGTTTGTTGTGAATTCAGGGATGGTATGGACTGTCAGGCAACAACACACTGACAGTATCGGCACTGACCCGCCTCAGCCATAGGCCAACCAGGTCTGCATGTTTCTGTAGCTCCTCTGTTGGCTTGAGCCCCAGCCTACGGGAATGTCACTGGATGATGGATTACTGCAAGCCTGTGACCCTTAGTGTAGCCCCCGTCTCCCCAGCCACCACATGCACGCACTTGCGCACACACCTACATCCCTACACGGAATCAATAGTGACCTGGAGAGAGTGGAGAATGAGCCGCTATCAGCAAAGAACCATGTTCTCCCAGGAGAATTCTATTAATGTAGAAACAGGGTCACAGCTTTTAAATTGAACTTCTCCCATTTTCCCATAACTCAGCTCTTTTTAATCTACATTTTCTTCTCAGACTGGCTGTTTCATTACTTTCAGTAATTTGTAGCGCTCAAAGTCTAAGTGAGCGTAGTTGAGCAGTCAGAACGATTGAGTTGAATCTTTGGATTTTCATGCACGCCGGTTCTTTTTGTTTTCCAGGAAGGGGCGTCTGCTCGGAAGGCCCAGACCCCGGCGCTGCAGCCTGTCCCTCGTCCAGGTTAGTGTCCACACACATTCATGCATATGTCTACCCACAGTGCTGCATAACGCTAATTTGTGCAATATGGAAGAATTGGCCACCTTTGAAATTCCTCCTCGGAACCAACAGGGGCAGCATATCGCTGGGGTGAGCCATGCAGCTAGGTTTTAACACTGAGAGCTTGAGGACCAGTAGTAGTATTGGTGTTTAAACTGATTGGTCAGGAGCTTTGGACCAAGTGGGGCCAAGGCTAGCTAGTTGGTATGCTAACTTCAGTAGATACTTTTGCAACACCATAGGCCTACATAAAATGTAAAAACTGGTATTTATGTACATTCTGCTGATAATTTTAATTGATTTTTAAATCTTCTCTATTGCCCCTTTTTTAATGAGTGCTTGTTTTGTATTGTGCCTTTTCTTATGCAAAAGACGGATCCCAAAAAGCACTTTCCTTAGAGACCACTATCATAAGCAAACATGGTCAATTATGACTATTACTATTACTGTATTTTTTGATATGATTGAATCCCATTTTTTGGACTTAACGTGCATGGCAGTTGAACAAGAATAATTACAGTTCCGCATCAGCCAGCAGTTGTCGTGCCAGACTTTCGTCACGAAGCATATTCAGAAATACAGGTTATACCAGCTACTGACTGCTTCAACTAAAGAGAGCATCGACCTGGCAGGTGGGACAGACTGGATAAAAAGTACAATCGGCACTCTGTTCAGTCGACTCCAGTAGGTTCACGTTTTGTAACTAGAGATCATACCTCGTTAGCAAACAGAAACAGTGCGTTGATCAGTCTGCACTCTTTTCTTTTTTAGTCTGTGCCTTTGCAGATGAGTCTATAAAATTCACAACATCAGTGGGTCTCAAAGGGCCCCTAAACTTTGACCTCAGACCCTGGGTTGATGAGACAGTCCAAGGGCACCCTACCTATGAGAAGCCCATGATGTATAGTCATGCATTCATCATAGTCTTACTTATGGGTGGATTGACTATTCATTTGAACGAAAACAAAGTCAGAGCCAGTTAGCCACCTGGAGTCAAGGGAGGCCTGAGGTCACCACAGTTCTTATAACTGTTGCAGCTTTGCAAATTGTGTTAGCGATAATGAACATGATGCAAAAGTGGTCATTCCCTCTGATTTAAGGAATTATCGCAGTCGGTATCTGTCTAAATAATCACAATCTGATGTTTTGGGGTTTTTTTTAACCAACATCCCAACATGTGGATGCTACTTCTCATCTTGCAGTGTACTGGATTTTGCCACTTTGACTAAAAGAAAGAATTTTGAGTACAATGTAATGATTTGTGTCCAGTAAAAACATGATAGTGTGAAAACTATGTAAATATATAATATACACACACACACATGGTTGTGTAATATTCTCCATTAATGTAGTTCTGTTAAAGAAAAGGATTACTGCACTGCATACAAATAGACTGTGACTAACTGACACAAAAACAGGTGTCTTTTAAATGTGCTGTCATGCATCATCTTAGCTATGAGTCAAAAAATGAATTAAACCAGAATAACTCTGCCACAGCATCCTCACGTCCTGACATTATCCTCTGTAACCCGCTGCTAGTGATTTTCATCAAGTGTCACTAAGTGGTGTCTGTCCTGGCTGTGGGCGGTTTCCCTCCCCACACCGCCTGTCATTAAATGTTGGACAGCTGTCTGCATGTGTCAGTCATTTAGATCTCCCACCCACAGCTTTAAAGGATTATCTTTTCCCTTTTAACTGGGACAGTGAGAGGAGAAAACACTGCATTATCCAACCAACAAATCAGTCAGACTGCACAGAGACTCGCAGCTTCTACATGTGACTTGCTGTGGCTCGAGGAGGTTTCCTGTTTTCCTCCGTTCCTCTGTTCATTAGCGACTATCCATGAAAATGTCCATGTGGAATTAGACAAGGTGTGTTAGTCCTCATTAAAGGTACATGACTATGATATTCATAGACTGTGGTCATGTTTTATACTCTCTAAAATGCTTGGGTTCTTTTTAAATTTTGCTTATCCAGGGGAACGTTACAAGGAACTTAACTCTGCCTGGAGCAAAACATTTCACAGTCCAAGTTTCTGTAATGATAAGCTTTTGCCACACATGACCATCCCATGCGAACTATGCGCATGGTATCTGGATGAAGCTGCCTCTGTGAAAGGGACTTTTGTTTGGTGAGAAGAATCACATGTCTGTTTCCCTCGTAAGCAAATATAGACCCAGTGGTGCTCCTGCAGCTTTCAAGTAAGAGCATGTCAAAGCAGCATCAATCAATTTTGTCTAGCTTGATAAAAGTAGGCCTGGAGAAAGGAATGCACAGTCCTTGCAGCCTAGAGATCTTTAATGTTGTTGGTTATTTGAGGGTTTTAAGCGAGCCATCTGCAGTGAATAATTTCCAGGAAACTGTTCAGCTAAAGCATTTGATTTTGCACCAGTTTGTGTGATTAAGTAGTTAGTGAGGAATAGAGATTGGTTACATACAATCAAACTCGATACCAAAAAAGTGGATCTTGTTCTCATCTAACTGATCCCTGAGCAGTGTAATAAGAAGTACCCAAAAGTCACACTAAGGTAAAAATATCTTGTTGAAATATTAAAAGTGAACATCACCTGTATGAGTTATACTTGAGTAATAGGGGAAATTACAGTATTTTTATATGCGATATGTTTTCATAATTTCGTAGTTACTGAATTAAACTAACCAGCTATCTTAGAATGTGTCCAGTATAACACCTCGGCCGCAATGACTGCAATGTAGTCCTTAGAGGCAACTCCGGATGGCAAAGTTGGGTCCATTTGAAGTGCTTGTTGATGTTGCTTGACGTGTCTGACAACATTATAGCAATGATTGCAACAGAGACGTAACTTTTTGTTAATCCATCGTCTTCTTCCTGAAACAGCTCACTTCTCATGAGATTTCAGAAGAGAAACAAAACTTGTTTTTGGTGACAAAAGCAGTGCTATTAAGAAAAGGTCTATCTCTGTCAGAATTGTTTCTGTAACCTGTCAAACGCAACCTGAGCCAATGTCATGGATTAAATTAATCAATCAATAATGTATCCAGTAACTTCTCAAATAAATGTAGTGTAGTGAAAGTATACAGTAGCAGAAAATGGAAGCACTCGGGTTAAGTACAACTACCACAAAATTGTATTTAAGTACAATACCTCAGTGTACTTAGTTACATTCCATCACTGTCCCTGAGGAACAGCGGGCCATCATTGTACAGCGCCATGGACAGACTCCAGTTCTATGCCAGTGTTTTGAGTCATTATATTATCTGCTCTCTGTCAAATGTAATTCTGCCTGTGTATGTTGTATATGTCCACACATTTTCACATTCTTCTCATCTTTTATTCCCTCTAGTTTCTCAAGCCCGACCCCCACCTAATCAGAAGAAAGGTATGTTACTTTCACTTTGTCAAATGCTCAGTTTTTAGTATTTGTGTAAAATACAGAGTGCTGTTTGCTACGTAATATCTGTCACAATTCCGTCATCTGACTTCCTTTACACTACCTGTTTTTAAGAGCCTGTCCTTTTGACTTTGTCAACAGGGTCCCGGACACCCATTGTCATCATCCCCGCTGCCACCACCTCACTCATCACAATGCTCAATGCAAAGGAGCTTCTGCAGGATCTAAAGTAGGTGGACAACTGGCTGCTCCTGTTATGCCTCCGTGCCGGTGACAGACATTGTTGGTGGCATTATGTGTTCGATGAACTGATTTAGAGTTTGCATATTGAAGCTTTATGTTACATCACCAAAAAAAAAAGTTTTATGCCTCCTAGAGTTTGGTGGTCAGAGGTCAAGGTCACTGTCCTCACAAAACACTGGACCTCACAAAACACACTTTTGAATATAATTCAAGAATTTATAGAATAATTAGGAAAAAAGAATGTAGGATAAAATAATGAAGTTATGACACTTGGTATCCAAAACGTTAGAGGTTGAATTCCCCTGTGACGTCATAATATTCTGCAGTCTCAACTTTATTTAACTGGGGAACAGAGGGGGAGATTTTGGCCATATTCCAGATTTGGTTGGCTCCAACTGTGGCTGCCCAACAGTGGTGGTTGTAGAAATCTTCTGTGCTGCCTGGTTGAAGACGTGTGAGAAACATCCACATTTTACAAGTTTGAAGCACAAGCTGAGTGGTTCTGCTGATCTTGAGCTTCAGGTGATTCTTGGTCCATCATGTGGAGACGCGCTCTATCAGTCTTCTGTACTCCTCTGAAATTGTCTCTAAGTGAAGACGGCATGTTTCTCACTGAAAATATCATGTTAAACTATCAGTCAGGACAGAGATGGATGTAAGCTGAAACAACCCTTTTTATTTGTGATCATCTCTGTTTAATCTGCTCACTCCATGAACCAAAACACTTGAGGGAGGATTTTTATTTTGGTTCCGGCTCAAACTGTATTTTTTTCCTCAGCAAAACAAGTTGAAAATGTGTATTCATTACAGCACACTCTAGCAGCAATCAGAGCTTTGTGTGGTGCTGCATCAATCTTTTACATTTAATCATAGCTGGTTGTATTCCTTCCCAGTTATTAAATTAAATGAATCAAAGTACGCATGAGCACGCCATGTACTCAACACACACTGTGCCTTGATACACCCAGTGGCACAGTTTCCCTTTTCTCTGTAATTACAGCAATTAAGTAATATGCTAACAGGATGGTGACCGTTGGACAGTTCATGATTATATAACAAGTATGAGAAGATGCTGGTGATAACACAGCAGCCCAGATGGAAATGACGGATGTGCTTTTATCTTTTTTTTTTTCTTTTTTTTTATTGTCAACTGGGATGTATAGCAAGAGATGATAAAGGATGAGGGTCTGGTTTTGAATGTGACAGTAAATATCAGGGCTGGAAAACATCTACTTCTACCAGAATCTATACTTGAAATGAATTGTGCATCTAAATATAGCAGCGAGGTTGAAGTCGAGAGGAGAGGAGATGTTCTGTGGAAATGTTTGCTTGTGTGGCAATGAATCCATTAGAAGCAGACAAATCGCAATTCTTTTCTCTTTGGAATTTGGAGGTAATGCAATCCGTCAGCTCAAGGTAACACATCACACACGTTAAATGGACATTAAAAGAGACCAGTGGACGTGAATACGTCTGTGTATGTGATGCGCTTGACCTGTTTCCAAGTAGGATCAGCATCTGTGGACCCTGCTGATGTTTAACCATCACGGTGTAACAGCTCCATCAGTCCGTTTACTGTATATCTGCATGTTAGGTGAAACACTTTGGTCTTCAGCATCGTATGTCAATTCCCTATAATATTACATAAATACAGTACATGATTTGAGGTCGTGGAGAAAAAAAAAATGTTTTGTAGGAGTTTAATGTTCAAGAATATGCTGCAACCATCAACCAGCGGGGGAAAAAAAACAGACTAGACCGTACAAACACAAAAGTCTGCTGCATGGGCGCAGGAAGCCTCTAAAATGTGGCTGGGACAATTTTATAATGGAGGTTTGGGGTTCTCTGTTAACGTTTTTTGATAGAGTAGATGTTATTTCATGTGCTTCACAATTGTGCTCACATATTTCAAAAAAACTCGTTGCCTACATTTTAAGCTATGATTAGGCAATCGCTCCTCAGTTTATCAAATGACTAATTCAAATTCATGTTTGAACTCAAGTAAGAACATGTGTAACTGTGACCAAATGATGCTTGTGACAAACAAAATCAAGGGCTCAGTAGTATAATCGTTGTACCATACCAGGTTTGTCACATCAGAAGAGAAGAAGAAGCAGGGAATCCAGCGCGACAACGAGGTTTTGCTTCAGAGGCGCAAAGATCAGATCCAGCCCGGCGGCACAACACTGAGCGTCACTGTGCCGTACCGCATCATCGATCAGCCGCTCAAACTGGCTCCGCAGGACTGGTGAGCATTTATTTAATGTCTGTTCAATGGCTTGACACCAGCGTCTGCGAGAATGAGTCAGTAGTATTTGAGGAATATGACTCAGGGTCGCACGTGCAGCATGTGTTATGTGCACAGCTTTTGTTTTTTAGAGGTTTCTTTTCAGTTTGTTTTCTCCATGTTTCCCCCCCCCACAGTTATATTCTCATTATGTTCTCAGCGCCCTTACAGGAGCAGGATTTCACCAATCCACATGCTAACAGTTGCTTGACAAACGCGTCTCGAAAACAGTAAGAACAACTGGTCTTTCTTCCTGCAGGGATCGAGTGGTGGCTGTGTTTGTGCAGGGTCCTGCCTGGCAGTTCAAAGGCTGGCCGTGGCTGCTGCCTGATGGATCCCCTGTCGACATTTTCGCCAAAAGTGAGTGATACATACCATGAAGTTCTTTATATACTTGTATGTTGCATGTCGCTTTACATGAAGATTTATGTGGCGCTTCTAAATCAGCAAGGAGCACCAGTGCCTCTAGTGGAAGCAAACAGCTAATGTGGGAATCAGTTTGTGTGTGAATTTTCAATAAAGCTGCCCCAGAAGAGAGGGCACCTTGTTTCCTTCCACCCTCAACTCTGTGCGTGTTTCCCCTCCAGTTCGAGCCTTTCATCTGAAGTATGACGAGGCAAAGACGGACCCCAACGTGCAGAAGTGGGACGTGACCGTCCTGGAGCTGAGCCGCCACAGGCGCCATCTGGACCGGCCCGTCTTCCTGCGCTTTTGGGAAACCCTCGACAGGTCAGTCTTGATTCTTGTTCAGGATCATGTACACCCATCTGTTTTTGTGTACTGCAGTTGTGCAGAAATATGTTTCAATTTGTTTGAAACTCACCTTTCCTCCCTTCTCTTGTTTACCAGATACATGGTGAAACACAAATCTCACCTCAGGTTCTGAGCCCAGATCACAGCGTCCATCTCCAACCTTCAAGCTCTCCCCGGTCCACCTCTCGCAGAGGTGTCCACTCTAAACCAAGCTGCCATCCCATCTCCCACCATTATCCCCATGTTAATAGGAGGAGGCCAGATTATGCAGTGGACTTCCTCCAACACTTCCTCTGTGGATACGTTGCTCTGGACACCAGAGACGAGATTTAGGGGATTTTTGTGTTTTTGTTGTATTTGTTTTCTAATGTTTTCATGTAGTTCAACAAGATACCAAAATATGTTTTATATAAAAAGGCAACATACTGTGGGGACAAATACATACTGGAGTCAGAGGAAGAGAAGTTTGCATTTTTGTTGTCAACTCAGCAATGTTTGGACTGAGAGAAGTGTGAACATGACTCAGTACAAACTCAACAGCCACTTAGATTAAGGAAAGAGACTTCCTTTACAGTTCTCTTTTGTTATGTTGGGTGTTTGTGGTCTGAATGTACATATATGATACAAACCATCAGAGCCAAAGCTCTTGGAGCAGAGAGGAGGACACAGTTAAGTGATTTGTTAATACTTCAGAAGAAAACTCTGCTCTGGTTCAGTTCAATGATCTCAGTCAGTTCCTAGTTCAGTTTTTCACAGAACAGCACATATTTGGTCATGCAATGACCCTGTTAAAGTCTTTTTTTTTCTTCTTCTTCTTCTTCTTCTTCTTTGTTGGTCTTGTGCTAGAAGAGAGAAGTAATGGAAAGTATTGCTTTATGTCATTACATGAAAATAGACAATAAAGCCTCAAAGAAACAAATACCCGTCTACTGCCTGCCTGTTGTATATGGTTGAATTTCACTTATCTTTTGCTGTATCTTAAATATTTTATCTGAGCTTTAAGGTTCAGTGTAAAGGGTTTAGGAATATTATAGTATTATAAAATATTCATAATTATATTTTCAACTACCTGAATCAACTAATCATTACCTTAGAACGAGCCTTTGTTATCTATCCATGTGGAATTTGTCATCTTCCACAGAGGCCACCATGTTTCTACTGTAACCCCGAGCAGACAAACCAAACACTGGCTTTAGAGAGAGTCTAGTGCTTTTAACAGCCACCATAGTGAGTGAGGGAGTGAGTGCGTTGAGGGGTATTCAGTTGGTTGCACCTGGTAAATAAAACACTATGAATTGCCCTCTAGGGTGCCCTTCCAGTGGATTATACCTGGTGAAGCAACCTCTCTCCACTATAAATATATCACAGCATTTTGTGCACTGGTGCTTCCTCCCCCACCCCCCACACACACACATGCATGTGGTGACAATTTGATTTTTATCTACCCTGCAACATCCTGAGACTGCCACGATAACAAATGAATTGTGTGCTATAGAAATGAGTTCCTCCAGAGGCAGTGCAGTGACAGCTGGCTTTCAACCAGACAGACAATATAACTGATTTAGACGCGTATTTCTCCCTACTGAAATGCCCTGAAAATACTTGGGTTTAAAGGAAAAGTTTACCCAATAATGAAAATTAAGCCATCATCTACTCACTCCCATGCTGATGGAGAGTCAGGTGGAGTTTTATATTAAGTGAGGTTTCTACACTGACCATAATGTGCATAATGGTATTCTGGAAATGATGAGGTTTAGTATCATTGTGTTGAATAATTTGGGTGCTCTATATCTACACATAGGTTAGAATGTTGCTAAACTTGGCTGAATCGTCAAAGTCAGACTAAACGACGAGCCGACTGGGAGCCGGTTCTTTATGCTCAGCTGAGCTGAGCCAAATATTCTGCCTCCCAGCAGAGAACCTGGATTCACATCATTAATCTCAAAAAAGGGTGTTTGCTCCAGAAATGTTCAGTGGACTTCAGAACTTTACGCAGCATCGAGGTGAATAGATGATGACTGAATTATACACTTTTTGTTGAAATGTCCCTTCAAATCTGCCTCTGTGCAAGGATGGAAGTTAACTTATAAATTACCAAACTGAAGGAGGCAGAACAAAATAATAGTTCTAGCCTCTGCAGCCTCGCGTTCACACCAGTTCTTTGACAGGAAGCCTTTGTCACAGGCCTTGGTTTCATCATGGGGATAAATGCTCATCTCATGAACTTCACTTCTGCTTTTCAAAGAATCACGAAGGAAAAGAAGCACTCAAAGCCTTAAAACATTATCCTGTTCTCAGTTAACTTCGGCTGACAGCTACTTTTGCTGCGAGGTCAGGGGGAACGTCTGATACATCAAACTTGCACTGCTGAAGAAGATCTGCTTCCTCCACAGCCTTCAACCATTGCCTGGCTCCAAGGCATTTGTAGCAAATGGTAACTAGGTCATTGACCCAGACGAAGTGCGGGAACCACAGTGTTTACTCTCCAGCTGTATTGGCACATGAAGTTTGCAGGGGATGTTTCCTAAATGAAGAGTAATGAGCACTTTACCTCCACCGCTCAGTCCACACAGTGGGGGACTAAGTGGCCACCTCCAAGGTTTGTGGGGTGGAGGGGGGGGCTCAGGAAGAGCCTTCATTTTCCAACCTACTTCAGCTCACTTGCACTCAATTCACTGGAAATGGACTGATGGATGGACGTCGGGTTTAAGGTGTGTGAAGAAAATGTAGGGGCGAAGGAGGATGAAGTGTGAAGACGGAGCATGAACAAGGAAAAAAGGAAACTCAGGAGGAAACTGGAAAGTGAGCGTCTTCATCAATCAGAGAGGGCAGGGAGGGGTTGGTGAAGGAGGGATCAGTACAAAGCTCTGGAGACGGAGAGTCTCTCACAAACACTCAGAGAGAAGGACAAATTGCATCCTGACCCTACGTCTTCTTCTACAGCATCCGATCCTGCGTCACTTCCTGGAGCTGCTGGCCTTTGGGCGAGATGCAGTAGTTCTCTACGTGGGTTGATAGCTGGTTTCCAATGTTTTTGTTTTGTTTTGTTTTGTTTTGTTTTGTTTTGTTTGTGATGGAGATCGCGATTACAAGCGACTTGAAGAGACACATTAGAAAATCGAAAGCACGACATTTCACCAAACACAACAACGGCGCTTCATGAACACACCAACGGATCAAGGAGCGTGGCAACAAAATCGTAGACAGGGTAAGAACAATGGATTTATCAACAGAATGCGAGCGAGTAGCAGTGTTGACATCGGGATGTTTACGCATTCCGGTACAGAGAGATCAACTCATGCTGGGGTGCTAACCAGCTAGCCCAGGCCTGCCCCGGTCCAAAGTTCCTGTGCTAGAGGAGTAAACGCCAACAATCCCCCTGGTCCCTAAGCTCCGATTCCAAACTGCTAGCTGCATGGCTAACTGAGCTAACTAGCTAACGGCAGCTACAGTATGAATTTGACAGGTGGTCAATTCTGACATTTTTTTCGTGAAAAGTTGTGTTTTCCGTTTTTTTAAAAAAAGTGGCTGTAAAGCACCGTCGTCGTTTTAGCTAACTTCCTGTCTGTTTGGCGGTGAGCGACCCCCTCCCTCCTCTCTCGGCGGTAATGGCCAGCCGTAGAGGCAAACAGGAGGGTTCTTGCCCTCTGCATGTTCGCCAGCAGACAGGACCGCCTATTTATGGAGTCCTCTGTTCTGATTGGTTAAGTGAGGGCATTTCTTTTCTTTTCTAGGAAGAGGAGGAGAGTCATGGGTTACTGACCAAACACTCTTTAACAGCGATTACGGTTGAAATATAGACAACAAGATCAGGACCATTAAATTGTTTTGTTATCGACTGTACATCCAGATGTTTGCCTCTAGAAGTGTCAGTCTGAATCCCATCCAGCCGTTTCTGCAAAACATACTCACTGTTCTCAGATGTGACCAGAAATTGTATTTGCTTCATTCAAAAAAAAAAAACAAAAAAAAAACGCTGTGAAACATATCTAAACAAACAAACACTAAGCAAGCCTGCTAGAGTCGTCTTTTTTTTTTTTTAGCAGTAACATTTTCTTGCTGCAGCTCTGCAACTTCTTGCAATCTTAACGTGCCACAACGAGCAGAGCAGCACCTGGAATTGTGGGCTTTCATTTCCTGTTGTTTTGATACGCTGCGGTGTGGTTATCACGTCAGTGGCCAAAGATACGCGCGGGGAGGGGAAGAATCAAGAGAAATTATTTTACTTCTCTTTTTATGCTGGCTTGAGACAAACTGCCCAGAGAAAGTGAGTTATCAAAAGGAAGAAAAACAAGACAGTATGGGAAAACATGAAGTGTGTGTGTGTGTGTGTGTGTGTGTGTGTGTGTGTGTGTGTGTGTGTGTGTGTGTGTACGCGCGCATGTGTGTGTGTGAGCTTTCTGTTTAAATTTATTTATTTATTTATTTATTGAAAACCCTTCTTTACCATCAATGTTAGCACGGGGCAGGAACACGGACTCTACAACAGGGTACGTACACTTGAAATCAGCCCACCGGATGTTTCTGGAGGAAAATGAATATATATATATTTAAAGGTGCCATATGTAAGAGTTTTGGTTTAGTATCACATTGAAGAGGTTTCTCTACTTAGATGCTAACCAGCTAGCCAATGGTCTGTCCTGTCCTGGTCCAAAGCTCCGGTGCGAGGGGTGCAGGCTCCCACACCACCCCAGCACTCTTACATATTGCACCTTTGAATAGTTATGATGAACATGTCTGTCTATCCTTTTTGAAAGAAAAAAACACTCTTTAAATATTTGGATTTGTTTTTTCACCGTCACCATACTTTCCTGTCTGTCCGGGCAGCAAGAGGCAAAATGATTTACCACATTCGAGCGGCGGCCATTTTCCTCCGACACCCCGCTCAGGGTGGGCGACTGCTGTGGTCCCCGTGCAGCGTCTGACGTATCATCATCATTTCTCTGCTTTCTTCTGCTTCTCTCCTCCTTTACCCTCATTCACGTGATCAGGTTCTCTGTTGTCAGCAGTGTTGTATAAAGCACCCGCAAGTCGTAACAGAAGTCATTTAAGGGACGGCGGGTTCAATCCTGTGTTTCATTTCTTAAAAGTTTTCCCTCTGCAGGAGCAGCTGTTCATTTGAAGGCCCACACCAGCGCTGTACGTGCAGTTTTTAGGTGCAGTCTTACGCCGACAGTTTTCTTTATTGTCCAGCCCATAATGAGCCATAGCTTTACTCACTTTGCAAACAATGTCTTAACTTTCTCATGCAGTTTATGAAGTTATTTTGTTGGTACCTAATTTGATGAGTTGGCCTGCGTCATAGTCTATCACAGTGCAAGGGCCACTGTCTCCAAAATAAGTGGGCCGGAATCATCCACCTTCTTTATTTGGTAGATAATAGCACTGGGTATTTTAAGGACATATTGGCACGTTTTGTCCCCGGTGTGTCGCCTCAGCGTTCAAGCTTCCCGCCCTGAGCGCGACGTCAGAGGAGCACAGCCTGAATAGGGTCAATTCACATGACTGTGCATGTAACCTCACGGCGATGCCGCGTCCAGACAGAATCTGACCCACTTTCTGTTCTCCGATGATGAAATTGCTTTATGGCGTGACTTCTTTAAAGAAGCTGTGGTCAAAGTGGTCAAATAAAATGGCCTGCTCTGTCATTAATGTGCAGTATGCTGCTCTTACCAAGTGTTGCAGTGCAGCTGAGCATCCAGCAGAGGGCAATCCAAGACCAACACGCAAGTCTCGAAAAACAGCATTGGTCACGTCAGAATCCATGATATCAATCTGGGTCATTTTAATACATAATATGGAGGATGGCTTCTGGTCTGTTTTTTTTCTTTTTTTTTTGGTTTAATAATCAAACATACATATTTGTTTGTCGGTCGCCGCGGCTCTGACCTCTGGCCGGACTGTGTTTGGTATTTCATAATGATGACCTCTGATCGCAGCAGTCCGGGAACTGATTTTGAAATCTGGACCCCAAACAAACAAATCACTGATGTTTGTTTGTCCTGTCAACAAACTTGTTCAAGAGAAGAAGAAGAAGGAAAAAAAAAAACACTCAACTCTTTCCTGGAATGCCACACAAAAACAGTCCACGAAACATTCCTGCTGTTTCCCAGTGAACCCCAGAAATGTTTTAATGATACCATGAAGCATATCATTTTGACAAACAATATCATGTTTTATATATTCAAAACAAGTGAATATCAGAGATTTATTTTCTCCCCCGTGTGTGTGTGTGTGTGTGTTTACTGCATACACTTGCTGCATTTTTTTCAGTGGGTTGGCCTCCGAGCAACAGCGTGATGTCACAGATATTGATTACTCTGCACTTTTTTGGGGGGCAAATGCCCTCAGCAATGATTTGCTGGTTCTGATCTGAACTGGGCTCTTTTCACTCAGCACTGTCGATTTAATTGCTGACACGATGCGCGTGACATATCTTGGATTTTTTCTTCTGCTTTGGTTCCCTGGAGTGCTCCATGGTAAGAACATTGCATTCTAACACGTCTCATTTCAGAGTTTGAGAGAAGCACTGCGGTACACCGCTCTCTTATCACCGTTTCAGCGCAAAGTGCAGCACGGCATTGTGATGCCCCCCGCCTGCCTCATGGTTATATTGTCTCTGAGCAAAACGAGTACGATCATGGAAGGACCCTCACTTATGCCTGTGAAAAAGGACATAAACCAGCAGTGGAGGGTTGGTGGGCAACAAGCACATGTCAAAGTGGCACATGGTCTCCTAAACCACAATGTATAGGTAAGAGATCAGCAGTATACTATATCCAACTGTATGTTACCTATCATGTTTTATGGATTAATACCACTTAATTCAACATTTTAATACTACAAAAGTATAACGTCACCTATCCATCAGTGTAGGAAAAATCAATGTAATGTTGTGACATTTCTAATTGAAACAATAAGCTATGTTTACCATCCATCTGTAATAAGCATCCAAGTAACCCCGAAGTGTACGACTCCACTTGGTTTTCTTTAACTGAAAGGAGCACAAATTGCTCCAATACCTACAGTAACATTTTAAAGGGACACTATGTTGTTTTGGGGGAAGAAATTCAAACTCAAATGTTTACATTTACCAAATTATTACCAAAGGTAATTATTTAAATTAAACTCAGAAATATATTTTTTTTCTCCATAACTGAATCAATGAGTTGTTCTCAGAGGAAAATAAGGTGCCCAGAGAGCTGTTTGAAGCCAGAAAGGTGGCAGGGTCCGCCACTGATATTTAACAGAGTAAAACAGTATTAAACTGTGTTGTTTCATGGTCAGTTTGTTTGTTCAGATTGTTCAGTCATGAAAACACAGAAAGATTGTTTTATTTGTTTGGGCAGTCAGTGAAGATCCTGCTCTTCTGATTAGAATTTGAATGCCCTAAACTACACAGTGCACTTTAAAATGTTCATTCATCTTTAATGAAATGGGCCTCCCTGTAACTCAAATATTGTCATATTTACATATCTTCGAAGAGGCCAGCTAGCCATTGGCAGCTTTGCCCACATTCAGCTGGTTAGCCTTTAGTTTAGCATGGGTCTTCCTAGGCTGCACAGTCACTGGGGCTGAAGCTGCTGACATTAACAATGGTCATAAATATCTTTGTGTGATTGTTTATTTTGTCCCCCTCAGTGGAAGAAGGCTGTATTCCACCAACGATACCCAATGCAAAGTACACAGAAAGCCTCACCGGTTGGTACGAAGAAGGAGACAAAATTAGGATCACATGTGACGAAGCATATGAACTCAAAAACAATGATGCCACAGCTGTATGTACGAATGGATCATGGTCCTCTGTGCCAGTCTGTGAGAGTAAGTCTGTCAGATGTTCTGCACCAATGAGCTGTAAAACTATCAGCGACTACAACGTCACTCATAGGTTTGAGTTCTCACCAGCTACACTAACCGAGCCAACCAAGCAGCCATCTGAGCACCCGAACCTACTCATGACCAATGTGCTGATTTTCACAGGAAGTGACGATGCATGTGATGCGCCCCCTAAAGTACCACACGCCGTCATCGTTGATCACGGATACCAGGAGCTGTTTGCTGCAGATACACATCTGCAGTATGAATGTGAAGACGGATATACTGCAGAGGGAGCAGGCAACGACAAAACCATCGTGTGCATAGCTGGAACCTGGACTGAAGGCCCGACGTGCAGTAAGTGGACATTGTGCTGAGATATGCAATGATAAAAATAGTTTCTATTGAATGTAAAAGAGAAATCTGACCTGTTGTTAATCCTCCCTGAGCAGCGATTGTCCAACCACAGATGAAGAATCTGTAACTGAGTATGAACTCTGCAACTTTGGATTTCTTTTGTCTTGAACTAGAGACGGATCAGCCGGCTGGGATGCAGACTGCTGGGACCTGCTGTAGCTTAGCCTCTGTGTTTCAGCATCATATCCATAGATGATATTATGTAGCCATCAAGTGCCTATTTCAGACCTTTTCACAGGCTTTGTTCATTTTAAAATGTCATTCAGAGACTTTAAACAACTCCAAATGTTAGCATTAGCTCGTGTTAGCCAGTAACAGCTGATAAATTCAGCTAGTGACAAAGCTGTGTAAGTGTGATCCCTGCATCTGTTAACTTCAGTGTGAGATCAACACCGTTGTATCAAACATTACAGTACTTTGACATTTGGGTGGTAAATCTGCCACAGTTGTTCTGAGAGAGATTCTGGTGGCATCAGTTCAGCAGCGCTTCTAAACACAGTATGAAGTACCAGTACTTGTACCCTGTAGTCAGTGTTGTTAGAAGAACACAAAGATCATATTTGAGTCAAAGTCAAAACATAGTGTTATAGTGTTTATAGTGTTACTTCCCCCACAAACAGTACTTGGATAAAAGTACTAATACTAAGTGGATCCAAAAGATTTTTTCTGGCAATAAATTCACTTAAGTATCAAAAAGTAAAAGTAAAGCAATACATAGAAATTAATCCAACTCATCTGAGTTGGCAGCTGGTTAGCATGCTATCATAAAACTATCTATTATAATATTTAAACATTTTTTTTAACATTTCATTTAACTTTATTAATAAATGTCTGGTGAGTTAAATGAAACTGTATTTTGTTACCACTCAGGCAGTGCAGCCACACCTGGTGCTGGACACGGTGGATCCACAGAGGGAGCAACAGGTGGCAGTGGGACACAACCTGCAGGTGGAGTATTGGGTGTGGACGAGTGTGCATCTGTCTCTCCAGTCTGTTCTGTCTGTAGTATATGTGCTACATTTGTCAGGCGTCTACTTGCTGACACAGGAAGACCGACACAGATGGACACAGAGCGCACACAGCTACTTAGGAATATGTCGTCATGTGTTAGATTTGAAGTTATTTTCTGTTTGAGTGAGTCTTGAGTTCTCTCTCATCCTGTCAGGCAGAGGAACCACACCAAGTACTGGACATGGAGGAGGTTCATCTGACAGCAGTCTACAGCCTGCAGGTGGAGGTAGGCTGGTGAAAAAATAACACTTCACTGTAGATTCAGAAGAAAATGAATCGTTAGGATAAAAAATGCTCAGAAAGGAATGAATGGCAAAGAAGGTACGAAACTTATATACACTTACTGTAGTAGAAGTGACTATGTGTCTCATGTTCTCTGCATTTATACCTTCCTCTGTTCTGTGTCTTACAGGATCTTCTACCACCTCTGACTCAAACGGGAGCGACAGCAGACCTTCATTCTTACCAAGTAAATCCTTCACCTGCATTGCTGCTTGTACATCACATGTGTCAGACTTGTTTTATTGCTGGATTTAAGCTAAATTTTGTTCCGGGTGGTAATTGAGAGACATCTGTATCACTTGAGTACAGCCTTACTGAGTGGTTGTGGCAGTGCCTGTTGGTGGGAAGCCAGTGAGGGATCCTGCTTTTATCATGACACTAATAACTGCCACTGATTGGTTGGTTGGTGTGCCTTCATGACAGAGAGTGGTGTGTGTGTCAGGGATAGTGTGTATTTTCTGTGTCACTGGCAGGTGAAGAGAAGCAGCTGGTGACATCATGTGGTGTTGAGGAGCACAGTGCTGTCAATAACCTCCTTTATTATTTCAGTTAACAACTGTGGACGATACCCGTTCGTTCCATATGCCGCTGTGGAAGCTGGACGAATGAATTTGAGATACCGATGTGATGAATATCACACACTAGTTGGTTTAGACACCGTGGTGTGTCACAGCGATCGCAGTTGGTCAAAACTACCTGACTGCAAAGGTATAAACAAATCGATGCTACATTTTCTTTATCCCCAAAAGTCTGTCAGAGTCAGTCACTAAATATTTCTACATTTTCTGTTTACTTTGTGCAGAGAAATCCTGTGTCCTGAATCCTGCTCGATATCCTCTTTTACAACTATCTGGATTTCAACATTTAACAGGAGCGTGGAAACATTTTCACTGTATTTGGCCTGGTTACTACACTTTTGTTATGTGTGATAATGGAGAGATAACGACTGGACAATGTAAGTATAATCTCTTTATATTTTAATTTGACATGTCGCTTCCAGTGTGATTATTTTTATAGTCAGCAAACATACAGGAATATAAACTTTTAAAGATCTAAATCACTGTTTAAAAGGAATACTGATGTTTAAAAGAACACAAGGATAAATTCATACACAGTGAGGGAAGTGGTTTCTGTTTAAAGCAGGCCTGGCCAACCCGCCGCTCCCGAGCTGCATGCGGCTCGTGAACGCAACATAAAACTGCCCGCTCGGCAACCTTATTGTTGAGTAAACAATTTGTGTCAGATTCGCGCTGAAAATGGCAGGGAAAAAATGCTCAGCAAAACGATAATAGGAGGATGAACCCATGCTTAATGACGTTATTAACAGAGTGGGAGAGTTTATATATTTTCGTTGAACGTAATGGGAAGCCATTTTGCCTCTTATGCCATGTGTCATTAGCGCATTTTAAGGCTTCAAATCTTCAGCGAGCTTCAACTTCGCAAGCACAAGTCAATCACTTTGAAAAGGCAGGCAGAAAAGCAGACGCAGTTGTTAAAAAAAATTACGAAGCACTCAGAGTCCGTAATGGTTGCGTCGTATCAACTGGCTTGGTACAATACACAAGCTAAAAAGCCATACAATGAAGGGGAGCTTGTTAAAAAATGCCTCACTGACGCTGAAATCTGTCTCCTGAAAACCACAAACTAAATCGAATGGTATCAGACATCTAACTGTCCCTCCACACTGTTGAACACAGAGTATTGGACATCAGCACGGCTATTGAATCGCAGTCGCATTCTGATCTTCAATCGTGAGTATTTTCGTGTCGCATTGGATGAGTCTTGTGACATACAAGACAAGCCTCAGTTGGCAATAACTGAACAGTCTGTGTCAAACGATTGTGTGATCAGAGAACTCCTTGATATTGTGCCATTAAAAGACAGAACCTGTGGCACAGATGTGAAAGAAACAATGACTGCAGTAACCACGGATGGAGCGCCGGCCATGATCGGAGCCTGTGATGGAAATCGTCAACTACATCCGCACGCATGCGCTTAACCACAGGCAATTCAAGATGCTCGCTGCTGAGCTGGACCAAGGGCTTCCAGGCCCTGCACTGTGAGGTGGCTGTCAAAAGGCGAGATACTCTCTCCCTTCTTTGAGCCTTTAGATGCCGTGAAACTGTTCACGGAAGAGAAGGACAAGGACTCCCCCGAGCTCTCGGACCCCAACTGGATTATGGATCTGGCCTTTTTGGTCGACATGCTGTGTCATTTGGACAGACTGAACTTGACCCTGCAGGGTAACTTAAAAATGCTACCTGACCCCCTGCAAAGTGTGTTTGCCTTTGTCAACCAACTGAAGCTGTTCCAGACACATATTCAAAAGGGAGATTTAGCGCATTTCCCCATTTCGCTAAAAGCCAGCAGGCAAGTCACCAGCACCACCCTGAATAAGCAAACAGCCAGATCTGCAACACTGGTTGAAAACCTGCACCAAAGCTTTGTGACCCTGTTCCGTGATCTACAACTGAAAAGGCCACAGATTACGTTCCTCGTCGACCCGTTTGATGCGGAGACTGTGGCTGAGTTGGAGATGATCGATCTTTGTGAGGAGGACCAACTGAAACCTGCTTTAAGGGAAGGGACCAACGAGTTCTGGAAAAGTGTGCCAATGGATAAATATCCCAATGTCGAATGGGCTGCACTCAAGATACTGTCAATGCAACATACGTCTGCGAGTCTGTGTTTCCTACCCTGAACCACGTGAAATCAAAGCATCGATCTGTTCTGACTGACACACGTGAAAGAATTGCTTCGAGTGGTCCTACTCATAAGTTTTTGTCTGTGTAGCTGAAGCCTGATACATCTTCTTCCTCGGTGTCATAAAGCTCCACTGTCGTCAAAAAATCTATTCAAACACACCAGTGAGTGGAGACCGCTCAGTCCACAGCTGCCTCCGTTGCCAGCGCCTGTTACAAAATCAAGCAGATCTCCAGGTTGTCGGGCAATTTACATGAGTTAAAGTGGGGTGAAGACGTCAAGCAGTGACGAGTGCAGACAAACCAGTTAATAATAAAACCATGCAATAAAATATTATTAAAATCTCATGCAAATAAAGGCACAGCACGCAACAATATAGAATACTTAAAAACAGTCACTTCTGCTCTTTGCCATATATACCAGCTCTTTGTGGTCAGGGGGAGGTGTGACCGACACACCCATTCATTTCAGTCTGAGATGCTTTAGTGTGACATCTGGTGTCAGTGAATGTCGTATATAGAACCTTTAAACCACCGACTGAAATATTCACTGCTTCTGTTGGTTCTTTTCAGGTTGTAATTACTATGTAAGTATTACTGTTTTATTTAACTTCTTAAGAAATACATTGTTAAATTGTTCTTCATTTTTTCAGTTTTATATTCATTTATGATCTGTCAGCATTGTTACTTATTGTCTGTGTTGTAACCAGGGACATTGCCTGTAAAGTACAGCAGAGGAGTTACTGCAGGACCGACAACAAAGACAAAGACCTCCATCAGAAAACGACGACACCAACCAAACTTTTGTCACATTTGTTTTGGATTTTATCGTTATTGCTTTTGAAAAAAATTGCCAGACAATAAAAAACAGGCTGTGTTGGGACTGATTGTTCTTTGACCGTCAGCTTGGATGTTTACGATTAGAATGAAATGACTCTTGAATACTTTGAATGCATGAATGCAGTTTATATGGTCCACTACTGACTGAGACAGTCGGAATAAAATGTTTGTCAGGAATCTTAACAGAGACCTCTGTGTTATTTTGTCTACAAACTGTTTGGAGCGCTCCCTCCACTGTGGCTGCCAACGATTCTGATGGCAGCACAATTCATGATGGTTCATTAACAGGATCACAGCTGTGCTGAGTCAGTTTAATCCTTTCAGTCAGAGGAGAAACACAAGTATAGATTGTTAAACATGAATCCACAGTCCTTCCACTGAACATGAACGTGTGAATCAGTAAAAGGTAAAAGCAACATCAACACAAAGTATGCAGATGCGTGGACGTGCTGCAGGTGGGCCTGAAGCTGTAGAACCAGCCTTCATGTTGGACCACAGTGTCTGAAGGTTCACTGACAGAGTCACGACAGCACTGATTCAGTTTCACCACCACTAATCAAGATGGATTAACAAGAAAAGTAGTCTGCAGTCATCCTGATGCTCTGACAGCAGCACTTTGAGCTAAATGCTAACATCAGGATGCTATCACTCTCACAATGACAATGATAGAATGCTAACAATAAGCCTGTGTAACGCTTACCATCCTCCTATTAGTTCAGAGTGTCAGCATGCTAACACGAGCTCATTAGCACAGACTGAAGCAATGACAATGTTGTGATAATAGGACAAATGAAATGTGCTGACTGTGGATCACTGTGAAGACAGAAAATGTGGAGACTACTGGACTTGAAGCAAAGAGAGACACAATTCCTCTCTAGCAACATATTTTTATTTAATTGCTTCAGATCCACTGCAAACATGTACATAAACAGCATTTGAACGTACTAAACTGGGATTTGTTGGTTTTCCTACAAAACGTCATCTCACTAGTGAAGGATTCTCAAAATGACATCCGTATCCGTGTAGATCTGGGTGTACCAAAGGTGTGTAGTGTGCTCAGAAGCAATCAAAGGCTCAAATATGAGTTCAAGATATAATGTCAGTCCAGAGGGGGACCAGGCTGGATAAATTAGTGAATGTGGGCGGGTACGACTGACCTCTGATCACACCAGTCCGGGAATTCATTTCGAAATTTAGACTCTCGATAAGCAAATAGATGTTTTTGTTGAAAGAGTTGGATGGCAAATGATCCACTGGTGGTTCTTCTCTCTGAACAAATGAATCATTGTCTCAGGCCTTTAGAACTCCTGCAGTCATGTGGAATAAATACAAAACAGCGTCAGCTGAGGTCAGGAAGCCATGCTGAACACAAAACTGAACACAATCTCTGTTTGTTGGGAACCTCATTTAAACGAAACACATCTGAATCTGGAGTGTTCCGCTGTTTGTTTTTTTACATCATCTGAATGTGATTAACAATAATTTGTGATTCCGAATTAATTCTAATAAAGGTGTTTGTGTAAAGTGGAGGGCTCTCTGTATTTTAATTCTGAGTGTGTTTGTGTTTCTCTGTACATGTGTTCTTGCTCTCGTCGCCTGTGTGCTCGTCTGTCTTCAGGCTCCAGATCCACAGCATGATGCCTGAGTGTTTACTCAACAAACTTTTGGGGAGGGGAAGGTCCTCAGCAGTTATTAACTGGCTGCGATCTGGACCAGGCTCACAGGTCTCCTCAGTCGTGGGATGATTTAACTCCTGACAACATGTGCAACAGGTATCTTGGATTTCTTCTTCTGATCTGGTGTCCTGGAGAGCTACATGGTAAGAACATTGAGTCATTTCACCAACAGTCATCTGAATTGCTTTCAAACAAATACAGTCCCTGTAGAGTAATCCTGCCGATGACTGTGTTTCAGCACAAAGTGCAACACAGTCCTGCAGTGCTCCCTCACTGGATGGTGGTAAATTCTCCCTAAAGCGTGAGACTTATGCTCATGGAACGTACGTGACGTACTCCTGCGATCTTGGACGTAAACCAGCAGTGGAGGGCTGGTGGGCGAGAAGCACATGTCAGAACGGGACGTGGTCTCCACAACCACGATGCATCAGTAAGTCTATAGTTCAGTCTTTCTTTGTCTTTTTTTTGCACTGTCGCTCTATGACTGACAGTGACAGTCTGTTACTTTGGTCCTGACTGAACTCTTCCGCGCATCAGCTGGACTGTCAAGAAATTGAAGCACTTCACTGATCCTCTGACTAAGTTAGAAATAACTTTATATCTTAATCTGATATCCACAGTCAAGGTGGTGGAACACTCCCTTTAACAGGAAGTCTTTTAAGATATATATACTGACATCTTAGAAATACAAATCACCTAAATGGGTTTAAGACCATCACCACAGTAAAACTGTGATTTTGTGTCTTTCTTTCCCCCTCAGTGGAACGAGACTGTATTCCACCAAAGATACCCAATGCAAAGAACACAGAAAGCCTCACCGGTTGGTACGAAAACGGAGACAAAATTAGGATCACATGTGACGAAGCATATGAAGTCACGTACTCATGTACGAATGGATTATGGTCCTCTGTGCCAGTCTGTGAGAGTAAGTCTGTCAGATGTTCTGCACCAATGAGCTGTTAAACTATCAGCGACTACAACGTCACTCATAGGTTTGAGTTCTCACCAGCTACACTAACCGAGCCAACCAAGCAGCCATCTGAGCACCCGAACCTACTCATGACCAATGTGCTGATTTTCACAGGAAGTGCAGATGCATGTGATGCGCCACCTAAAATACCGCACGCCGTCATCGTTGATCACAGACACCAGGAGCTGTTTGCTGCAGATACACATCTGCAGTATGAATGTGAAGACGGATATACTGCAGAGGGAGCAGGCACCGACAAAACCATTGTGTGCATAGCTGGAACCTGGACTGAAGGCCCGACGTGCAGTAAGTGGACATTGTGCTGAGATATGCAATGATAAAAATAATTTCTACTGAATGTAAAAGAGAAAACTGACCTGTTGTTAATCCTCCCTGAGCAGCGATTGTCCAACCACAGATGAAGAATCTGTAACTGAGTATGAACTCTGCAACTTTGGATTTCTTTTGTCTTGAACTAGAGACGGATCAGCCGGATGGGATGCAGACTGCTGGGACCTGCTGTAGCTTAGCCTCTGTGTTTCAGCATCATATCCATTGATGGTATTATGTAGCCATCAAGTGCCTATTTCAGACCTTTTCACAGGCTTTGTTCATTTTAAAATGTCATTCATAGACTTCTAAGAACTCCAAATGTTAGCATTAGCTCGTGTTAGCCAGTAACAGCTGATAAATTCAGCTAGTGACAAAGCTGTGTAAGTGTGATCCCTGCATCTGTTAACTTCAGTGTGAGATCAACACCGTTGTATCAAACATTACAGTACTTTGACATTTGGGTGGTAAATCTGCCACAGTTGTTCTGAGAGAGATTCTGGTGGCATCAGTTCAGCAGCGCTTCTAAACACAGTATGAAGTACCAGTACTTGTACCCTGTAGTCAGTGTTGTTAGAAGAACACAAAGATCATATTTGAGTCAAAGACAAAACATAGTGTTATAGTGTTTCTAGTGTTACTTCCCCCACAAACAGTACTTGGATAAAAGTACTAATACTAAGTGGATCCAAAAGATTTTTTCTGGCAATAAATTCACTTAAGTATCAAAAAGTAAAAGTAAAGCAATACATAGAAATTAATCCAACTCATCTGAGTTGGCAGCTGGTTAGCATGCTATCATAAAACTATCTATTATAATATTTAAACATTTTTTTAACATTTCATTTAACTTCATTAATAAATGTCTGGTGAGTTAAATGAAACTGTATTTTGTTACCACTCAGGCAGTGCAGCCACACCTGGTGCTGGACACGGTGGATCCACAGAGGGAGCAACAGGTGGCAGTGGGACACAACCTGCAGGTGGAGTATTGGGTGTGGACGAGTGTGCATCTGTCTCTCCAGTCTGTTCTGTCTGTAGTATATGTGCTACATTTGTCAGGCGTCTACTTGCTGACACAGGAAGACCGACACAGATGGACACAGAGCGCACACAGCTACTTAGGAATATGTCGTCATGTGTTAGATTTGAAGTTATTTTCTGTTTGAGTGAGTCTTGAGTTCTCTCTCATCCTGTCAGGCAGAGGAACCACACCAAGTACTGGACATGGAGGAGGTTCATCTGACAGCAGTCTACAGCCTGCAGGTGGAGGTAGGCTGGTGAAAAAATAACACTTCACTGTAGATTCAGAAGAAAATGAATCGTTAGGATAAAAAATGCTCAGAAAGGAATGAATGGCAAAGAAGGTACGAAACTTATATACACTTACTGTAGTAGAAGTGACTATGTGTCTCATGTTCTCTGCATTTATACCTTCCTCTGTTCTGTGTCTTACAGGATCTTCTACCACCTCTGACTCAAACGGGAGCGACAGCAGACCTTCATTCTTACCAAGTAAATCCTTCACCTGCATTGCTGCTTGTACATCACATGTGTCAGACTTGTTTTATTGCTGGATTTAAGCTAAATTTTGTTCCGGGTGGTAATTGAGAGACATCTGTATCACTTGAGTACAGCCTTACTGAGTGGTTGTGGCAGTGCCTGTTGGTGGGAAGCCAGTGAGGGATCCTGCTTTTATCATGACACTAATAACTGCCACTGATTGGTTGGTTGGTGTGCCTTCATGACAGAGAGTGGTGTGTGTGTCAGGGATAGTGTGTATTTTCTGTGTCACTGGCAGGTGAAGAGAAGCAGCTGGTGACATCATGTGGTGTCGAGGAGCACAGTGCTGTCAATAACCTCCTTTATTATTTCAGTTAACAACTGTGGACGATACCCAGACGTTCCATATGCCGCTGTGGAAGCTGGTCAAATGAATTTGAGATACCGATGTGATGAATATCACACACTAGTTGGTTTAGACACCGTGGTGTGTCACAGCGATCGCAGTTGGTCAAAACTACCTGACTGCAAAGGTATAAACAAATCGATGCTACATTTTCTTTATCCCCAAAAGTCTGTCAGAGTCAGTCACTAAATATTTCTACATTTTCTGTTTACTTTGTGCAGAGAAATCCTGTGTCCTGAATCCTGCTCGATATCCTCTTTTACAACTATCTGGACTTCAACATTTAACAGGAGCGTGGAAACGTTTTGACTGTATTTGGTCTGGTTACTACACTTATGTTATGTGTCTTAATGGAGAGATAACGGCTGGACGATGTAAGTATAATCTCTTTATATTTTAATTTGACATGTCGCTTCCAGTGTGATTATTTTTATAGTCAGCAAACATACAGGAATATAAACTTTTAAAGATCTAAATCACTGTTTAAAAGTTTAAAGCAGGCCTGGCCAACCCGCCGCTCCCGAGCTGCATGCGGCTCGTGAACGCAACATAAAACTGCCCACTCGGCAACCTTATTGTTGAGTAAACAATTTGTGTCAGATTCGCGCTGAAAATGGCAGGGAAAAAATGCTCAGCAAAACGATAATAGGAGGATGAACCCATGCTTAATGACGTTATTAACAGAGTGGGAGAGTTTATATATTTTCGTTGAACGTAATGGGAAGCCATTTTGCCTCTTATGCCATGTGTCATTAGCGCATTTTAAGGCTTCAAATCTTCAGCGAGCTTCAACTTCACAAGCACAAGTCAATCACTTTGAAAAGGCAGGCAGAAAAGCAGACGCAGTTGTTAAAAAAAATTACGAAGCACTCAGAGTCCGTAATGGTTGCGTTGTATCAACTGGCTTGGTACAATACACAAGCTAAAAAGCCATACAATGAAGGGGAGCTTGTTAAAAAATGCCTCACTGACGCTGAAATCTGTCTCCTGAAAACCACAAACTAAATCGAATGGTATCAGACATCTAACTGTCCCTCCACACTGTTGAACACAGAGTATTGGACATCAGCACGGCTATTGAATCGCAGTCGCATTCTGATCTTCAATCGTGAGTATTTTCGTGTCGCATTGGATGAGTCTTGTGACATACAAGACAAGCCTCAGTTGGCAATAACTGAACAGTCTGTGTCAAACGATTGTGTGATCAGAGAACTCCTTGATATTGTGCCATTAAAAGACAGAACCTGTGGCACAGATGTGAAAGAAACAATGACTGCAGTAACCGCGGATGGAGCGCCGGCCATGATCGGAGCCTGTGATGGAAATCGTCAACTACATCCGCACGCATGCGCTTAACCACAGGCAATTCAAGATGCTCGCTGCTGAGCTGGACCAAGGGCTTCCAGGCCCTGCACTGTGAGGTGGCTGTCAAAAGGCGAGATACTCTCTCCCTTCTTTGAGCCTTTAGATGCCGTGAAACTGTTCACGGAAGAGAAGGACAAGGACTCCCCCGAGCTCTCGGACCCCAACTGGATTATGGATCTGGCCTTTTTGGTCGACATGCTGTGTCATTTGGACAGACTGAACTTGACCCTGCAGGGTAACTTAAAAATGCTACCTGACCCCCTGCAAAGTGTGTTTGCCTTTGTCAACCAACTGAAGCTGTTCCAGACACATATTCAAAAGGGAGATTTAGCGCATTTCCCCATTTCGCTAAAAGCCAGCAGGCAAGTCACCAGCACCACCCTGAATAAGCAAACAGCCAGATCTGCAACACTGGTTGAAAACCTGCACCAAAGCTTTGTGACCCTGTTCCGTGATCTACAACTGAAAAGGCCACAGATTACGTTCCTCGTCGACCCGTTTGATGCGGAGACTGTGGCTGAGTTGGAGATGATCGATCTTTGTGAGGAGGACCAACTGAAACCTGCTTTAAGGGAAGGGACCAACGAGTTCTGGAAAAGTGTGCCAATGGATAAATATCCCAATGTCGAATGGGCTGCACTCAAGATACTGTCAATGCAACATACGTCTGCGAGTCTGTGTTTCCTACCCTGAACCACGTGAAATCAAAGCATCGATCTGTTCTGACTGACACACGTGAAAGAATTGCTTCGAGTGGTCCTACTCATAAGTTTTTGTCTGTGTAGCTGAAGCCTGATACATCTTCTTCCTCGGTGTCATAAAGCTCCACTGTCGTCAAAAAACCTATTCAAACACATCAGTGAGTGGAGACCGCTCAGTCCACAGCTGCCTCCGTTGCCAGCGCCTGTTACAAAATCAAGCAGATCTCCAGGTTGTCGGGCAATTAACATGAGTTAAAGTGGGGTGAAGACGTCAAGCAGTGACGAGTGCAGACAAACCAGTTAATGATAAAACCATGCAATAAAATATTATTAAAATCTCATGCAAATAAAGACACAGCACGCAACAATATAGAATACTTAAAAACAGTCACTTCTGCTCTTTGCCATATATACCAGCTCTTTGTGGTCAGGGGGAGGTGTGACCGACACACCCATTCATTTCAGTCTGAGATGCTTTAGTGTGACATCTGGTGTCAGTGAATGTCGTATATAGAACCTTTAAACCACCGACTGAAATATTCACTGCTTCTGTTGGTTCTTTTCAGGTTGTAATTACTCTGTAAGTATTACTGTTTTATTTAACTTCTTAAGAAATACATTGTTAAATTGTTTTTTTGCATTCAATGTTGGTCAACACTTCATTTTTTCAGTTTTATATTCATTTATGATCTGTCAGCATTGTTACTTATTGTCTGTGTTGTAACCAGGGACGTTGCCTGTAAAGTACAGCAGAGGAGTTACTGCAGGACCGACAACAAAGACAAAGACCTCCATCAGAAAACGACGACACCAACCAAACTTTTGTCACATTTGTTTTGGATTTTATCGTTATTGCTTTTGAAAAAAATTGCCAGACAATAAAAAACAGGCTGTGTTGGGACTGATTGTTCTTTGACCGTCAGCTTGGATGTTTACGATTAGAATGAAATGACTCTTGAATACTTTGAATGCATGAATGCAGTTTATATGGTCCACTACTGACTGAGACAGTCGGAATAAAATGTTTGTCAGGAATTTTAACAGAGACCTCTGTGTTATTTTGTCTACAAACTGTTTGGAGCGCTCCCTCCACTGTGGCTGCCAACGATTCTGATGGCAGCACAATTCATGATGGTTCATTAACAGGATCACAGCTGTGCTGAGTCAGTTTAATCCTTTCAGTCAGAGGAGAAACACAAGTATAGATTGTTAAACATGAATCCACAGTCCTTCCACTGAACATGAACGTGTGAATCAGTAAAAGGTAAAAGCAACATCAACACAAAGTATGCAGATGCGTGGACGTGCTGCAGGTGGGCCTGAAGCTGTAGAACCAGCCTTCATGTTGGACCACAGTGTCTGAAGGTTCACTGACAGAGTCACGACAGCACTGATTCAGTTTCACCACCACTAATCAAGATGGATTAACAAGAAAAGTAGTCTGCAGTCATCCTGATGCTCTGACAGCAGCACTTTGAGCTAAATGCTAACATCAGGATGCTATCACTCTCACAATGACAATGATAGAATGCTAACAATAAGCACGTGTAACGCTTACCATCCTCCTATTAGTTCAGAGTGTCAGCATGCTAACACGAGCTCATTAGCACAGACTGAAGCAATGACAATGTTGTGATAATAGGACAAATGAAATGTGCTGACTGTGGATCACTGTGAAGACAGAAAATGTGGAGACTACTGGACTTGAAGCAAAGAGAGACACAATTCCTCTCTAGCAACATATTTTTATTTAATTGCTTCAGATCCACTGCAAACATGTACATAAACAGCATTTGAACGTACTAAACTGGGATTTGTTGGTTTTCCTACAAAACGTCATCTCACTAGTGAAGGATTCTCAAAATGACATCCGTATCCGTGTAGATCCCGGTGTACCAAAGGTGTGTAGTGTGCTCAGAAGCAATCAAAGGCTCAAATATGAGTTCAAGATATAATGTCAGTCCAGAGGGGGACCAGGCTGGATAAATTAGTGAATGTGGGCGGGTACGACTGACCTCTGATCACACCAGTCCGGGAATTCATTTCGAAATTTAGACTCTCGATAAGCAAATAGATGTTTTTGTTGAAAGAGTTGGATGGCAAATGATCCACTGGTGGTTCTTCTCTCTGAACAAATGAATCATTGTCTCAGGCCTTTAGAACTCCTGCAGTCATGTGGAATAAATACAAAACAGCGTCAGCTGAGGTCAGGAAGCCATGCTGAACACAAAACTGAACACAATCTCTGTTTGTTGGGAACCTCATTTAAACGAAACACATCTGAATCTGGAGTGTTCCGCTGTTTGTTTTTTTTCATCATCTGAATGTGATTAACAATAATTTGTGATTCCGAATTAATTCTAATAAAGGTGTTTGTGTAAAGTGGAGGGCTCTCTGTATTTTAATTCTGAGTGTGTTTGTGTTTCTCTGTACATGTGTTCTTGCTCTCGTCGCCTGTGTGCTCGTCTGTCTTCAGGCTCCAGATCCACAGCATGATGCCTGAGTGTTTACTCAACAAACTTTTGGGGAGGGGAAGGTCCTCAGCAGTTATTAACTGGCTGCGATCTGGACCAGGCTCACAGGTCTCCTCAGTCGTGGGATGATTTAACTCCTGACAACATGTGCAACAGGTATCTTGGATTTCTTCTTCTGATCTGGTGTCCTGGAGAGCTACATGGTAAGAACATTGAGTCATTTCACCAACAGTCATCTGAATTGCTTTCAAACAAATACTGTCCCTGTAGAGTAATCCTGCCGATGACTGTGTTTCAGCACAAAGTGCAACACAGTCCTGCAGTGCTCCCTCACTGGATGGTGGTAAATTCTCCCTAAAGCGTGAGACTTATGCTCATGGAACGTACGTGACGTACTCCTGCGATCTTGGACGTAAACCAGCAGTGGAGGGCTGGTGGGCGAGAAGCACATGTCAGAACGGGACGTGGTCTCCACAACCACGATGCATCAGTAAGTCTATAGTTCAGTCTTTCTTTGTCTTTTTTTTGCACTGTCGCTCTATGACTGACAGTGACAGTCTGTTACTTTGGTCCTGACTGAACTCTTCCGCGCATCAGCTGGACTGTCAAGAAATTGAAGCACTTCACTGATCCTCTGACTAAGTTAGAAATAACTTTATATCTTAATCTGATATCCACAGTCAAGGTGGTGGAACACTCCCTTTAACAGGAAGTCTTTTAAGATATATATACTGACATCTTAGAAATACAGATCACCTAAATGGGTTTAAGACCAGCACCACAGTAAAACTGTGATTTTGTGTCTTTCTTTCCCCCTCAGTGGAACGAGACTGTATTCCACCAACGATACCCAATGCAAAGAACACAGAAAGCCTCACCGGTTGGTACGAAGAAGGAGACAAAATTAGGATCATATGTGACGAAGCATATGAACTCAAAAACAATGATGCCACGGCTCTATGTACGAATGGATCATGGTCCTCTGTGCCAGTCTGTGAGAGTAAGTCTGTCAGATGTTCTGCACCAATGAGCTGTTAAACTATCAGCGACTACAACGTCACTCATAGGTTTGAGTTCTCACCAGCTACACTAACCGAGCCAACCAAGCAGCCATCTGAGCACCCGAACCTACTCATGACCAATGTGCTGATTTTCACAGGAGGTGCTGATGCATGTGATGCGCCCCCTAAAGTACCACACGCCGTCATCGTTGATCACGGATACCAGGAGCTGTTTGCTGCAGATACACATCTGCAGTATGAATGTGAAGACGGATATACTGCAGAGGGAGCAGGCACCGACAAAACCATCGTGTGCATAGCTGGAACCTGGACTGAAGGCCCGACGTGCAGTAAGTGGACAGTGCGCCAGTGTTGAAAATACTTGACTGACTTTGTATGGTAAAAGTGAAACGGGAGGGGGAGAGGGGAAAGAAAGTAAAAAGAAAGAGATACATAAACCCATGGATAAATGATCTCTGTACATTCAGCGATAACTCACCTAAACACATCGTCTGCATCCTTAAGGTCTAACGAACATGTTGACGCTCCTCTCTCATAAAACAGTTGCAAAGCCAAGTGTTTTCAAAGAATTGTTTATGTCACTGTTCAGTGGCATCAGTGTCTAATAGCTATCAGTTTTCTTTATTCCTTTTGTTGTAATTTCATTTTTTTTTTTGCCTGGCATGCAAGTAATTACAAACTCCACAGATGTCAAATCTCATGAGCACAGTCCTGCTTCTGAAAGTGGCGCTGTGTATTCAGAATTTTAATATTTACAATATGAATGAAATGTCACGTCAGGGTAAAAAAGGGGAAAAACTAAAGAAGGGAAAAGAGGACCCAAACGCAGTACGCACGGTAGGCAAGGATATGGGAACAAACGTAAGGCGAGCTTTATTAAAAAAGCTGATTACAAAAAAAAAAACAAAAGCAGGCAAACATTCAACAGGCAAAGTAGCAAACAAAACCAAGAGGACAAAGTAGCAAAATAAACAGTTCAACAAAGTTCAAAAGAAAAAATCAAAGTTCAACTAAGACATGGAAATCTTGAAACCAAAACATACCAAATCGGGACAGGAACATGGAACATGGAACATGGAGCATGGAGCATGGAGCATGGAGCATGGAGCATGGAGCATGGAGCATGGAACCGCAAACAGAAAACAATGACTGGACGAGGAGTGAGGGGAAACACAGAGACTAAATACACAGACACTAATGACATGACGAGGAACAGGTGAGGAGAGAGGAGGAAGGAAGCCAGGTGAGATAATGAGGGGGAGGAGCACAGAGGAACAGACCAGGAGGGAACAAGACAACAGACAGAGGGAGCCAGAGGGGAGAACTTAAAGGACACATGAGGGCATGGAAAATCAAAACATGAGACACAAGACATGGAGAAAGCAAAACGAGACCCAAGACATGGAGAAAGCAAAACATAACACAAGACAAGATACAAGGATGAAAATCAAATACAAGAAACCAAAACCAGAAACAAGAACAAAACAAACAGGAGACATGACATGAAAAATATAATGATAATAATAACACAAACCCAGAAATGTTTATTCTTTCCATAACTGTACCATTAATATGTTTACAGCTTGTTCTGTTGCACTTAGAACTGTTGCAGCGTTGGTCATCGTGATGTATGTTTGTGAGTGACTGATGGTTCTTCAGGAACAGGTGGAGGAGACACTACATCTGCTGGCAGTGGGACGCCGCCTGCAGGTGGAGGTAGGTTTTAGTTTGTCTCATCTTCAAATATGAGAAAAGCATGATGGGAAAGTTGTTCACACATCAACCTCCTGGTGCTTTCCTAACTGGTGCGTTCACTGTGTCTTACAGGATCTTCTAGCAGCTCTGGATCGAATACGGGAGACACTGAACGTCGCCTTACTACAAGTGAATTAGTAGATTCATTTCACCTTTTACATCACATGTAGTGCATCTTATCTCTGCCTCTGTCAGGACCTTTTTACTGGCTCATTTGGGGAAAATGTGAATAACTACTCGCTATTTCATTCACAGCTGAATCTATAGCCACAGCTCTTACTGGTAACATTATGGAGGGATTTGTTCACAGACTGGGTCCATCAGCCAGTAAAAGGGAATCAAAATGTTGGGTGTAATTTTAGATTGCTCTACTCTGCACTTGAAATCATTTGTTTCCAGAAACCTCTTTTTTTTCTGTTTCAGTCGACATATGTGGGGACCCCCCCAAGATTCCAAAGGCTGTGGTTGCGCGAACCCTCAGGAGGTCTGTGAAGTACAGCTGCCAACAATATTACAAACGACTCGGTCCAGAGTCTGTGAGGTGTTACAGCGATGGCACATGGTCAGAACTACCCAGCTGTGAAGGTATACACAAATCTGTTTTAAAGGCCTGTCACAGAAGGCGGCTGGCGAAAAACCAGGTTAACAAACTTTTTTTTTTTTCCTTTTGTGCAGCTTCCTTCTGCGTCGTGAACACTCTTGAATATCCTGACTTAAAACCCGCTGGAGAGATTTATCTAGAGGATGGTGACACTGTCAGACTGGAATGTGTGGATCGAGCAGAATGGTGGTTTAATAACTATTCTGATGGCGAGTGCGATAACAGAATAATTCATCTTTCCAGGTGTAAGTATCACTTTACATTATTAAGTTTTAAATGAGAGTTAAATGAAAAGACAGCCTTTTGGGGCCTTATTTCCGAAAAGTGGAATGGAGGCGAACGGCAAGAGACAAATGAACGTTTGATTCTGTTTAAATTTTGCCATTAATTAAACATAGGAATTAAATCTTTCAGGTTGAGAGACTCGCAGTTTTGTCGTTAAACTAATGAAATATAAGTCTGTGAAAATCAGTAACAATGAGAAACCTTGTAGAGTCAGTCCAGTATATCAGCTAGATCACAGACATGAAGACCTCTCCTTCCACATATGGCCAGATGTGACGGCCATGTTGGTGTTGATGTGAGAACCCCAGTGCGGAACAAAGTTCACTACATCTCCCGTTCAGCTGCCAGGCTACAAAGAATATTTGATTCGCAGAACTTTCTATTATCTCAAAATTTGATTGTTCAAGTTGCTGTATGTTTTTTTGGTTTGTTTATTTTTTGTTTTTTTTGAGCCAGCAGATTCAGTCAAAGACCCCAAGTAAATTCAGATTTGAAGCAAACATCATGAATGTTTTGTCACACAGTAGTTTGAGTTCCTCTCATTGCATCGCAGAAAAAAGTGAGCTGTAGAAGTCAGTGGAACTGAAGATTGCCACGATACTCGTTCTTTACAAGTGTATGTAAAACTTGTGACCACTGTATGTCTCTGTATGCTTGTTTTCAGGTTGTTCTAAAGCTCAACTAGCTTTTGTGAGTATAACTCCTGAATCTTCCTTTAGAAAGAAGAACGCATGCTGATGATGACTTTGATCTTGAAATGTCTAAAATTAGATTTAATTTCTTTAAATGGGTTCTGTGAAGCTTTTGTTTTGTGCTGAAAGTCGTTAGTTCACGTCAGCGGACTTAATTTTTAGACTAAGGTTAGCTACTGCTGCTCTGTGTTAGCGGGGCAGAGAGAGGCCTGAGTCCTTCATAAAGAAGTCCAGCATCATTACAGGTGCACAAAGTAAGAATGTGCATCCTGTTGAATTTATAGTCAAAGCAAATAGGGGGCAGTATATCACCAGATCAAGCAACTGCTGCTAACGGTAGCTACCATTAGCTAATTAGCTCAGTTAGCTGTGCAGCAGTCCAAAATGAAAGTTTAGAGCACCGGGGGGGAGCGTCACTGTTGTCGCTACTACCACAGGAGCTTTGAATAAGGACGGGTCGGGGCTAGTTGGTTAGCATGTTAACTTCGGTATATATCGGCAGTGCAATACATACTCCAATTTCTCCACATTCTGATGCTAATTTTAGTTAATTTTTGAATGTGTTCGACAAAATTCTTACATAGTTCACCTTTAAACAACTCAAAATCATCCACCTGTATTGGCATCTGAGAGAAACAGGGAAGTTCTCATTTTCAACATCATCCACTCACATGGCAAATACAAAAACTTTTTAATGAATGTAAATTGATACAAATTGTTACGTAGAGTCCCTTTAAGTTTACAATTCTGTATTTAAAGTTCACCCTGTTTTTATCTCACTCTAATTGTTCATGGCTTGTGAACCCTCTGTCTCGTCACTAGAATACTTGCGACGGCTTTCTCACCAAGAGGAATTAACGGCACACCCTCGACTGGAACAACTGCCGACCTGGAAGCTTTTGGGAGACAACAAAGTTCTGATTGTGCTGTCACACACACAAAAGATTTCTGGTTTTCATGCTGATCTGTGAATGGCTGTGTGATGTAAAAGTAAACTGCTTGTCTGTCGGTTGCTCGAAACTACAAAACTCAACAGTTAAATATGGTGGACTGGAGCGAATAAAGTCTTTAACTGGAATTCTCCTTCTACTTTATTGTGTCTGCAGAAGTTCTGTTTTAATTGTCTTTACATGCCTCCTGTTCACCTTCTGGTCACAAATGACTGAAGGCTCTCCAAGGTCCCGGAGAGGACACCAGTATGTTGCAGGGCTAATAACTCACAAATGTGTAACTCATTGTTTTCAAATCAGATTTTATTCTTAATTTCTGGAAGTGACCATGTTTAAAGTGTAAGTGTCCAACAATGAATTCTGACCTGTCACAAAGCTCCACCAGCAAAAGCAGGAGGCATCCAGGAGGCAACAGGTACGTTACCACGTGATGTCTTCACCATGCCATGTTTTTGCCTAGTTTAACCACTCCTTCATTATTAAACAACTGGTTATTATCCAATTAAAGTGTTTTTAAGTGTGATTCAATGTCTGTATTTTTAAATAGGGTTTTTGCACATTAAGTGGACGATGGGCAGGATAGAAAATCATTTCCAAGTCATTGGACATTCCCTGAGGTTCAGTTAAATCCATCATTAAGAAATGGAAGGAACATGGCACATTTGTATATTATATTATATGGTAAAATTACATTGTATGACCATTAAGTTCAGCAACACCTCAACGGCGACACACATTGCTATTGTCAGATGCAGTGTGTATCTCCGCTCCTCAGCCATCGGAGGGAGAACATGTAAGCCCATTGTCCTTTGTGCAGTTTGTACTTTAGACTGATGAAATGTGATACAGGGTTGTTTGTTTGCATTGCATCAAAAAAAATAACAAAGCTGTGATGGAAAAGAGAGACTTTAGACTTTTTTTTTTTTTTTTTTTTTAAGAATTTGCTCATCAGTCCACAATTACAGCTGTTCTTCCATCTGACTGTAGATGAAAGTGCAGCTCATTGTTGTGTGAATTTCTGATCATTCATTCAAACATTTTACTTTTGTCATTAATTGTAATTGTCATTACTATTGCTGTAGTTGTGGTTGTAACAGTCTATTGTTTTTAATGACTTGTAACCAGAATACTTGCTGAAGCTCTTCCATCGATTGGGAAGATTCAGCAGGATTGGAGTCAACAAATCACTGACTGGAAACCTTGGGGGGCAAAGCGTGTGTTGGATTTCTTCAGAATCCATTTTGAATGAATATTAAATTATAAAATACTATATAATGTTGGACCGTCGTTTCCCTGAACATGTAAATGTGCTGGATATTTGATGGACAGACGGAAATAAAATCAAATTGGAATTTTACTGATTTTTTGGTTTTGTTTTTTTTACGTTTGACAATAAAACAATACATCAATCAGTCGATTTTAACACGTTGGTAACACTTTATATTAGTTATTTCCTTATCAGAATATGTGTCAAACAGCTTTATATTCCAGCAGCACTCAGTGTTACAGAGTAAGTCTGATCAGTAACCCATGTTGCTCCTCCCTCTGCTCATGTAGTTCTGGTATCCCTGCCCACTTTATCCAATCAGGACAGAGAACTCCACAAAGAGGCGGTCCTGCCCTGTCGGGACACAGAGAGGAGGACAGGATGTTAGCTGAACAACGACCCCCCTCACCGCAGCTTTAATCAAGATTTTTCAGTTAATAACATCCTAATCACTGCTTATTGGCAGTAAGTAAGTAAGTTGTCATACAAGAATTAGAGTCTTAACAGGCGTTGCTCAGTTTGGGCCTTTACAAGCTGGTGGTGCCACAACAATAGTCATTCCTTTAACAACATTTTGATCGCAATGTGTATATCCGAACATAATGTGTACTTCCAGAGGGATTATTCAAGTTTTGCTCGCAACTTTTTTTAAAAAAACTAAATGATAACTTTATGCGGATGTATTCACCTGTGGTACCATGCACAACCTTACAGAGTCTCGCCTCTGTTTTTTAAAGCCTGTTGTTTGACGGGACCGTGTTTACTTCATCATGCTGACCTCTGATCGCAGCACTCTGGGAAGTCAAATGAAAAGCTGGCCTCTTAACCAATCCCATTGATTTTTTTTATTTGATTTTTTTAACATCTTGCAAGAAATCAAGCAAATCATTTTGGCCTTCGGGGAAATGTGAAACCAGAGGCAATGTTTCATAGAATGCCATTTGCCCCTCTCATAGATATGTGCAGGTAGTTCACTGCAGCGTGTCATAGTGGGGAAATATGTTAATACTGAATCAATACTCAGAAAGTAAACAGCTGTACAAAACTTTGATCTGTTAACTCTGGTTACCTTTGAGCGAGATAAAATTTGAGTAAGAGTACAAGAGTACATGAAGCCTGTTTGCACATTTTTGTGTCCCAACGACAGCACTGATGACAGTAAATCAGCTTCAGTGTTTACTGTTCCTTAACTTCTTAGCTCTTTGGGGAAATGCCCAACAATCAATCATTAACCGGTCCGACTCTGAACTGGGCTCGTTGCTCTGCTCTTGCTGTTGCGACTCAGCTCTTGACAAAATGTGCCTGAGACATCTCGGATTTGCTCTCCTGCTTTGGTTTCGAGGAGGGCTGCAAGGTGAGATCATTAAACTCCCTCACTTGGACACATGGATATCTATTTTCATGTTCAATATGGGCTTTTGTTTATCGTTGTCTTTCAGCACGAAGTGCCGAAAAGCGGTGCGATGCTCCCCCTCTGACCAATGGTTATTTTGTCCTTGAACAAAACACGGACGCTCATGGGACCCACCTCACTTACGCCTGTGAAAGAGGATATAAACCAGCAGTGGAGGGCTGGTGGGCAACAAGCACATGCCAAAGTGGCACATGGTCTCCTAAACCGCAGTGTATAAGTAAGTGTTTCATGCGCGTCTCTTGTCTGAAGGTACTTTGACACATTTGAATTCAAGAGCCAAGATGAAATTTGACCGAGCAGTTCAAAAGGATCCTAATCCTTTAGGTGAGCCTTACAATACACGGCTGCTTAATTAATGGTTCATAAAGAATTTTGATGGATGTTAATGGTGAAATGTTATTACTAAGGTAGCTGTAACATTGTCTTAAGGATGGTTATCAGGAAGTGTACAATTGTTGTTGCTGCTGCGGATGACATCCATGTTCTCCACATATAGAAGATTAGCTTTTTAAGAAAAAAAGGGAAGAAAAGAAAACCGTTGACAGCAAACTCACATACAAAGCAAATGAAAGCAAAAATGAAGCTTTGTGAAAGACACCACACAAGGAGAGTCCGAATAAATGTATGTACAAAACACAAAATGAAAAAAAAAAAAAAATTTAAAATTAGATAGAGAAAAATAAAGTAAACAGACAGACAGATGTATAGACCTGTAGAGACATAATCAGACAGAGGGTTCGGGGGGGAAAGATTTGAAATTCAACCTGAATTTATTACATTTTTCATTATACATTTCTTACTTCTCTCAAAGCAAGAGTGTAAATCTGGGACGTGTTATGGAGAATTTCTGTTTGAGAATAAATCGTTTTTGCATGTGCTATGACGAAGTTGATCGCATATTCTAGAGTACTATCATCTGGACTATTATAGTAAAAATATATATGTGAGTTTAAGGATAGGAGAGTAGACAAAGTTATTGGGGCCCAAAAAATGAGATTTTGGGTCTTTCCAGAATTAATTGGGATATTTCACAGTCCCACCAAAAAAAAGAAAGAGAGAGAGAGAATGAGAGATTTTTCTGTCCTTTGTTTACCAAAGGTTCACTACAAACAATAGAAAATGAAGTGATGCAGTGAAAAGCCCAGTAAAAAATGCTAATTAAATGCGCTTCTCCATTTGCTCCAACATAAGCATTAAAGGTTTGAATGTGAATTGTATTCCTGGAGCAAACACAAGCCTCGTGACCTTTAAAGGGCAAATCAGTTGTAGCTGTCAGTGAAGGAATGTAACTAAGTACACTTAAGTTCACTTCAATACTTTGTTGCAGCAAACATTGTAATTTTACTCTACTACATTTATTTGATAACTTTAGTCACTAGTTACGCTGGAGGCGACATGCTGTGTCAGAACCAACGTAGCGTATTTGTAATTCATTTGATTTTATTCACAGTCAAATTTAAAAAAAAAAAAAAAAAGCCCTGATTCCAATAATCCAAAATATGCTAAAACGCTATCAGATAGTGGTCCAGGCTGATAATCAGTCTTACTTTTTATCTGTTATTGTACTTCATGCTTAAAGGGACCACGAGGAACGTTCAGTTTTTGGTTGATCTCGGCGATCTGTTGTATTGATGTTTGCTGGCGCGTGCATCTGTGTCAGAAGCGCATGACAGAGAGACGGCAGGATGGATCGCAATGACTCTATATGTGATAAATATGTGATCGGACCCGAGCACGGGCACATTAATAAAGACTATAGAAAAGTAGCAGTAGCTGCAGTTACATCTCATTTGTCATCAGAGAATTCAGGAGGGTGTTTCATCACAAACACTTCAAAGTTCCTCGTAGTCACTTTAAGTAGAAGATACTGAGATTTTCACTCAAGTACAATTCATTTTGGTGACCTTCACTTTTACCGGAGTAACATTTTAACACAATATCTTTAATCAAGTATGACTTTTGGTCATTTTATTTTATCTTATATTCTGTTATATTATACATATTTTAGACTGGGGTTCCAAACCCGGGACCCCACAAGTGATTACAAGATGAATGTCAGGGCTTACCAGTGGAAAATAATGGTAACTGATAAAAACAATAAGTTATTGAGAATTATGTGAGTTTTTCTCTTTCTGTGAAACTCATAGTTTAATGTCTTTAGGCTGCTAAAAAAAATACTGATACTAATGTACTAATGTATTTCATACATGAATTGAACTAAACAACTTGACCTGTTGAACACAGGGTCACAAGTTCGTCCCATCTTAATATGTCAAAAATCAAACATTCATAAAAACTGCTCTGTGAAGTTTGAAAGAAGTTGTTTGCCTCTTCTTTTCCTCAGACCAAACGGCCTGCACTCCACCAGCGATCCCCAATGCAAAATACACTGAAAACCCAGATGGTTGGTACGAGGAGGGAGACAAAATCAGGATAACGTGTGAAGAAAGTTATGAGCTCAAAGAACGGCACGCCACCGCCTTATGTAGGGGTGGAACGTGGATCTCTGTGCCGGTCTGTGAGAGTAAGTCCATCAGAAGCGTTCTTCCCCTAAACTGTGAAAGATAACACCAGTGTCTGATATCAAACCAGTTACTACAGCAATCAAGCAGTCATCCACCTGGACACATCTTCCTGTTCCTCACAAATTATTTTGTGATTTTCACAGGAAGTGCCGATGCATGTGGTGCGCCCCCGAAAGTGCCGCACGCCGTCATCGTCGATCATGGATTCAAGGAGCTGTTTGCTGAAGATACAGAGCTGCAGTATGAATGTGAAGACGGATATACTGCAGAGGGAGCAGGCAACGACAAAACCATCGTGTGCATAAAAGGAGCCTGGACTGAAGGCCCGACGTGCAGTAAGTGGACAGTGTGCCAGTGCTGAATGACTTTGTATGGTAAAAGTGAAACGGGAGGGGGAGAGGGGAAAGAAAGTAAAAAGAAAGAGATACATCAATTTTCTTTATCGCCTTTGTTGTAATGTAATTTATTTAGTATCTTACACCACCAAGGCGAGCCTGGCATGCAAGTACCGTAACTACAATCTCAATAGATGTCAAACCTCTATATGAGCACAATCCTGCTTCTAAAAGTGGCACTGTGTATTCAGAATTTTAGTATTTACAACATTAGTCAAATAATAACACAAACCCAGATATATTCATTCTTTCCATGACTGTACCAGAAGTGTGTTTACAGCTTGTTCTGTTGCACTTCGTGGTCCAAAAAAGTCATCTAATAATGGGATGAGAACTGTTGCAGCATTGGTCATCATGATGTATTTTTGTTTCAGGCAGAGTACGTGATGGTTCTTCAGGAAGGGGAACAGGTGGAGGAGACACTACATCTGCTGGCAGTGGGACGCCGCCTGCAGGTGGAGGTAGGTTTTCATTTGTCAACTCTTCAAATTTGAGAAAAGCATGATGGGAAAGTTGTTCACACATCAACCTCCTGGTGCTTTTCTAACTGGTGCGTTCACTGTGTCTTACAGGATCTTCTAGCAGCTCCGGATCGAATAAGGGGGACACTGAACGTCACTTTACTTCAGGTGAATTAGTAGATTCATTTCACCTTTTACATCACATGTAGTGCATCTTATCTCTGCCTCTGTCAGGACCTTTTTACTGGCTCATTTGGGGAAAATGTGGATAACTACTCACTATTTCATTCACAGCTGAATCTATAGCCACAGCTCTTACTGGTAACATTATGGAGGGATTTGGTCACAGACTGGGTCCATCAGTAGTAAAAGGGAATCAAAATGTTGGGTGTAATTTTAGATTGCTCTACTCTGCACTTGAAATCATTTTTTTCCAGAAACCTCTTTTTTTTCTGTTTCAGTCAACATATGTGGGGACCCCCCCAAGATTCCAAAGGCTGTGGTTGCGCGAACCCTCAGGAGGTCTGTGAAGTACAGCTGCCAACAATATTACAAACGACTCGGTCCAGAGTCTGTGAGGTGTTACAGCGATGGCACATGGTCAGAACTACCCAGCTGTGAAGGTATACACAAATCTGTTTTAAAGGCCTGTCACAGAAGGCGGCTGGAGAAAAACCAGGTTAACAAACTTTTTTTTTTCCCTTTTGTGCAGCTTCCTACTGCGTCGTGAACACTCTTGAATATCCTGACTTAAAACCCGCCGGAGAGATTTCTCTAGAGGATGGTAACACTGTCAGACTGGAATGTGTGGATCGAGCAGAATGGTGGTTTAATAACTATTCTGATGGCGAGTGCGATAACGGAATAATTCATCTTTCCAGGTGTAAGTATCACAGTATTTGCATTATTGTGACATTATTAACTTCTGTTAATTCTGTTAGTTCTGATCCTGTTTGACTTTTGCCATTCATTTGTGATTTAAATGTGAAAGTCTTTCAGTCTGACAGAGTCGCAGTTTTGTCATAAAACTAGTGAAATATAAGACTATGATAATAAGAAACAATGAGAAACCTTGTAGAGTCGGTCCAGTATATCAGCTAGATCACAGACATGCAGAACTCTCCTTCCACATAACTGTAGCAGTCACTATGGCCAGATGTTTTGTGACGGCCATGTTGGTGTTATTCTGCTGCCAAGAAACAAAGATTCACACAACTTTCTATAATCCCCAAAAAGTCTATTCAAGTTGCTTCATGTTTTTTTGTTGTTTTTTCCTTTGAGCCAGCAGATCTGGTCACATTTTCAGAAGACCCAAAATAAATTCAGATTTGAAGCGACCTTCATGAAAGTAGTTTGTGTTGCTCTCACAGAGCTGTATCATGTATACATGTTCCTTACAAGTGTATGTAAAACTTGTGACCACTGTATGTCTCTGTATGCTTGTTTTCAGGTTGTTCTAAAGCTCAACTAGCTTTTGTGAGTATAACTCCTGAATCTTCCTTTAGAAAGAAGAACGCATGTTGATGATGACTTTGATCTTGAAATGTCTAAAATTTGAATTCATTTCTTTAAATGGGTTTTGTGAATCTTTTGTTTTGCGCTGAAAGTTGGTAGTTTAGTGGACTCCATTTTTAGACTAAGGTTAGCTACTGCTGCTCTGTGTTAGCGGGGCAGAGAGAGGCCCGAGTCCTTCGTAAAGAAGTCCAGCATCATTACAGGTGCACAAAGAAAGAATGTGCATCCTGTTGAATTTATACTCAAAGCAAATAGTGGGGCAGTATATCACCAGATCAAGCAACTGCTGCTAACGGTAGCTACCACCAGCACGATAGCTCAGTTAGCTGTGCAGCAGTTCAAAATGGAAGTTTGGAGCACCGGGGGGGAGCGTCACTGTTGTCGCTACTACCACAGGAGCTTTGAATAAGGACGGGTCGGGGCTAGTTGGTTAGCATGTTAACTTCGGTATATATCTTTGCAGTACAATACATACTCATCAGAACTCTTTCTTTCACATTTTTCTTCACATTCACACTCATTTTATTTAATTTTTAAAAGTTTTCAACAAAATTCTTAGTTACACCTTTAAACAACTTAAAATCATCCACCTGTATTGGCATCTGAGAGAAACACGGAAGTTCTCATTTTCAAAAACTTCTTAATGAATGCAAATTGATACAAATTGTTACATATATCCCCTCTAAGTTTACAATTCTGTATTTAAAGTTCACCCTGTTTTTATCTTATTCTAATTGTTCATGGCTTGTGAACCCTCTGTTTTGTCATTAGAATACTTGCGACGGCTTTCTCACCAAGAGGAATCATCGGCTGCCTTTGGATTAGCTCATCCTCGACACCCTCTACATTATATAGAAGTAAACAGTTTGTCCTTCTGTTGCTCGAAACTACAAAACTAACTCAGCAGTTAAATATGGTGGACTGGAGCGAATAAAGTCTTCAACTGGAATTCTCCTTCTACTTTATTGTGTCTGCAGAAGTTCTGTTTTAATTGTCTTTACATGCCTCCTGTTCACCTTCTGGTCACAAATGACTGAAGGCTCTCCCAGGTCCCGCAGAGGTCACCAGTATGTCGCAGGGCTAATAACTCACTAATGTGTAACTCATTGTTTTCAAATCAGATTTTATTCTTAATTTCTGCAAGTGACCATGTTTAAAGTGTAAGTGTCCAACAATGAATTCTGACCTGTCACAAAGCTCCACCAGCAAAAGCAGGAGGCATCCAGGAGGCAACAGGTACGTTACCACCTGATGTCTTCACCATGCCATGTTTTTGCCTAGTTTAACCACTCCTTCATCATTAAACAACTGGTTATTATCCAATTACTGTGTTTTTAAGTGTGATTATCATCCGTATTTATTGATTAAATTACTTTCTCTGTAGATTTAACCATTTACGTTGGCCATTTTGTTTGCATCACGCCCAGTGTGGGACGCCTGAGTGCTGGAACAATATAATGCTGCTGCATTCCAGGTTGCAAGCTGCATAACTGTAGTTATCTGTTGTCTTTCTCCGCTTCCCAATGGATCCGCAACTGAAAACATGATGGATACTTTAACTGTGGAGGCACATTCGGCCATATTTCAAGGTAAAACAACATATTTGAAAACTTGTGAGCTGATATTAGCATTCAACAACTTCCTAGCTAACATTACAGTATGATTAGATCCTGTGTGTTTAACTTCCAGGCTGAGACAAATGTCTCGAAGATGTGTATTGATTTTTCTGAATTACTTTATGTCTTTCCTAATTATATTGCATCAAATAGTAAAGTTAGCTAGAATGTGTTTGAATGGTAACATTAGCTGTTGGAAGCTAATCAGCTATCAAACCTGTTGTACCTTGAAATATGGTCCAATATCCCTCCAGATTAAACCATACCTTCTCTTTTCAGCTGCTAATCAAACAAAGCAGCTGAAAAGAGAAGGTATGTATGGTTTAATCTGAAGCAGTCAAATGACAACAATGTCTCAGATTTCCTACAGTGCACGACTTGCACCTAGAGCACAGAAGATGTGAGCTTCTCCCCTTGAGTGTGATGTCAGAGGAAAATGGCCACCGTGTGAATGTAGTCTATGGCAAACGATTAAAACACAACTTATTCCGTGGCAGTTCCATCAGTAAGAACCAGAGGCTCATGTTGAGTGGGTTATGAAAAGAAAGCTCTGAAGCAATGATAAAAGGAAACACCAAGCTACAGCTTGCTGTGTAAAATCAACCAACAACTGCTTGAGGGAAAAAAAGACTAGTTTTTGTAACATTAAAAAAAAACATCATCTAATTTTTATTAGTATAAAATGTCCCCACACACGTCTTTGTCAGTTCTTGTAGAGTTGGGGAGATGTTGGTCAGGGCCTTGCTTTAAGTTACAACAGGGGAAAAAAATGTGTTTTAAGGGCTGTCTACACCGGGAGCTATCACAGAGTTCTGTACGCTGGCACCAAGCCTGCACCGCACACTCCAGCTGTGTCGGCAGCTTATTACAATGGATATAGGTGTGACCCGTTAATGCTGAAAGTTGTACAGACAAACAGAACCAGAAGGATATTTGCTGTGTCTCAATTCAGGGTCAGCATCCTTTGAAGGACCTGGCCTTTGCAGTCTTCAAAGGCGCATCCTTCAGAGAGACCTTCAAAGGCCGTGTCAGCCATTGTTAAATGGGACGGTCTAGCCTTTGGAGCATTTCCTGGCTGCGTCAGATGTTCCCGCCTTTACCCTTTACGTCACAAATTCTGCCGCCCAGGCTCGTGAAAGTGACGATCTACGCCACGCATTTTCTCGCTTTCTTTCTTTTTTTTTCAGGCATGCAAAGAATCTTGGGATATGTGAGGCCATGAAGGATAGTAGCGTTGCATCCTCCAAAAAGAGGGAAAAGAAGGCTGCATTTGTGGGCCGCATTTGAAGGAGCCTTTGGATTGGGACAGACTTCACGCGGTGTTGTGACGCATTTGGCCTTCAAATGCAGCCTCAGAAGGATGCAGACCCTGAATTGAGACACAGCACTTGTTTCACAAAACTCAAGAGGAGTTAGGGAGAATCCGATTTATTCATCCTTTTGAATAAGTCATGATCAACTATCCCGGCGGTCAACAGAGAAGACATCACTATGGAGAAAATGAATGTCAGAGACCCCATCAACACCAAAGACAATTTGGCAGTATGTCTCAGTTCATTTTCAGCCTAATATTATATTAAAAATTAGTGTTTTTAAGTTGTATAAATAACCAAGAGTAGAATAGATCATCTAAAAAGTGTTTCCTTAATGCCTGCATTTAGCTTACACATAAGAGGTCAGCTCAACTGGAATATAACATTATAATGATCACTCCTGCAAGATTATTTTGTAGAAAATGTGTCCCTTAATTCAACGGAACTGATGGCTCTGTAAATTCAGATGTATTTTTAATTGGCTGTAAGTGTTTCACCAATGGCTCTGATCCAAACGATATCTGTCACCACTGTCACTGTCTTTATCGTGGTCTCCTCCAGCCGCTCGAGTTAGGGCGATTTTTAAAACGATATTATAGTTGATACAGTTATTGTTCTTAGTGTGGATAGCCCTTAAATCCACAGTTTTCTTTCCTTTGAACATGTCACATAAATATATAAATTGGTGACAGTAAGGTGTTGAATTTTCTGTGCAATCAGGCTGAACATCGAAGAGATTGCTCCACGGTGCAACTGAGCCAAAACTGCAGTTGTTTAAGCTTCTTTCTTAAGTTCAGCTTCTGTATTTCTTATTCAAAGACTGTTTCAGTTAGGGCCAGTTTTCTGGCTGAGGGGCATCAGTGTGTGTGATCAGAATTAGAAATGTTCTGCACAGAGGAAGCTGAATCCAGTCCCAGCAGCGTGCCCAGGTAGGACTGCTCTCGGGGGTCCAGCATCTGATCGGGTCTCACAGGGTGGACAATGTTAGCAGGCTGGGGCGTGAGGGTGTACTTCTCTAAGAAAGCCAGGTCTGTAGCGGCCTGGTAGCCAGAGTTCTGCTGCTGCCCTTCGGCCTGCATGCTCACGACACTGTGAGTTTGGGAGGAGAGAGAAGAGGCCCTGTGGGCGTTCAAGTCGCCCTGAGCTCCTCCTGCCATCTGGACAGGAACTAAAGTGACGGGCACGCAGACATGTGTAGGAGCAGGGGTGCTCTGGAGGGCTGACTTGGGTTCAGCGCGGTATGCCTTCGAGGGTTCCTCAAAAGGGATGGTGACGACTTTGACATCACTGAGTGTGCTGAGGGGCTGCTCGGTAAACCGGGTGCTGTGCACATGGTCAACGTGGTACTTGAGCTTGTCTTTTCTTTTAAAGGTGGCGCTGCAGTGTGGGCAGTTAAAAGGACGGGCGTCTGAGTGAATCACCATGTGCTTTGTCAACGTCTTCTTGATTCGAAACGTCTGGTTGCACTCTGTACATCTGTGGGGCTTCTCACCTGTCACGTGGACACAAGAGAATATCAGTTCCAGAGTGTTGAAAATGTATGTGTAGTACTGACTCACTGTCCCAGAATGATTGTCCAGTTGTACTCTTCAAATGCTGAATCGAGCTCATGCTGACATGCCCAAACAAGAGCAATACTTTGTGTCTTAAGCTTGAAGGGTGGTGTCTTTTGTTATTATTTTTCCAAAGCCCAAAACTCAAGAGCAAACATATAAGGAAATGATTCAATTGTTAGTTTAACTGTTCTTGAGTTAGCTGCGAAGGTTAGGCATTTGGTTTCACACTACAACAACCCCTGACACATTCAGCTTTTGCCTCACTATCTTAACACAGCATCGTTTACGTAGCCATTGTGTGCATATCCAACACCCTTTTACGTGCATCTCCTTTTAGACCAACTCAGCTGGGCTTCAGCGGATAAAATCTGCTTGCGACAGTAGATCGTTATTAAAAGCTCGCAGTTATTTACGTCTGATTGGAATCAGACCCAGTTTGTCAAACATTTCTACAACTTTTGAGCGGTCAATTGGCTACAGTTAACACTGCATGCAAGTGTTATTAACCATGGCAGGGCAGTGGTAAGTGATCAGTCCAATCAAAATATTTATTTACAACAAATTACAGGTAGAAAGCCTCTTCCAAAGTTACTAGCATTCAAAAAATTTATACAATATTTTCATAATGTTGTATGCAGACTTCCTTCATCTAAAATTTGTGTTTGATGTTTTCATATCATTAAAACGTTCAATATGAAAGAATTTTAATTACAAATATTCATAAAGTATGAATTCACCAGATGGTTCATTCTTACATACTGCACCTTTAATAACAAAACTTTGACTAGTGTTGGGTTGGAGAAGTGATTTACCTGTTGGGCCACAAACTAAAGAAAAGGAAAGACTGAGTTCACCTGAAATGATGAGGCTGATAAGTTGCCCCAGTTGGGTAGCAACACAGTACATGAAATAATCTTAGAAGAAAACGACACACCGTGTTATACTATGTTCCTGTTGTTGTTAAAGCGATGTGCCTGTGATATGGTCTGCTGAGAAAACCCCCTACTGCTACATTTCTGCTCTCACACATGTTTTCAAGGATCCATTAAATACTTCATTTTCTTACCTGAGTGGGTCCTGAAGTGCATTTCTAGACTGGACTTTCCCTTAAATTCTTTCTTGCAAACCTCACACTGATGCACAGCAGTTTTATACCTGCAAAACAAGTTCCTCATTAGACAAAAAAAACAACAGTATTTGCCAACTTTGAAGGGACAGCTGATGCAAATGTTTGATCTTTCACAACATCACCAACAATAAGAGAATAAGTATGACTTAGATTTTTACAATAACATACTTCTGCCAAACTTTCTCTCCCAAATGAATGCTTTTGTAGTGGACCGTCAGATGATCGTGGCGCCTGAAGCACTTGCCGCATTCTTCGCATTGGTGTGCTTTCTCACCTGGAATAAACATGGGCTAAGTTAATATGACAATGAACACAATGACAATGAAATGTGTGTGAAGCAGAGAGAGCAGACACTTCCATGTAAAGACACATGCCGTATGTCTCATACTGTACCAGAGTGTATTTTCTGATGTTTGGTCAGGTGATCGTGGCGTATAAAGGTTTTCCCACATTGGTCGCACTCGTAGCGCTTGTCATCGTGGTGAACTCGGAGGTGGAGCCTGTCCAAGAAATGGTTTGCTCGTTATAGGCAACTCTATGGATGACACCACCCCGATAACCAACACCAGAAACATTCTTCAAATTTCAGCGGACCCACCTGTAGGAGCTGCCATGACGGAAACTTTGGCCACAGATACTACAGAGGTGAGGCTTCTCCCCACTGTGGATCCTCAAGTGCTCTCTTAACGTTGTCCTGCGTGGAGAAAAACACTCTCAGTAAAGCTGCTGGTAGGACTGATGGAAATAAAGGGAAAATGTGGGGAAAGTTTAGGGACAGACAGACACACCTCTCCCTGACGGATTTCCCACAAAAGGAGCAGGTCCACTTTCTTTTGCCTCCGTGTGTACACTCAATGTGCCTCTTCCTGTTGCCTGTGTCATTAAACTGTCGGCCACAAATCTCACAGGGAAACGGACCTGAAAAAGAGAAAGGACACAAACTCCTTCATCTAAACCTGACTCCTGTAACTACAGTGACATCATTCTAAGGTTTGAATGACAGCTTAGGTTGGTAAGATGCTAAAATATTCTGATTTGTCTATAGAGTTTGTTTTTAACTGTACAGTTCTCACCTAAGTGGTATTTTTCTTGGTGCTTCAGTCTGGCGAACCTGGACTTGAAGTATTCGTCACAGAAGGAGCATTTAAAAGGCCGGTCTTGGGTGTGCAGGATCATGTGCTCCTGCAGGTGAGGCCTGCGGCTGAAGGTCTTCAGACAAATCTGGTTTAGAGGATCAAATGAATTAATCTCGATAAATTGCCTTCACGCGCAGTGTATATTCATTATGTGTGAGATGCACATATTCACCATCCCATCTCCATGTGAACACCTATTTAATCAACATCTATATCAACATCAGGTATTTCTGGAAAGATCTGTGGCCTGTACTTCAGATCAGCTTGCATCATCGGACAACACATGGACAACACTTTATGAGTGAAAGTAGTTCTTACAGCACATTTCCAGCCCTCACTCTTCTTCTTCCTCTTGGTGAGAAACTCTTGAATGTTGTCTGGGTGAAACCTGATAAGAGAGCGAAAACAACATCATCATACAATATGACTGTAGCAACCACAGCTGTTTCCACCACAGAGATCTAGTGGAAGTTTAGCAATAGAAACTCAAAATACAGTTAAAAATAACACAAACTGTCTTTCTGATATGTCACCAGGCTAGAAAGCGTAACACAAATGACACCTTTTTACTGACATTGTTATCACCATTGTGTTACCTCCATACAGCCAGTAATTACACATTTATATTAAAGGCGCAGTATGAAATAATGGTCCAACTGTTGAATGTATATATGTAGATATAAGGAAAGAATATCACTAGAGTCACTGCTAAACATAACGAGCTCAGTTTGCTGTGCAGTTAGCAGTCCTGACTGGGAGCTGAGAGCACCAGGGAAGTGTTAGTGTTGACATCACTAGTGCAGGAGCTTTGGACCAGGACGGGCTTACTGTTTAGCATGCTAGCATCAGTCGATAACTTTGCAACACCTTACACAGATGTCACACAATTGTCAAGGTTGGAAAGATTGTGAGGCCCCGCTTTCACGGTCTGTATTCATACTGAAAATCACTTACAAATACAGTACTCTACAGAATACAACTAGAAATACATTTGTTAAGGAATGAAAAATGTCCCTTTCCCCTCTTAAAAAACAATAAATACAAAGTTAGGCCAGATCATGACTACAGTACACTGCTTGGGTGCCCCCTGGTGGCTTCTTGAGCCCTAAGCAACTGCAAGAAACAGGCCTGAAGATAGTGTGGGTACACTGGTGAGGCTGGGTGTCGTGGTGCTGCTTTGTCTCACCTCCTGACATGCTTGGCCAGGGTTTTCTTGCTTGCATGGAGTTTGCTACAGAAGGGGCATTTGTGCTCCTTCTTCTGGAAGGGAGCGTCGCTGGCGTGCTTCTTCTTGTGAACGGTCAAATTGGACTTGGTGGAGTAGCGCTGAAGACAGATGTCACACTGGAACGGTTTCTCTCCCGTGTGCACTCGGGTGTGACTCTCATATTTCCCTAGAAAAGACAGGAAAAGTTGAAAGTGTTAACATAGCATACCAGTTTATTAGCAAACTAATAAACAGCTATTCCAACTGTCAACTATCAAGTAAAAATGGCAACATTGGTTTTTCAAATGTGAGATTTCGCCTTCCTTTTACTTTCCCGATACAGATGCCAATTAGGGACGAACAATATTTTTTCCAGCTGATACCTCTATCCGATGATTACCTGCTTCTGACGGCTAATACTGGGAGGTAACCAATATTTTTATGTTTTTTTTATGTTTAAAAAAAGCTCCTTAAATGATATTTTTCCCCAAAACGTATTATTCTACAGGTCTTACAAGATTTTTGTATTAAAACTTGTAGACATGACGCCTCCTCTCCCTGTGGAACATGTAGCATTGTACTCCTCTGAACCTGTTAATAAAACATCCACACCAGCAACCACATCTTTTGCTCTCTGGTCTGACTTCTTTAGGTGTTTTTCTTCAGTTTTTTGGCATGCGTAAATGCTGCGCAAGTGTGTAAATGCTGTGCTTGTTAAAAGGTGCAATAAGTAAGAACTGGCCACCTCTCATAATATTTATATTCGAGTAAGCACTAACTGCTGCTAACAGTAACTGACTTGGCTAAATAAATTATCTTGGGTTTGGGTTTTGGAAAAGTGTGCTGGGCATCATTAGTATATGATAATTTAAAAGAAATAATCAAGAGATCAATCAGTAATAAAAACTGTTAGCTGCAGACCTACTTGCAACCATGTCAGACACCAAACATCATTTCAGAATAGTAAGCAGAACAAGATTCTCAGTGGGGATGATTCCTGTGTTCAACATCTCAGTCTATGTCAAGATGTGTAATATAGACAAATGACCACCACTCTCCAGTAGCCACCACTAAATGACATCAACAGAAACACTGCAGACCTTACTCCACTGTTCCCACCTGCGCGGTCAAAGGTCTTGTCACATTTTGGACACTTGAGCGTCTTCTTGCTGGCGGTTTGGATGATGACTGGAGCCAGACCTTCAGGGTACACTGGACTCTGGCTGGAGCTTCCTGCGGCTGGCACATGCACCTCCACCTCGCAGACCACCTGGTGCTCCGCCCCTCCTACATCAGAACCCTGCTGATCTGTGCTTCTGTCGGCTGCACGGACCTCAGCGACTTTCCTCTGGGCAACCGCGTCCTCGTTCAAATCTCCTCCATCTTCCTCCTCATCCTCCTCCTCCTCCACTGTGCCCTCCCCCTGAGCAGGTTTAGACGTCTGGTTCACATTCAGTTTTGGCACTCGGTTTTCCACGACCACCTTTCCTGTTTCTT